>NC_042998.1:58697054-58797054 GCF_006345805.1 Octopus sinensis | reverse complement strand
TGTTGTAGAGCTGAAAAAGAAGTAATTTCTACTCTTCTCCTCTGGAAGCCATCTACTCGCAATACCAGAGGGCGCACACTCTCCTACCCTGATGTAATCTCCAGGGATACAGGCATCCAGCAACAGGACCTCCGTAATGCCATGATGGACCGTGAAGTCTGGCGTAGCATGGTAAATTCCATTGTCTCGACCACGGTCGAACAATGATGATGATGATCTCTTTTGTTCCAGGTTGTAAGGATTTTACTATTCTTCCGTTTCCAGAAGGATTGTGAAAGAGAAGTAGTGTTGATTCTAGATCGGAAGGACAATTATTACATAATTTGCTCTGTAAATGCAGTATATTTTCCGAAATTACTGTATTTTAGTCTGATACAAAACAGAGATGTTTTACTAAAATCGTTCCTTTACAGACAGTAATGCCAGTTTAAAAAGAAAAAAGAAAAAGTAACAAAAATCCAGTTACAATCTTACAATTATAATGATCTTCCCTTTAACCGTCAAAAAATTGGACAATGCACAATCAATATTGATCAGCTTCCTAACGCCAAGAAAAGATACCCAAATTCACCAACTGACCTCTACCAACCAATGAGAACCACAAATCAGTAATAGTTCTATCCACAGTCGAGCATTTTCAGACGCTCTGAACGATTACTTACGTAAACAACTTACAGAAGATGTAAAAGACCTGAACATCCGTAGATTTTTCTCCAAAGAGAAAAATCATCCATTTCATGCAAATAAATAAACTTTATGATGAATATTTTTTACTCATTTGATAAGCTGAGCGTAGATAGGTGTGAATGTAAACACTCATACCTCGTTTTACATTTCCTTTGTGAAGAAAATATAACAAGTGAAACGTTGCCGCAGTAATTTATCGATGAAAATCACAAAGAAAAACTCTGTTGTCTTTGTCTGGCCAATCCTGGAATTTCTGTTATGAATTTGAAATTTTTTGTAAGGAACCATCTCATTCTCTCATTAGCACACACATACGAAAGAAAGCAATAATCAGCCACACTTTGTATTCTTATAATTTTTGTGGTGTCTGCTTTGGTTACAGAGTACCACTTGTGTAATTTCATAATTTGTTAACGTGCAGTGATTTTTAATTGATTTAGTTATGTTGGTATTCCAAAGTTAGCGTGAAGCAATAGCGTTAGATACCTAACAAAAGATGAAAGAAGAGTAGAAGGTGGTGAAAATATTGTTGTTATTGAAATATTTGCATTTATTCTGTCAAATTTTTTAAAAAATCATTATTTATCAATTTAACAAAATAAAGTTGTCATACAAAATATATTTGTGTATAAGACAGTAATATAACGGCAAATACTTAGAAAATTCATGTGTTTAGCTGGATGATATGTCACGATGTCATTAGTAACGATCCCAAATTATTACGTAGCAAAAGGTGTTAAATTTATTCAATCGAGGAAGTTACACGAGAGTTTGTTAATCTTCATGGACAGTTTTAAAAGCCCAAGAAACCATTTAATCTTTATATGTGCACAATTAAGTAGACAAACGTAAATATTCACCAAATATCGTTTTCAATGGACGAATGTTGACTATTTTGGAATGTTTACAGTCTAAAACTTTTACCTCAAAGGATAGAAGAAAGGCACCGAGGTGTAAAGAAACAAAATACCCCCACAGCTAGCAGCCAGAAGTTAATGCTTCGTTTAGTATGCTTCCCATATGGAAATGCTTCGGTTACAAAGGGTTTATCTTCCGAATGGTCTATAAACAATTCTACCTTGCATTTCAAAGTTAGTGTTAAAAGAACAATTTTGAGCTTCATGTATTTTTGCTTTTGGTCTACGTTCCGGATCATACTTCCAAATCTATTTCATTCGCGACTGGCATACTTATCAGTCGTTTTCTTTCCACCAGAAACAACTCTCTATTATAGCCAATAGGTTTGGGAGATTTTTCGTTTTCAGAACATATCTAAAAGCACTTTTGAATCGAAAATTAAAAAAACACCTGAGAAAAAGTTGATCACACATGTTATATTCAAATACGTTTTAAGAAGATCATATGCATTTTAGGAAGACCTAAGTCAGACTCAATCAGTAAGAGCCTTGTACAAATAGTGCCAGTGCTTTTTAGTTTATTGACAACGAGAACCCACCTAAGAAGTGCATGAAGTATAAAGTGCTTCGTTCAGACAGCGAAGAGGACAAGGTTGTTTATGGAAGGCCAGCAGTCGCCCATGCATGCCACCGTCCCCTCTCCGCAGCACTGATGATGAAACAGCTTGGCACCAGTGATGTTGCAACTCATTTCTATAGCTGAGTGATCTGGAGCCATAAAGTGAAATAAAGTATCTTGCTCAAGAACACAACACGCAGCCCGGTCCGGGAATCGAACACACCACCTCACGATCGTAAGCTCGACACTATAACCACTGAGCCATGCGCCTTCACACACACACACACACACACACACATACACACACACACACATACACACACATATATATAATATATATATGTGTATATATATATATACAATATATAATATATATGTATATATATATATATATATATATATATATATACTATTTTACTCTTTTACTTGTTTCAGTCATTTGACTGCGGCCATGCTGGAGCACCGCCTTTAGTCGAGCAAATCGACCCCGGGGACTTATTCTTTGTAAGCCCAGTACTTATTCTATCGGTCTCTTTTGCCGAACCGCTAGATAACGGGGACGTAAACACACCACCATCGGTTGTCAAGTGATGTTGGGGGGGGAAACACCGACACACAACACACACACACACATACATATATATATACATATATACGACAGGCTTCTTTCAGTTTCCGTCTACCAAATCCACTCACAAGGCATTGGTCGGCCCGGGGCTATAGCAGAAGACACTTGCCCAAGATGCTACGCACCCGGAACCATGTGGTTGGTTAGCAAGCTACTTACCACACAGCCACTCCTGTATATTATATATGTATTATATATATATATATATATATATATATAATATATATATATATACTATTTTACTCTTTTACTTGTTTCAGTCATTTGACTGCGGCCATGCTGGAGCACCGCCTTTAGTCGAGCAAATCGACCCCGGGGACTTATTCTTTGTAAGCCCAGTACTTATTCTATCGGTCTCTTTTGCCGAACCGCTAGATAACGGGGACGTAAACACACCACCATCGGTTGTCAAGTGATGTTGGGGGGGGAAACACCGACACACAAACACACACACACACATACATATATATATACATATATACGACAGGCTTCTTTCAGTTTCCGTCTACCAAATCCACTCACAAGGCATTGGTCGGCCCGGGGCTATAGCAGAAGACACTTGCCCAAGATGCTACGCACCCGGAACCATGTGGTTGGTTAGCAAGCTACTTACCACACAGCCACTCCTGTATATTATATATGTATATATATATATATATATATATAATATATATATATATACTATTTTACTCTTTTACTTGTTTCAGTCATTTGACTGCGGCCATGCTGGAGCACCGCCTTTAGTCGAGCAAATCGACCCCGGGGACTTATTCTTTGTAAGCCCAGTACTTATTCTATCGGTCTCTTTTGCCGAACCGCTAGATAACGGGGACGTAAACACACCACCATCGGTTGTCAAGTGATGTTGGGGGGGGAAACACCGACACACAAACACACACACACACATACATATATATATACATATATACGACAGGCTTCTTTCAGTTTCCGTCTACCAAATCCACTCACAAGGCATTGGTCGGCCCGGGGCTATAGCAGAAGACACTTGCCCAAGATGCTACGCACCCGGAACCATGTGGTTGGTTAGCAAGCTACTTACCACACAGCCACTCCTGTATATTATATATGTATATATATATATATAATATATATATATATATATATATATATATATATATATGTATGTATGTATGTTGTATGTATGTATGTATGTATGTATGTATGTATGTATATATAGTTACTACATTTCTTTATACATGTAAAACTCACTACATATAAACACAAAATAAAACAAAGTGAGAAATACGCAATTGAAAAGCACTCAATACAGCTTAGTTTGAGAATAGACAGGTTTTAATCATGATTTTCTCACAAATTACGTGTTTCGGTTATAAAAAGCACTTTTCAGACTTACAAACTCATTATATACATTTATGCATGTGTGTGGGCACGTGTGTAATATGCATATATTCTTTTATTCTTTTACTTGTTTCAGTCTTTCGACTGCGGCCATACTGGAGCACTGTTTAAAAAGCTTTGTAAGCCTAGTACTTATTCTATCGGTATCTTTTGCCGAACTGCTAGATTACGGGGACATAAACACACTAACATCAGTTGTCAAGCGATGGTGAGGGGATAGACACAGACACAAAGACACACATGCACATAAATATGTGCATATATTTACGTATATATATATATACGACGGGCTTCTTTCAGTTTCCGTCTACCAGATCCGCTCACATGGCTTTGGTCGGCCCGAGGCTATAGTAGAAGACGCTTGCCCTAGGTGCCACGTAATAGGACTGAACCCAGAACCTTATGGATGTGAAGCAAGCTTCCTACCACACCATACAGCCATGCATACATGTGTGTGTGTGTGTGTGTGTGTGTGTATACATTAAAAATGCATTAAATACTAAAGAAAACAAACACATAGAGCAGACACAGAAGGACCCTAATTCTTCAGTTATCGACCGAAAATTAATACACAGTTTAATACACTTAACGATAAGAGTGAGAGCTTCTCATATCGGTGGCGCCCTCAAAATTTGCGGAGAATTAGACCTCGAGCAAATAAAACAATACTGAGTGGACATATAAAAGTAAACAAATGTAATTTAGAACGATTAACGACGACGGAATAAATACGGCCTTTCGGCCTAATAGGTGAATGATGGGTAACGCCTGGAAAACAAACACACACACACACATATATATATGTATGTATTAATAGTTATCGCCAAGCTAATACGGCAGTCCAGAAATATAAGACGAATGCTGCCGTTGATTAGCTCCAAGAGGCCATCGCCTCTAGCTAGCTATGTGACACACGAACCTGTGTCCATTATAACCTTCGAACAGGGGAGGTTATAATGGACACAGGTTCGTGTGTCACATAGCTAGCTAGAGGCGATGGCCTCTTGGAGCTGATCAACGGCAGCATTCGTCCTATATTTCTGGATTGCCATATTAGCTTGGCGATAACTATTGATATCCAGTACCGCTGCCGTAGTCTCCTTTAGAGAGACTTAGAGATATTAATAGTCATATATATATATATATATATAATTTCAACAATTGAGGGTAAAATTAATTAATTAATCAATTTCACCAAGTATTCAGTATGCAAAGGGACCATTTAAGGCGAATTCAAATTATTACATTATATAAAAGGGCTTAGTAAAATAAATTACTTTGCCGCATACTGAACTCATTAGAAATAGCAGCCAAAGAAAACTTTTTTAAAACTATTTCTAATACTTAAAGAAAACCTCTCTCATATAGTGTTTGCTCAATTCAGCTCACGCATATTTGCGTGAGTTGAATTGAGCAAACACTATATGAGAGAGGTTTTCTTTAAGTATTAGAAATAGTTTTAAAAAAGTTTTCTTTGGCTGCTATTTCTAATGAGTTCAGTATGCGGCAAAGTAATTTATTTTACTAAGCCCTTTTATATAATATATATATATATATTTTTTTTTTTACACACACATATATGTGTATGTGAGTGTGTGTGTGTGTGCATATATATATATATTGTGTGTGTGTTTGTGTAATTATGAATGTACGTATATTAAATTAGTTATCTCCAACTGAGTATTATGCAAACTAGTATCCATTAAGAGTATGAATTAAAAAGATTAAGTAATTAGGTTACTATTTTCATTCTATTACTGAAGCACTTTTGTCTCAGTTCCTGTGTGTATGTGTATGTGTGCATGCGTGTGCGTAGTTTCGGCTCTCACTAATCCGGAATCTTTTGGCTTTCTATGTACATGGTGAGTAAGTTTGCCAGATCTCAATAGCTGGCACCTTCAGCCTATCTTTAACCCTTTTAGTATTCAAACTAGCTATATCAAGCCCAGATATTCTACCTGCTTTAGGTTCAAATTGACAAGAACAAGCCTCTCACACCTCTCATACAATATCATCTAGAAATAAACACATTTTAATCTCAAGGCTACAAGATTATCTACGATAAATTCAAAATAATCTGAATAAATAAGCATTACATTTGATATTACATTTGAATGTTAAAGGGTTGAAATATCATTCTCATCAATACAAGTTGATTAGTGTTTTGCTAAGAAAGAAATATGTGAAGTTTAACGTTAAACAAATATATGTCAAGGACGAGTAATATACTAAAGAAAGTTCGCAGCTGTTTTTAAAACGAGATGGAATTTACAATTAAACAGAGTAACTAATCAAAACGTCAAAGCTATTAAAGTTGTAATCTTAATTTTGGAAGTTGAATGAAACATCGGAAACAAGAGATGAAACTTGCACATTATCTTCGCCGGGAACTGGTGATGACTATGGCATTCAATTTAGGTGAGTAGCAGTTGATTGCACTCGATTTTTATATATTTTCATAAATCCTATAGGATATTAGCGTCCAATGTTTCGTGTCCATTTATAAAACCAAGCTGCTCTTGACCTTGTCAACTGAAATAACCCATCAATAGAAATTTTATTTTAGTTTTTCAGATTTATCACTACTTTCTTTTCCACTCTCTTCTTCCGAGTTTAGAACTCTCTGTACAATTTTTGAGTGAATATAACGATTGATATTAACCACAAAGTCATCTACTTTTATCCATTCCTCGATATTATCTCCATTCAGCTTCGATGTAAGAAAGATTTGCTGTGGGATTAGTTAGATCATGAACGAAAGAAAATCGAAGCCTTTCTATAAAACTTTAAATGCTGCAAAGTATTTTGAGGTATTGTCACGAGGTGCTGGCTCAAACATTATACGGGGTCGATTTTTCAGTGTAGGTGCCTCTAAAACCTCTAAGTTTTAGTTACGGACTAAACTAAATTCTTCTAAGAAATTCTTGTACTAGTTTGTCAGAGTATGAGGCGATATCAGATTTAACTGGATTTTTCAACCAACACTTAAGAGTATAAGCAAAGCTTATGAACATATGAAGGCGGCGAGCTGGCAGAAACGTTAGCACGCCGGGCGAAATGCGCAGCCGTATTTCGTCTGCCGTTACGTTCTGAGTTCAAATTCTGCCGAGGTCGACTTTGCCTTTCATCCTTTCAGGGTCGATAAATTAAGTACCAGTTACGTACTAGGGTTGATGTAATCGACTTAATCCGTTTGTCTGTCCTTGTTTGTCCCCTCTGTGTTTAGCCCCTTGTGGGTAGTAAAGAAATATATAAGCAAAGCTTATGAACATTAACATTCACTTAGGGTTATGAACAACGGTATTTTCATAGCCATTGATCGCTTTACATTTCCTTTGTCTGTAGCTTAGGAGGAACGACTAAAAAGTTGCCATAGTACTCATAATGCACTGACTGAAAGTAAAGAGATCTTCCTGCTTTGTGCCCAAAACACATTATTTAGTTGAGGTCTTCCTGGTGCTCCTATACTGATTTTAAATTTTAGACACAAGGCCAGCAACTTCGGGGAAGGGGCTAAGTCATATTACATCGACACAAGTGTTCAACTCGTACTTATTTCATCTGCCCAGAATGGATAAAAGGCAAAGTGAACCTCGGCAGAATTTGAACTCAGAACATACAGACAGACGAAATGCACAAAACATTCTGTCCGGCAGGCTAATGATTCTACTATCTCTCACTGCCCTGTGCAGGGGTAACTATATTAACCAATATCTAATTACAAATATTCCACCTGTCCGTGCAATTTGGAACTCATGGTTTATAATTGTAAATGAAGTTCCGTTGGTTGTGTGAATGAATCAGATTTTTAGCAGGCAAGATAATTTCGTGTATGTTTAGATGTTACTGAACCACTTCAGCGAGTAATATTCCATTGAATGACAGCCAAGATCTCAGATGGATTGAAAGATAAAATTTTTTGTGCGTATAAAGAATATTTATTGTTTTTACCAATTAGAAAATTGTGTTGAAGATTGAGTGCAAGTTATCAATCTTGAGGTGAGGAACTGAAAATAATTCTTAATTAGATAAATTATAAGAAATAAATATTTACGACACATGTACTTACACGCGCGCATACAGACATTGAAGCATACAAGCATACATACATACCAAAATACACAGATACATAAACACACAGGCCAACATATACATTCAAGTGTGTGTGGTGTGTGTGTGTGTGTGTGTGTGTGTGTGTGTGTGTGTATGTGTGTGTGTGTGCGCGTATGTGTGTGTGTGTGTGTAAGTAGATATGTAGAGAGGTGTACAGATCAAGCTGATTGCGTCTTCAAGTTTCACCTATCGGGTTGGCAAACCAGAGAAAGAATCTTAACCTACTCATGTTTTATATCGGACGGAGGGGTTCCTGAAAAATATATCCTTATAGTAGGCCTTTCCTTCTGTACTCATATATATATACATATATATATATATATATATATATATATATATATATATATATAATATAATATATATATATATATATAATTTCAACAATTGAGGGTAAAATTAATTAATTAATTAATCAATTTCACCAAGTATTCAGTATGCAAAGGGACCATTTAAGGCAAATTCAAATTATTACATTATATAAAAGGGCTTAGTAAAATAAATTACTTTGCCGCATACTGAACTCGTTAGAAATAGCAGCTAAAAAAACTATTTCTAACACTTAAAGAAAACCTCTCTCATATAGTGTTTGCTCAATTCAACTCAAGAAAGTATGAGGGTAGAGACATTAAAAAATCAAATGCAAAGGTTATTTGAGTACGTACGTTTCAAGATTAGCCAAACTCGACCCTTCTCTCATCAGCTCAGAATGCCCTTGTTTGAATTTGAAAACACTGAAAATGGGAGCATACCCTTTCGGCTTGTTATCGCTTCTGAAGATCTGTTCCAAACTAACAGTGCCAAAAAACTCAAATATGCAAGAGAAAAATTTCTGCTCTCCCCTTTCTACCAGCGTGGGTTAAAATCAGCAAACACTATGCTTTTTTCGGTAAAATCCGAGACAATTAAGTAGAGAGAGATGAATTATAATTTCAACAATTGAGGGTAAAATTAATTAATTAATTAATCAATTTCACCAAGTATTCAGTATGCAAAGGGACCATTTAAGGCAAATTCAAATTATTACATTATATAAAAGGGCTTAGTAAAATAAATTACTTTGCCGCATACTGAACTCGTTAGAAATAGCAGCTAAAAAAACTATTTCTAACACTTAAAGAAAATTTATATATATATATATATAACCTTTCTTTTAACGGCCCTTCTAATGGCCAATGTGCCTAATTTGTTTCTTGACTGTTAAATCCTTAAACATTTATTTAGTTTACTATTGTGAACAAAATTAAATCATGAGTAGGCAATGGTTCTTTTACCAGTTGAACCAGGTGATTCTTGTAGGTGATACTTGAAGTTCCCGTCAAGCTGATCTTCTTAATAAACTTGAGTCTCTTATCTATATCTTCTGTACACCACATCACTCGTTGATGTCGACTTCTCCGATTTGAGAGCACAGTATGTCTTTCATTAGACTTTTGTGTCTACGGTCTCGGGCCAGTTGCACTGTTTGTCTGCCCATGTGCAGGATGTTTTTACGAGACACCATTCATGCGGATGGCCCTTTGCTCACAATGGACCCATCCATCCTTTGACAAGTCTTGTTTTTAATCTTGCGGAGTGCCCACGACATCCTTCTCATCTGGCTTACCAAGTCGGAGAGTCACTGACCACCTGGCTATGAAGTAGGTAGTACTAGGTTACGTGGTACCAGGAGCAGGATTTTCCTAACCTGCAGAGTCACACCAATAGTTAATGCTCAGTTGTTATTCGCAAAAGTCTTTTAAAATAAATATTTTTGACATGTAAGTATATATATATACAACATTCGAACAGGGGAGGTCAGCCGCTTCACCTTGCTAGTCAGACATCTGCAGACATGTTTCAGAGTTGTTGCCCTTTATCAATGCAGCGTAGTCAGAACCAGCAGGTGTCGCTACTGACCGTCTGTTCGAAGATTTTATTTACCTAGTTACAGTGGAATACATCCACTTGTTTTCAATAATAGAAATATTAAAATTACTAAGTCTCTCTAAAGGAGATTACGGCAGCGTTACTGGATATTAATAGTTATCGCCATACTAATATGGCAGTCTATAAATATAAGACTAAAGCTGTCGCTGATTAGCTCCAAGAGGCCATCGCCTCTAGCTAGCTATATGACACACGAACCTGCGTCCATTACAACCTTCGAACAGGGGAGGTCAGCCGCTTCACCTTGCTAGTCAGACATCTGCAGACATGTTTCAGGGTTGTTGCCCTTTATCAATGCAGCGTAGTCAGAACCAGCAGCTTTAGTCATATATTTATAGACTGCCATATTAGTATGGCGATAACTATTAATATCCAGTAACGCTGCCGTAATCTCCTTTAGAGAGACTTAGTAATTTTAATATTTCTATTATTGAAAACAAGTGGATGTATTCCACTGTAACTAGGTAAATAAAATCTTCGAACAGACGGTCAGTAGCAACACCTGCTAGTTCTGACTACGCTGCATTGATAAAGGGCAACAACCCTGAAACATGTCTGCAGATGTCTGACTAGCAAGGTGAAGCGGCTGACCTCCCCTGTTCGAAGGTTGTAATGGACGCAGGTTCGTGTGTCATATAGCTAGCTAGAGGCGATGGCCTCTTGGAGCTAATCAGCGACAGCTTTAGTCTTGTATTTATAGACTGCCATATTAGTATAGCGATGACTATTAATATCCAGTAACGCTGCCGTAATCTCCTTTAGAGAGACTTAGTAATTTTAATATTTCTATTATTGAAAACAAGTGGATGTATTCCACTGTAACTATATTGATAAAAATGGTAAGACAACAAAAGAATGAAAGAGACCTCGATATTATGTAAATTGAGGAATTTATCTGTAAATGTAATATGTGACAATTATTCGGTAGCCATGATAAAACTCCGAGTTTCGGATGCTGGGGTGGAAATCCATATATATATGTGTGTGTGTATGTATATATATATATATATATATATATATATATATATATATATATATGCGATACTGGAATATGATATGAATAATATTTAGCTGCTACTATTAGCTAATCGAATGATCGCATAGGAACTTTCTCGTTTGCTCGGTCTACATATGTTGATAATATAGAATGCATTTTATGAAAACAGGAATAAAAGTACACGAACCAATTAAATGTCGAGAAAAACAGTAGTTACTATTAGGCTGGTTACTAAGTTATTATTTGTTTAGTACATATTTGTGTTAAACTTTGAGAACAGAAGGAAAATAAATTGATTTTGAATGAGTAATCTAATGCAAGCGTCTTTATGTTGCCATGATGCAGGTCTAAAGGATAAGAGTTTGTTCAGTGTAAAAGCAGCTTTGGCAGGAATTCATCGCTTCCGAAAACTGTCCTCTTTACATAATCATTGTTTGTTCCGTCGCAATGCTGAAACCTTGTAAGGAAAGGGTACTTTTGAATGATTGTCTACAGTGCATGGCTGTCGGTTATTTTATCAAAAGTGAGGCAATGAAATAAAGATTAGACTTTGTAGAATCTAAATCCTGAGAATAAAACAAGGCCAAAACACAATGCTACATTGCATGTTATCGAATAATCATTTTTCTGCTGCTTTTACTTAAGACTCCACCGTCATATGTTCTCTATTTTAGAATAATACTAGCAGTATCGCCCGGCGTTGCTCGGGTTTGTTTCAACCCTTTAGAATTAGAATTTTTGAAAAGTAAAAATTTTGCATTATGTAGCTTGTTATTCTCTTTAAGTGAACATTTTTCTGGTTGAAATACACAGAACAATGGCCACACAGTAGTCAAAAATCGTAAAAAATAGGGATTTTCATAGAAAAAAAGCACCTTTTTGATGTAAATGATTTATAGTGTTAACATAGTCCGATTTGAAATTTTCTTCTACGGAAGGAAGAGCAAGACTTCTATCATACTTTCGATTTTGGTCAACTTGTACCGCAGAGTCTCGGAGGAGATAGTTTCAGTTGAAGGCTACCAAACCTGCCATACACAGACAACTTCAGCTTTATATAGCGAGAGATTTGTGAAGGCGCTTGGCCCAGCGATTAGGGTGCTGAGCACTGCAACAGCTAGGTGCCAGTGTCGCCATCTCTCCCCCTCCAGTTGCTACATCCTGGATATCCGCTTTGTAGATGATTGAAGGACCAAGAAGGTGTCTAAATCTGCTTGCAACTACATAGACACCTAATGCAATTAGTGCCAGAGTAGTGCACGCTCACATATCATACTCACTTGCGACTGAGAATGTCTGGTAACCAAATCAGCAAGAGTGGCCTTCTTCATATCAAGTGCGGGTTACATTCTTCCTAATGGAGCCGAAATCTGGTCTATGGAGTAGGAGTTTCAAGATGGTATAATTACAGAAATTCAAATTAATGTACTTTAAATCTATTGAATACAACAGAAAATATCCGCTGACTTACGAGGACTGTAGTAATTTTATAATTCTTTCTAATTTTGGCACAAGGCCAGCAATTTTGAGGAGAGATGGAAGCCGATTACATCGACCCCAATGCCCCGAAAGCCACTTGACATTTTGCCAGGTACTCATTTACTCTTTTACTTGTTTCAGTCATTTGACTGTGGCCATGCTGGAGCACCGCCTTTAGTCGAGCAAATCGACCCCAGGACTTATTCTTTGTAAGCCTAGTACTTATTGTATCGGTCTCTTTTGCCGAACCGCTAAGTTACGGAGACGTAAACACACTAGCATCGGTTGTCAAGCGATGTTTGAGGGGACAAACACGGACACACAAACATATACGAACACACACACACACACATATATACGACGGGCTTCTTTCATATTCCATCTAATAAATCCACTCACAAGGTTTTGGTCAGACCGAGGCTATAGTAGAAGACACTTGCCCAAGGTGCCACACAGTGGGACTGAACCCGGAACCATGTGGCTGGTTAGCAAGCTATTTACCATACAGTCACTCTTGCACTAACGATTCTGCCAGCTCACCATCTTAACAACATAATAATATCTTTTTTCCGATTGCCTGTCTTAACTTAGGATGGTGTGATATGAGTGAGTAGATAACTTGCATTATATAAAGCGAGGTATAAAGAACTAAAAATGTGGAGTTGAGTTCAATTTGAAGAACACAACTGATCCTCAAAACTAAGCCAAGACATCGTATTATATAATGTCGAATCACATAAAACAGTACACTTTAACATTATCAATAAATAGACTGTGAGTTTGACTCTTCTCTTCCCATTTGGGTCCTGATTTGCGTCCATTTGCTTGTTCAAATGACCTTGTGATTGGTACTTAAAATAAAATCCAACCAGGATTAAATGCCTTCCCTCACAAATGCCTGCGTCACTGCCCGATTGCGAAACTTCCAATCTCATAAAACATTTCTAACAATTTCACTTGTACTACTACGTATATTGTGTGTGTGTGTGTGTGTGTGTGTGTGTGTGTGTGTGTGTGTGTGTGTGTGTGTGGTGTGTGTGTGTGTGTGTATACATATATATAAAAGTGATAAATAACCCTCAGTTAAACATCCATTAATATTATATCGCCTGAAGAAATGAATCCATGAAGATGAACTACCTGATGCCCTCAGATACCACAGACTACACTGTAATCATCCCAGAAATATGGACTGTGATCTTAAGAGACGTGTGATTTGTAGAAACGCGTGTAACGATGCATTAGATGTTTATAAATTCTATCCAAGGATTATTATTATTATTATTATTTATTATTATTATTATTATTATATTATTATTATTATTATTATTATTATTATTATTATTATTATTATTATTATTATTATTATATATATATATATATTATATATATATATATATATATATATATATATATATATATGATTGAATCGTCTATCCGTCAAAGTAACCTTTAATTTTATGAAGATATCCTTGGCCTGAGGTTTCACTCGCTAAGAAACATGTAGCCCGGATCTTACCCACTTCACTCCGTAACTCTTGAATATATGAATATATATATGTGTGTGTATGTGTGTGTGTGTGTGTGTGTGTGTGTGTGTGTGTGTATGTATGTGTAATAAATATACATATAGATAGACAGACAGAAGTCAGACAGACAGACAGACAGACAGAGAGACAGCCAGACAGACAGAAAACCAGACAGTCAGACCGACAGACAGATAGCTAGATAGATATAAAATTAGGAGCGAGTTTCGATAGGGATTTTTATACTTCCTGTCTGATGCATTTTTCTATTTACATTTGTTCTGCGGTACCAAGTCCCAAGTTTTATAAGGTACATGTCTTACCTGGTGTTCCGATCAGCATAGCTCTACATATGCCCGAGCAGCACTCCTATTAAAATCATGCGAGGAATGTTTAAACAAATGACAGGTCTCTTTTTGTTTTTTTTTTGGGGGGGGGGGTTTCTACAATTCTCCGACTTAAGAACCAGTAGTCTCCCCAATTGGCATTTAATTCGATGGACTTATGAACAAAAGCATCCAGCTAAAAACTATTGTACCTTTTTTTTACTTTTCTTTGTTAGCTTGTTTAAAATTATCGTCGTATTGGTATGACCAAACATCATTTACTGACCTTAGTATTGTTATTGTCTGGAACCTACTACAGAACATTTCTTTGTCTATAAAAGTTCTTGTGATTGTGTTTCATCCCTATCCAACAAATTACAAATTGGACACTGCTTTCGTTTCTTAAATGACATAATACGGTGTATTCAATAGCTCTGTTAGAGTAATTACATACCTTTTCAACTTGTCTCTCCATTATAATCATCCCGCATGATAATCATTATAACCATTATCATCATTTCGTATTACTTATTTCAATTAATAAAATGCTATTATTATTTATGCTTTTTGTTTTTGTCTTTTTTTCCCTATTTTGTCGAAGAATATATCAAATTTATTATGTAAGAGCATGTGGTCTACTTGTATGCGAGAGTTCACAGGATCTTTGCATTGTGATTTTGTATCAACAAGGTTGACTTTACATTTTATCATTCCAAAATCGACAAAGAAAAATAATAATACGTACTGGAGTAGATAACAGTAATTATATTCTTTTCCAAAAAAGTGTAGTCTCGTATATATTATAGAAATTGTAATTATTATGAATACTTTCAATATCGGTGGCTAGGTAGTAATTATTATAGAATGTTTTGATAAATTCTTAGCAGTATTTAATCAAAATTTCAAATCACAAAGTTGACTTTGCGTTGCATTCTTCTCACGTAGATAAAATAAATAATTTGGTAAATTCAAATTTATAGTCATATGCTAAACTTAGAAATTGTTGTCATTGGCAAAGATGGGGTTCTTTGGGTTCGCTTGTGCTACGTGCTAGAGGGTAATGTCTTCTAATTCGTCCCTGTACCTTCATAGGGTCATTTAGGACAAGCAAAGGTTTGCCACTTAGTGGTTTGGTCGTGCGACTCATGATCATAAGGTGGTGCAGTCAAATACTGATCAAAGTAAGGAGATGATCTGACAAAATCATTATCACACCGGAAAAAACGTTTAGCGGTATTTCGTCCGTCTTAAGCGGCGAGCTGGCAGAATCGTTAGTACACCGGGCAAAATGCTCAGCGGTATTTCGTCTGCCGTTACGTTCTGAGTTCAAATTCCACCGAGGTCGACTTTGCCTTTCATTCTTTCGGGGTCGATAAATTAAGTACCAGTTACGCACTGGGGTCGATGTAATCGACTTAATCCGTTTATCTGTCCTTGTTTGTTCTCTCTGTGTTTAGCCCCTTGTGGGTAGTAAAGAAATAGGTATTTCGTCCGACTTAGGCGGCGAACTGGCAGTATTTTTCCGTCTTTACGTTCTGAGTTCAAATTCCACCTAGGTCGACTCTGCTTTCATCCCTTCTGGGGTCGATAAAATAAGCACCAGATGAATACTGGGGATCGACGTCATCAGCTTATCCACTCCTCATAAATTTTTGGCCTTGTGCCAAAATTTTAAGTCTGGTGGATTATGTAATATTTTGCGTCATTGAACAACACACTTCATTTCACATTATTTCAGCTGATTCCCAGTTCAGCCCACCCTTCCACCATCTGTCGATCTTGGGTGCAACAGTGACGGGACCGAGAATGTGTCTACATTTGTTTACGACCACATAGGCACCTAATATGGTTAGTGAAAACGTGATATATGCTACCAGTCTATACTCGCCCGCTAGTGACAGCTGGCCGTACGTATGTAGAACACTGTTTCGCTGGGGACCAAATACAACAAAAATGAAGCACTTCATATTGATATTTTTCTATTGCTTTGGTAAATTCTTAGCAGTATTTAGTCGTAATTTTAAATTTTTCCAAAGCTGACTCTGTCTTTCATTCTTCTCACGTAGATAAAATAAATAATTTGGCAAATCCAAACTCATAGTCATATGCTAAACTTAGAACTTGTTGTCACATCAAAATTTATAAATATTTAGGAGAGTATTCTTTACCTTATCTTATTAATCCTACATGTCTGCAACAGAATTATGAATGCCATGTCTTCTAAGAGAAGTAAGTATTAGTATGGATTTTCTAGTCTTGAATTATATAATATTTATAAGAATCCGCAATACCGCATTGTGTACTACAAGTTACATTCTTGAAAGTGTCTTTATCAAAAGACAGTATTGCGTGATACAAGGTAGATTTAGCAACTATTTCTAGCAAGTCGAGATCTACCCAGAGACATACCTGGTGGTCTTAATTTGCTGTAACATGCGGGTTATTAAACCTGTTTCTCCATTGCAAGGTAGATTTGTTTTTGAAATAAGAATTATTTTCTTCCACCAAAGGTTGTGAATACCACCAGTAGCTAGCGCAAAGAAAATTTTCTTGCTTTTTCTTAAAATATTTTAGATAAACTTTGTTTCAGAACGACCTAACATTTAGTTATTGATAACATAATGTAAGCAACACTGAAAGAATTCCAGCGGAACACCGTTTGAGCACCACTGATATAGGAAAAAATTTTAAATAGAATTTTGTTTGGGTTTAAATAGGATGTTACAACAATGCCGACTGAACAATAATTAGAATTAATTCATTAACAGAAAGGGAAAAATATTTTAAATGACCAATTTTTTTTAACCTACTGTGGCCGACACCAGTTTTCTAAAAGTAATATGGCCGCTAAGGAAAATAATGTCAAAATCTGAAAAATTTCCATCTCCTTTATTATTAGAAATCTGAAAATTCTAATAGTTTTATTTATTTTTTTTTTTATAGATAAAGTATGTAAATAGCAGAGCTAATTGCCTCTTACTTTCCTTAGTTTTATACAGAACCTTGAAATCGGTGTTGGACACTAGTGAAACACCCATTAATCGTTCAATGCTACGCTTATTACATTGCAAACTTGCATACCGCAAAGCAATATGCTGCAGTATAGAAATTAATAAACACACTAACTGGAAGAAAATTTAAGCCCTCCATCAGGCTTAAAGGTGGTCTCTCTGAGAAGCGCAAATCCAAATGGTTTGACCACTTTCAGAAACTTCTTGGAGAACCACCACAAACTAGCGGTCTTCCACTTCCTCTACACCAAATATCTAACGTATTAGACATCAACGCGGACCTTTTCACAATGGATGAGCTCAAAGTAGCTCTCAGTAGTTTTGCTAGCAATAAATCTCCACGGCTCGATAACATACCAACATTACTGTGCAAAGATCCAATATTGCATGAAACGTTACTAGGTTTCTGCAACGACACATATGCACATCATTTGCTTCTATCAGCTTGGTTAAAGTGTGGAAATGTCCCTGACCCTGCAAAAATGTGACCTAACAAGGGTAGGAAATTATAGAGGCATTACTCTGATTCCAATTGCAGCAAAAGTTTGTAACAAACTCCTGCTTAATAGGATTGTACCTATACTCGATCCAATTCTTCGTGAGAATCAGAATGGATCTAGAAGGGGCCGGTCAACAACTCTCAAATCCTTTCCATCCGTCGCATACTGGAAGAAGGGAAAAATTTTTACAAGATCGCCACAATTTGTTTTGTCGACTTTCGCAAAGCATTTGATTCCATCGGCAGAGATCTCATGTTTAAAATCCTTGCACTCAATGGTATTCTTCCCAGGATTGTTGATGCTATCAGGGCGTTGTACACAAACACCACTGCCACGGTTATATCTCCTGATGGAGAGACTGATTTCTTTGAAATTGTTGCAGGTATTCTGCAGGGTGAAATACTCGCTCCTTTCTTGTTCATCATTGTTCTCGACTATGTTCTACGTATTTCCCTTGACGATATGGAGGAAAAGGAACTCCTTTTGAAACTCCGCCAGAGCAGTCGGCATTGTGCACAATATTTAACTGATCTTGACTTTGCTGACAATCTTGCCTTGTACTAAAGATGCAGAATCTTTCTTACAAGCACTGGATAAAGCAGTAAACCAGGTCAGCCTTTGCTGCAACGAGAGTAAGACAGAGTTTATAACGACCTCCTCCAAGTTAATTGTACTTAAAACGTTGACAACTTCAAATATCTTGGATCATACATAGTAGATTCCCAAAAGGACTTTCGCATCTGAAAAGCTCTTGCTTGGGATGCATGTAACAGACTTGATAAGTTCTGGCACTCAAACTTTCCGCCTACATTAAAAGTTAAAATATTTAGAACACTGATTGGGCCGGTCCTTCTCTATGGATCAGAGGCCTGGACCTTATCGGCTCTCTTAGAAAAACAACTAGATGGAACATATACCAACCTGTTCAGAAAGATACAGAACATCAGTTGGAGATCACACCCAGCACTTAGTAACATCTACGGAAATCTGATATCAATATCCCTCAAGCTAAAGCAGAAACGACTTGGCCACTTCATCGAGCAGAAAAAGAGGTTATCTCATCCTTTCTCCTATCGCATCCCCTTAGAAGTTTTTTCTCAAGGAAACTGACATTTCCAGATACTATATCTCGGGACTCAGGGTTGGATATTAGAGATCTGAACACAGCAATGCAGGACCGTGTATTATGAAAGGGGATTGTCACTGGAGTTCCAACCAACCATAGGTTGGTCGAAGGATGATAATGATTGCATTGCTAAATGAGAATACTAATAAAACAAGAAAAAGCTATATATAAATTAAAGTTTCTCAGAACAGATAAGAGCTAAACTATAATTTATCCCGTTGAAAGGGATTCAGGAAAAATGGTAGAGAGTGAAGTAGATATAGTCAAACTGGAGACGTAATATGAACGCTTGTAACTGAAGGGTAATCGCTAAAGATACCCGAGGGCCAAATGTTGGAGTTGAACTCGGTAACGGAGGAAGATTACCCTTCAAAGTCAGACACTTTCTCCAACAACTAAATTTCACTCGTAAGGTTTTGGTCGACTTTTGTCTCTGAAAGAAGACATATAGCCAATTTGTTTGTGGATGTATTGCACAATGGGACTGAACATGACGCTATGTTGTAAAGCAAATTCCTTTGCAACACAACCATGTCCAGTATATTCACATATTTTAAAACAAGGAAGAGCGTACAGCATGTCCAGACACACTGCATCTCAATACTGTATTCTGGAGTGTACGATGTGGCCCTCAGTTAGGCAGATTGTACAAGTGAGAAGAAAATGTCTGTGAGTCACGTCAAATTGCTTGAATGAGTATCCTGTTGGAGTAAGATTTCTTGATCGAAACAGATAAGGGCTGTACAGAAACAGAAACTGCTACTACTTTAGTCATACATGGCAAGTGAGCCAATGTTGGTGGCAACACAGCTGTTCTTACCGTTTGCTTGCTTGCTTCATACTCTTGCTTGATAGGGCTGGGGACATCCCCGGTTAGTGGTCCGTGAGACGTCATCATGAGGAGAGCCGACCAGTTCCACCAGTGCTCTAAATCCCTTGCGGTCCCGTACTAGCCCCACTGCATCCTCCAATGTGATGTCAAGCCTCTGGAGATCTTCTTTAATCACGTCCAGCCATCTGGTGCGGGGTCTGCCACGAGGCTTCTTCCATTTCGCTGCTGCTGAATGGAATGAGAGTAAAGCTCTGAAAACAACAATCAAATCCCCTCAAATAAAAAGTGGATGGCCATATCAATACATGTGACCCTAGACATTTGGAATGACCAGTTGATCATGACTGAAATGCTTTTGATCATAGATCTGCTCGTATAGGGTTGATCAGGAGTTAAACAACAACACTACAGTGATGTACTGATGAAGCGAGATTACTATTTTATTATAAATAATACTTTTATATACAGGCCACAAAGGGATGACAGGTACAATCTGACACCTAGTGATTTGAAATCACGATGGTACGAAATTAAATATTACAAAGAATTAATTACAGTATCCTGTGTTTTCACCTCCACTTCTTACATTAATCTCTCTATATATAAACGGCAGTTTGTCTGTGCGTGTTTCTGTGTGTCTGTTTGCTTGTACCCTCACCCTGACCACGGCTTTCAACCGATTCTGATGAAACTTGACACACACATAGCCCAATGTCATAATTCAAAACTAACGCAGCGAAAATTTTGAAAAGTTCCCCCAGTTCTGAAAAAAATCGATAAATTCGACATGGGGTCGAGAATTAGAAACACGAACCACAAACTGTCTAGGGGACGCAACTCCATCCTTTTTTAACTCTCAAAAAAAAATTTACCATATTTTTTTCCATTTTTTGGCTATAACTCTCTAAAAATGCTTTATAGTTATTTCCCTTACAAACCTGAGCAACGCCGGGCGATACTGCTAGTTATTTATATTTCAAAGATGAGTCGTTGCTATGATACATTAAATCTCCAGACTATTAATTTCCATGTCTTTATCTGCTACACTGTGTTTTGATTAATCTAAATCCGGACGTTTTCGGTTAATGCGCTATCTTAGTGTATGGATGTGGATATCTGGTGCTGTGGGACAAAAGCCAAGTAGAAAATAAGATGACATCCTCTAAATATAAAGACTCTGAGTTGGAACATAAGCTATCCATGAGTATGTAGTTGTACGAATATACAGGATCACAAGCGTAGTTGTGGGATTAAAAAGTTATCCGCGATCTCGAGTTCAATCTCCCACTACTACACCATACATTAAGGTTGACCGTCTTTAGGTTCATCTCTAGCTTGTAAGTAGACTTTAGTGGACGGAAACTATATCAAAGACCTACTAATGTGCACATAAATACACACACACACACACACACACACACACACACACACACACACACACACACACACATATATATATATATATATATATATATATATATATATATAGTTCATAGATGAAATCCAAATATTCTCCGTATAGAATAAGCTTAGTAGTGCTCAATAGATTTAAACTTAAGCGGGTATAGAGGTAAATGTAGGGATAAGCGAATTAGACAGATCAATATATAAAGTGTATTAAGTATATGAACTACAAAACGTATATATATGTATACATATAAAAAAGGTCCAAATTACACAGATTAGAAATGTTATAGAGAATTAAAGGGGTGGAGGAAAAGTAATAGAAATCCAACTACTGTTTCAAGGGGCTCGGCGAACCATACTAATGTTTGTAGATTAATTCCATCATAGGATGAAACGAGCCTCCTTCTTCAGGGAAGAGATCTCACATTAGAGATACTGAAGGTGAGACCTTGTCTTCTTCAATATATAGATAAATATATATATATATATATATATATATATATATATATATATATATATATATATATATATATACGACGGGCTTTTTTCAGTTTCCGTTTACAAAATCCACTCACAAAGCTTTGGTCGGCCCGAGGATATAGAAGAAGATACTTGCCCGAGGTGCCACGAAGAGGGACTGAACCCAGAACCATGTGGTCGGGAAGCAAGCTTCTTGTCACACAGCCACGCCTGCACCTATAATATTTACACAAACACACACACACACACAAACACAACACACACACACACACACACACACACACATATATATATATATACTAGCATTAAAGACCCGTCGTTGCCGGGTCATAGTGCTAGTGCATGTATATATGCGTATATATATATGTGTACATATTACATGTACATCTATATATACACATCTACACATAAAATACAAAATACAAAGTTATATCTTGATATCGCTAGTGATATCAATACTCAAAATATATAACAGACTGGAATTGTTAGCCCGTCTCTTGTAATTTCGATCAATTGTATCTTGTCCTCCCTCTTGTATAGAAGTGTGGCTACAATCCAGCCTAGCGCTACTTCTGGGGGGGGGGGTGCATTAAAAATTTTTTTCCGGGACGTCCTACGTCCCAGATATAAAGGTAAAAATATAATATTTCCACTTTGCAAGTTCGAGTCGAGTACTCCCTTGCACGTTCCGTTGACTCGAACCTTGCTTCTATTGTGGCGAATTTACCGCCTCTGATTAGATACCTTTCATAGTCGCACCAAGACACTTTTCGAAGGTACTTTCCTCCATGTTATTTCTTTATTACCCACCAGGGGCCACGAAGAATGGCGGACATAACAAAACATGGGGGACATAGAACAATATGATTAAATTTATGAGCAAATGAAAATGAAAAAATGATAATATGAAAGCGATGCTAACGGCCCCCTCCGCCAGCATCACTTATCTGTCCTTTTGTTTTCACTGTCACCTGAATGTTCATTCCCAATACGAAGACCATCCATATCCATTCTTACTCCGAAACTGTCCTCCATATATTCCACGAATTCATCGCTCATTCTTGTATCTTTCACCTCCCAATTCTCCCTTTCACACCTCAACACAAACTCATCTATATTCTTCTTTTCCAGCACTGCATATCTGGTCCCATCCATTTGATACCATTCATACTCCTCCATTACCCTTTCAACCTCTTTCTGTTCAGTCACAATATAAATGTTCGGCCTGGGTTCGTTTTCAAACACTTGTCTGTATGTATTATTATTTTTCTTTTGTTTTCTTGTTGGAGGGGAGCGGGTGGGTTCACTGTCTGCAGGGGGAGGGTGGGATTCAGAGGGTGCGGGTGGTGTTGGGGTGGGTTGGGGCTTCGCACAGTTTTTCTTTTTCTTTCTTTTTCTCTTTTTTCTTCCTTCTTCCCACTCTTGTTGCATCTCCTCTTCTTCTGTCGTTTCTTTTTCCGTTTGGTTCTCTTTGGTTTCTTCCTCTTTTGGGGCTTCCGCGACGATTTCCTTTTCTTTTTCCTTTGGTGGGGGAGGGCAGTAGGCTCTTATGTGACCCCTCAGGCCACACTTGTAGCACCTGGGCGCCCTACCCTCCACCCACACTCTCATAATAATATTTCCAGTTTTTATACTGTCCGTAAGCTTTTCTATAACTTCCGCCTCCGTCTGTATGTTCATCACTAGTGTAGCACCTCTCACGCCTTCATATTTCATAATGGCGTGGAGGATGTCCACTTTATCTTCATTTCCTTTGATAACCGCAGCCGTTATTAATTCGCCCTCTAGGTGTGGAGGTATTCCTTCCACCCTAATTCTGGTGGTCCTTATATTCAGATACGAGGGGAACAAGTAAAACTTTTCTGTACTCACCACCTTGGCTGCTATATTCCTGGCTGCTTTCTCACTTTTAAATTGTACCGTTATGGTTCCATATTCTAATCCTTTTGTCATGTACACAATTTCTTCTCCTGTCTGTTTGAAAGCCTCTTCAATTGCTTCCATGTTAAACACTTCCATTTTTCTACCTCCATTCATAAATACTTTATATTTAATGGTTCTACGATGGAACCAGTCTCCGCGCCCTGCTAGAGGCAACAGCTCAACCTCTCCGTTCTCCTCCTCCTTCATGAACTCCTGGAAGTCCGTCAACTTAGCCAGGTCTATCTCTTTTTCTGTTGACTTCTTCGTTATACCTGCGTAGGTGCTTTCCATTTTTTTCACCGCCAACTCCTCCTCAGATGTCGACGAATTTTCAGAGAAATTTCTCCCTTCCATCTCATCCGTTTGGTAGAGGCGGCTCATAGTCGCCTCAGACCGAAAAACGGCCTCCCGAACAGAAAACGTGTGACGCACAGAACCAGTGCGACGCGAAACCGCACCAAACGACGTTCCAATTCCGCAACCACAATTCACTTTTTGTTCTTTTTTCTTTTTTAACCGAATTTTACAGAGCGCAAAAAAAACGCGACCTTTTTTCTCTACATTACATACTTTATAGACAATAGTCTTTTCTTTAATTTAATTTTATATTATCCATCTGGACTATTCCATTTCTGCACGCTAATTTTATTTTTAATTTATTCCCATTCATGTGAAACCACTTATTCAAGTTCAAATCATTGATGCAATTTTATACCAATTGCTATTTTTACTTTTGTTATGTTACTTTAGTTTGATTTTAATTATTACTTACTACATATAATTCAATTGTTATTATTATTTTTATTGTTAATGTGAAAGTATCTGACATAAAATAGAGAAACGTTTTTGTTTCACTTTTAACACGTAATACTGAAATAGTGGAGAAGATATGATATTGTTATGGGCTCGCTCTAGGCAAGAAGTTGAACATTTTTTGCCCATGAAACTACATGGACCCTAAGTAAGGCATGTGTAAAATTTGAATGGAATCGGTTGTGTAGTTCTCAAGTTTTAGGGAATCGTAGTGGAGAAGATATGATATTGCAGTGGGCTTGCCCTACGCTGACACTCCCCGGACCCTAAGTAAGGCATGTGTAAAATTTGAATGAAATTGGTTGTGTAGTTCTCAAGTTTTAGGGAAACACACACACAGACACACATTCTCTGTTTTATATATATAAAGATATATATATACACATACATGTGAAGGCGCATGACTCAATTGTTAGAGTGTCGAGCTTACGATGGTGAGGTTGTGAGTTTGAATCCCGCACCGGGGTGCGTGTTGTGTTCTTGAGTAAGACCGCTGTAGAAATGAGTTGCGACACCACAGGTGCCAAGCTGTATCTGCTTTTTCCTTGGATAACACTAGCGGTGTGGAGAGGACAGGCCGGTATGCATGGGCGACTGCTGGTTTTCCATAAACAACCTTGCCTGGACTTGTACCTGGGAGGGTAACTTTCTAGGTGCAATCCCACGGTGAGACATATATTCACATATATATATATATATATATATATATAATATATATATATATATAAATATAAATATATATATATATATATATATATATATATTATATATATATATATATATATATATTTAAAAAAGGAGATGTGGAACACGAGTTGTGATATATAAAAAAAGGAAATGAAGAAAATGCTGACAAAATAATTTAAGTAAGGGAGAGTGTATTTAATTAGGTGAAAGTTCTTTTTACCGGTTGCGCATTTGTTATGCTTATCAAAAGAGTTCCTTTCTGATAGAATTTTTTTCTCTTATCAGATAAGAGAAAAAAAAGTCTATCAGAAAGGAACTCTATCTCTCTTTAAAAAATATCTTTTGATAAGCATAACAAATGCGCAACCGGTAAAAAGAACTTTCACCTAATTAAATACACTCTCCCTTACTTAAATTATTTTGTCAGCATTTTCTTCATTTCTTTTTTATATATATATATATATATGTATATATATATATATATATATTATATATATATATATATATATGGCTGTCAGATAAATTCGTTGGTTTATTTCCAATGGTATTTGAATTAACACGAAAAATATTTTTATCGTAGTGTTTTATGTTTTTGTTTGTTGTTTTTGTTTCTGTAGCTTTATTCTACCTTTACAACTTTTGTTTATTGTTTTTGAAATTTGAGAAGTTTTACCTTTTTTATCAGACTTATGGACTTTTATCAGACGATGGAGTGCCAAGTAGAAAGAAATGAACATTTTTGGTACCTGCTTTTTTCGCTTTCAACCAAGGTTCCAAAACTGCCAAAGCCGCTTGAGACAAAACAGGTCTTTGTACAAAATCAGGTGCTATTACTTAAAGAGCTGTATAAAAATGGTTTTCCTTCTTCAAAGAATGGAAATTAGTTCTCACAATTTCTCCATTTCTGGTCACTCTGTTCAATCCAATGAAGACCAATTGAACGAGCTTATCCTCGAGTATCCAACCCATTCCACAAGGGAAATGGCCCAGCGGATGGGATGCTCTCATGATACCTTCACCCGTCACCGTCAGTCGATAGGTAAGGTTCAAACATTCGGTGCATGGGTGCAATACGCTTTGAATGAAGGAGATAAATTTTAGCTCTCCTACACAAGTTTGCTTGACGCCAACCTACTCCTGATGAAAGTGATTTATTTTCCGCATCGTTACCGGCGATAAAAATGGTGTATTTACGTTGATGGTTGAGTTCCGACAAATAGACAACACCTCATGCCAAGTGAGATCTGCGTTTGATGGGATTAAAAATGGCTAATCTACTACGAAAAGCTTAAAAGCAACAACGTGGTCAGCAAATGCACCGATTCAACGAGGCAATCAAGCTAAAACGATCTGACCAGCGACAAGACATGCTTCAACGCGATAACACTGACCCCTACGTCGCTAATTTAACCAAAATTGCTATTCAAGAATTCTGTACCCAGTGTATTCTCTTGCTATAGCACTTTCAAACTATTACCTTTTACGGTCACTCTCCAACAGTCTTCGAGATATTACATTCAACGATGTTGAGCTGAAAACGTTGCTCCATGAATTCTTTGTGTCAAAACCCGGTGATTTCTACCACTAATACATTGACAATTGAAGAGCTAAAGGAATATTGGCAAGAAGTCATGAACAATGAAGGAGAATTATATTATAATCTGATAAAAATCGTTAATAAACAATAAGGATTCAAATAAACGGAATGCGCGTGAGTGTGTGTGTGTGTGTGTGTGGTGTGTGTGTGTGTGTGTGTGTGTGATATAGTAAATCGGTTGGGCCTATATTAAGCACTAAGAAGATCTGGATGTCCATCCTGATGACTCAGGGCATACAGACGAATTCAAGCTTTGCAGAGTTTTGTGTTACATTGAGAGTCAAAGTGGGATGCGTGCTAGCATCAATTTTATTTTAATTTTATTTGATAGATCGTCTACAACCTTTTGTCATCACGATTCAGTTTAATATTTTTCAGGTATTTACCCCTCCATGGCGTTATTTTGTATTATTTTAGTTTATATGCCAGTGAAAATTTCCTCAGAGGAAATATTCCTCGGTTCTGTTATGCTTCAGCATTTAAATGTTTATGCTGTCAATCGCTTCACACTAGATCCAACAGCATATATATGATATGGTAACTGAAGGGAGAGAGCGAGCTATACCAGATTCCTACTAGCAGCCATTTAAAGTTGAATAGACGAGACCAACGTGAAATGAAGTCCTTCGATCAAAGTCAAAACGCACGACCCGGTCAAAGAATTGAACGTACGACCTTATGACCATGATCCGAACACACTAACCACTAGTCCACATAGACCCTATGCCTATGGTTTACCAGAGGTGTAGAGTGGGTTTTGACCTCCCTATACCGTAGCCAAATTGACTGCACATTGCCTTAAACACACCCTACGCTAAACCAATTTAGTTTGGTATATTCATGCGCACTTTTCATTCACATAAAATGTCAAAAGTAAATAGAAAATACTTTCTTCGCGAAGCTTTTGGTATGATACAGAATCATAGTTTGTGAACCGCTACACAAGAGAACCTATTACTGTTTGCAGTGATGGGTTTGTGTGTGTTTCTGTATGTATGTATATATATTATGGGCAATTCTGGTAATTCTGACAATTGATTCATAATGTACAAGTGAAAAAGTAATAAAACGAAAACAAGTTAGGTGAACCACCTTTAATGTAATATTTTAAGCAGTAACATGATATTAAATTCGGCATTATTTAAAGGAAGTGTGGTATCATAAACGTGGCTCAGCTTTTTATAGTATCCTTATTATTATTGTTATTATCAATATTATTGTTATTTATTATTATTATTGAGTGAGAGAGCAGTGCATGCCATCAAAGTGACACTGGGGTACAAATATATGAAGTCCAATATACCCATCATGACTACCTGCCTAATAAGGGTACATCAGGCACATACATCACAACCATATATGCGCGACATGGTGATCTCATATCAAGATAAACAGCGCGTGGTCTTGCAGGTGGGGCTCAGTTAGAATATTCTTCTGGTCAAGTAGCCCATCTCGCTCAAAAGGTCACTGAATAAGAATTGTTTAAGGATGTTGAACGAACCACCCATGTTTCCAAAGGTGAATTATCGAACCTCCAAGAATTCCTTTCTACACATGGCTATGATGCTCCCCCACTACTTCTGCTCGTGATCAGAGGTGCGCATATCTTCAGCCACCAAAGGACACTGTCAACTGTTTAAGGTCATCTAACTGACAAACAAATCTGTGGTATTGAGCAGAATATTTACTGTAGCACATCTTTTATACCAAGACAAAACAATGTACATGATAACCATTCCAATCAGTTAAGATCAGAAGCCATGAGAGACACTGTCTGGTACTGCATCAGGGCAATTATTATTATTATCATTATTATGGGTGGGGGTACAAAAGTAGTATATATTGCACAGAGTAAAAGTAGCTTGGCCGAACTACAAATTAATTATTGAACCAGTATTTTTGACATTGATATAAAGTTCAGTACTCAAATCATTATGAAATTTCTAGTAGGCGTTGCTGTACTGAATGATGTACGATAAAAATTATCCAAATCACAAAGAAAATGGCGATAATTTATCAGAATTAAGTATTTCATACTTTGTGAGAAGAAATCTGATCTTTGTTAGCCGGAAAGCTGTGACAGATGTATTACTAAAAACCCACCTGGCATACTTAAATATCTCTAACTTATTTCCTGTGGTATTTCGTTTATTTAAACATGGCTTCTGGTACATCTAATACACCATAACTCATAATTCAAATTCACCATAAAACTTAGATTGGAATTATCGAAGAATAAATACAAATACAAGTTAAAAATCTTGCTTGTAATCCTTCAGTTGCTCGTACAAATAAATTTATCTCCTCTGAATGTATACAACTGTGTACATTGTGTATACATCTATGCATGTGTATGTATGTATGTATGTATGTATGCATGTATGTATGTATGTATGTATGTATGTATGTATGTATGTATGTATGTATGTATGTATGTATATTTGTATGTGTGTGTGTGTATGTATGTATGTATGTATGTATGTATGTATGTATGTATGTATGTATGTATGTATTTACACGTATACATGTAAACTAAATTTTGATGCACTCTCAAGTATATGTATGTGTGTGTGTGTGTGTGTGTGCGGGTGTGTGTGTTTGTGTGTGTGTGTCCATGCATGGGTGCGTGGATATACTCTTCAGAAGGATTAAAGAGTACAAATGTACGAATAAATCGTTTATTGCAGTTTATCAAATGTAAGAAGGCGTGGGTGTGCGGTAAAAAGTTCGCTTCCCAACCACATGGTTGCGAATTCAGTCCTTCGCACCTGGGCAAGTGTAGATTTGGTAGGTGGAAACTCAAAAGAGCCTATTGTGTGTGTGTATATGTATATATATATTATATATATATATATATATATATATATATATATATATATAATATATATATATATATATATGTATATATATATATATATATATATATATATATATATATATATATATATATATGTACATATATATATATACATATATATATATATACACACATATATATATATATATAAAATACAAAATGGGACAAGAACGCAAAACATCCAGACAGTAATGTGATACAAGAAATGGACAACAAAACATCCAGATAGACGACTCAAAGAAAACAAGGACGGGTCATTCGGAGTTTTCTTTCCTCAGTCGAGTTCCAGATTATCTTTGCAATTTCGGCTGATTATACTCGAGATTGCTCCAATCTGGCCAGCTCCAAGGAAAAACTAAGCTTAAAGCATTAGGTTCTTTGGAAGAAAGCAACTATGCATACGAAAACAAGGATGGAAAAATGGAGAATGTTACATAAATACAAATAACAGTACATAACTACAGGTGTCTTTCGACTACGTAGTTTCCCGTCCTTGTTTTCGTATACATTCGCTGCTTTCTTCCAATGAATCTAATGCTCTTAGCTTAGTTTTTCCTTGGGGCTGGCCAGATTGGAGCAATCTCGAGTATAACCAGCCGAAATTGCAAAGATAATATGGAACTCGACTGAAGAAAGAAAACTCCGAATGACTCGTCCTTGTTTTCTTTGTATCGTCTATCTGGATGTTTTGCGTTTTTGTCCCATTTTGTATTCTTTTATATATAAACCATAGCGGCGTACGCACACGTTGGTCTATATATATATATACATATATATATATATTATATATTATATATATATATATATATATATATATATATATATATATATATATATATATACATATATATATATATATATATATATATATATATATATATATATATATATATATATATATATATATATATATATATAAGAATAAGATCGTTATTCAAAATACCGATCATATCAGGTGGCTAGAATGGGAATAAAAACCTCATATATATGTGTGTGTGTGTGTGCATGTGTGTGTATGTGTGTTTGTGTTTGTTCCCCACCGCCGTCTGACAACTAATGTTGATGCATTTATTTCCCCGTAACTTAGTCGTTCGGCGAAAGAAACCGATAGAATAAGTATCAGGCTTTACAAATAACGGTTACTACACAAGGTCAAAAATCGTGTTGCAAATATTCAGTTCAATAAAATGGATGAGCTTGTTAGTTGCTTAATATTAGTCATTTGAACATGTCCCTTAGTGGCTGACAATATGTGCATCTCTGATCGTAAGCAGGAGTAGTGAGGGAGCATCATAGCCATGCGTTGAGAGAGATTCTTTGAAATTTGAATAAATATCATAACAAAATTAACGTTTAAAGGGAATATTAGCGATTTTTCATACTGGCTAGGGGTGAGCAAAAAGGAAACAATAGTTGCTACCCAAGGATAAAAATCATGTTACACAGTGTTGTAGTTGTTTACGTTCCGAAAAGAGACCTTGTGCCTATGGAAAAAACAATTATTGGTATTTTATTTCTACTTAACAATATTATAATGATACTAAACGGACCTGAACGATAGCAACTTTAATCAAGCACATTGCCTGTATTATACGCTAAGTTGAATCATACTATAAATGGTCTTTGAATGAGTACCGTAGAAGAGAAATCAAGAGGAATTTTCCAATATCATTTTCAATGGAAATAATTGAAAACTGGATATATTAAGCGAAGCTTATTAATAAAATAGAAAAGCGTCCAGCATATATTCAACAGAAGAATTTACTCTATTCACACATAACATTCAATTGTAGGAACCATTCAAATGACTCACTGGAAAAGACGGTAGATGGGCTGGGAGGGTGGAAATGTGTTATTATGAATAGATCTTAAGATACCCACCCTCAGGTCTCTATAAAATTTCTTAACCATGTCGCATGTATATACATATTACTTGTACACATTGTATGTATGTATGTATGTATGTATGTATGTATGTATGTATGTATGTATGTATGTATGTATATGCAAGAGTTTGTAATTTCTGCCAATTCTCATGGAATATTTTAATATATGATTAGAGATAACTATATATGGATCTAACCATACGCGGATACACACGAATTTATGTATGTGATTGTGTATATATATATATATATATATATATATGTGTGTGTGTGTGTGTGTGTGTGTGTGTGTGTGTGTGTGTGTGTTTGTGTGTGTATGTGTGTGTTTGTGTGTGTGTATGTATGTATGTATATATATATAAATATATATGTATGAATGTGTGTATATATATACATATACATATGCATATATACAAATACATAATATATATATATATATATATATATATATATATGTTTGTATACACGCACATATATACATATATAAAAATAGATATATATTTATACAAACACAAATATAGATATGCATATACATCCATACACACACACACACACACGTGCATTTGTTAGAATGTATAACATCAAGATATATGTATTCATATATATATATGTGTGTGTGTATATATATGTGTGTGTGTGTTTATGTATATGTATGTTTATATATATGTATGTATATGGGTGCATATATATATGTGTGTGTGTGTTTATGTATATGTATGTTTATATATATATGGGTGCATATATATATGGGTGCATATATATATGTGTGTGTGTGTGTCTGTAATTGTGTATTTATGCATATATAAATGTACAAAACTATAAAAAAAATGAAAGAGAAAGGAAAATATATCCTTGAGTAAGCAATGTGATGAGAAACTTCTAGGACAAAGTATAAATTGTATGGAGCAAAAAATGTAAAAACTTGCCATTTTACACAAAATATAATTATATTATATAATATTCCCTGACTAATTTCAATGGTACTGTCGGTGGTTAGATTCATAAAGAAAACTAAGTGGTAGAGATTATAACTGGAAGGCTGAATATTACTTGTTGAATAGACATAGAGAAAATAGTATTAAATTGTTGTTGCCAGATCGAATCCATTGATGTCGTCAAGTGTGTTGTTCGGCTTTTCTCTGAAACACTTGTGCCTAGACGCACACTTACACGCGCGCGCGCGCACACACTAACAGACAGACAGACAGGCAGGCAGGCAGATAGATAGATAGATAGATAGATAGATAGATAGATAGATAGATAGATAGATAGATAGATAGATAGATAGATAGATAGATAGATATTCCCTTTTCGTTTGTATAGATAAAGACTTCTAATTTAACGGTTCAGATTTATCAATATTTCTTTGGTGTTTGTCACGATCGTAATGTCTCGAGCATTTCCATGATTTGATCCCTTACTTGATTATGTTCAACTTTTCCTTTTAAGATGTGTTTTACCTGAAATTTTATGAGCTTTATTTACAGCTTCATTTACAATTAAGCTTCGTAAAAACAGCTTTAAATTTCTCGATTCTTCGAACAAAACAAAACGCACGACATATATACTCAGGCATGCACTCAAGCATGAATACTTCAAGCATCCATCAATATATACTGAGAACATCAAGGCAAAAGGAAATCAAAGAGAAAGAAAATAACTATGGACAACTGCTTCGAAACCTCCAGCTTCTATATCCACATTACACATTTACATTATACCAATAATCATTGGAGCACTTGGTTTTGTAAGTGAATGCCTAACTGTCATTCTGGATAAGCTTGGATTTTCAGAAAAAGAACTTACTCGCACATTACAAATGCAAATTGCAAGCGGAACAGTAAAACTATGCAAGACTTTTCTCAGATTTAAAATGTGACATTGTTATTCCAATGATGGCGCTGTGTATCTTTGCTAGAAACCAGTTCCTTCTTCAAAGGAAGAATTTATATAATTAAAAGCTGAAGAGAAACATGCATACAGAGTAGTCTCTCATGTCCGACAAAGACGGTTCACACATAGATACATCGTTTTAGTCTTACTGTTTTCACTCATAGGACTTGTGTTGAGTCACTACTTTCAACGGATTTTAGTTGATCATATCAAATCATTGTTTTGGGTTTATTTTTCACCCTGATATTTGCTGAAAAGTTTATGTTAGAAGACATTGAGAGACACAATATGCACTCCAGTTCTAAGATGTCTGTAAACACAAATACGCATATATATATAAAAGATAAGGGGGATTTCCACACAGTTTCGGAGTACCAGAGGCTACAGTACATGTGTGTGTGTGTGTATACATACATAAATATACATACATCCGTACATATATATATATCTATGTAATTGTATACATGTGCATATACATATATATATTTGGGTATTTATTTATACTCTTTTATTCTTTTCCTAGTTTCAGTCACTGGAATGCGTTCATACCGGGACAATACTATTAGATGTTTTAGTCAATCATATTGATCTGTCACTCATTTTCATTTTCATACTTACGTTAGCGAACATTATTTCATCGAATTATTCAGTGGCACATTTTCTTTTGCATAAAGCAGGGTTTTATACCAACATACACAAGCAAACATGATATGCTTTTAGATTACTCTGTGAGAGAATTTGGTAGAGAGAAATTGTCTAAAAACATCTTTTGCTTGCTTGTGTATGCTGGTAGAAAAATCTTTTGCATGTGAAAGAAAACGTGCAACTGAATGATTCGACGAAATATTGGTGGACTGTAAAAAGTAAAACAGCTACCAAGTTAAAATTCGACCAGCCAGATATTGTTGTACCGTTAAACAAAGACAAGATATGTTCTCTTGTGGAAATTAGCTGCCTTCTCGACACCAATGTGGTTAGAAAAATGCAAGAGTGAGAGGACATCTATGGACAATTCATAAGGAGTCTGCAAATCTATTACCCAATATACACTTTCTACTTCATACCTATTATTATTGGAGCAACAGGATATATACGTACCTGTCTGGATGAAAGTATGATTGAACCTAGGGGTCTAGGGAGAAAACGCAAGTCTTTAATTCATAAACTACTACTGATCACGATATCTCAGGGTATAAAAATCTGCAAGACCTTAAGATTTAAAGGATGATCGTTAAAACACGATACTTTCCTTCACAACCTCGCTACTAACTAGATGGCCGGTCAAAATCTACTCTATGTTAAAAAGAGAAAGAGAACATTCATTCATTCATACCTACCTACCTACATACATACATACATACATACATACATACACACACACACACACACACACATACATACATACATACATACATACATACATACATAGATACATACATACATACATACATACATACATACATACATACATACATACATACATACATACATACATACATACATACATACATACATGGTGGCTGCCCTCCTCGTTATCGAGTATGGCCATTGCACGAAGCTTAATTAATGTGGTTATCATGCAATGCCTGTGCAAGAAGTTTTTTTTTTAAGTGAGGAAAGTCTGTGCACTGATTCAATCCCACTCACTAAGCAACAGCAGCCATAATCCGAAAAGAAGAATAAGTCAACATCATCGGTAACCACTGAGCCACAGGTTTTATGTGGGAGTTATCCCAGTTACCTGAGTTACCTTCTCCTAGAAGGATGCTCTAACCTTCACTCCCAGTGGTTTAACCGCGCGATCGGGTATTCAGTCCGATTATTTCTCTGTCCCCGCGCATGATACAGCCTTAAGACATTTATTGGATGGCCGTTGACTCTCAAGAGTTCCTCCGCCGTTTGACGGGTTTTGATTTTCATCCCGCAGGGTGTCCAATAAACACCCTCCTCACCAAGCAAACTTGATGGGGTTGCCGGTTTAGTTGCCGACGACCCGACCATGCAACAGGTTGTACTGGGTTACATGTTACCAGTAGCACTCGAAAGTGACCTGAGATAAGCATACATATATACATACATACATACATACATACATACATATGAAACTATCGAGTGGGCTGAAAACTCTAGATCCATCACTTGCCTAAGTATTTTGTACAAACTGTACATAAGCTGCCTCAACCAATTCTTCCAAGATCATTGTGATCAGGCCGGTCAATGGAAGGGGGTGTGAGTATGTGCTGAACAACTTTTGATAAGAAATTCTGTTCTGCCTGCAGTTAAAAATACCTTGTAGGGGCCTTACAACAATATGGCTTGATTATATGAAAGTATTTGACTCTATTCCCCATATATGGCTGCTGAAGTGTGTGTTCGTTTGGCAAAAATGCCTATTATCTTAATTGTTACCATTGAGAAGTTCACAAAGGCCAAAAACCTGGGCAACAATTCTCACTCGTAGAAGAGAGAGTGCAATGATAGTTTCCAATGCCATAAATATTTCAAAGGGAATATTCCAAGAAAATAGTCCCTCTGTAATTCTGTTCATTTTAGCGCTAAATCCATTATCCTTCCTGCTCAAATGGCTACATTCTAGGGTCTGCAACTCATAGAGATATTAATGTAACCCATAATCTCTTTGTGGATAACCTCAAGATTTATGTTAAAAATGTCAGCAATGCTAAAAAGAAAAAAACAGCTGGAATAAATGTCATTAATTCCAGCTGACACAGGAATGGAATTTGGTCAAAAGAAATGTCCATATCTGTTGAACGGAGATAACCAAACCCAACCCCGCCCCAGACACAAAACCTGTGCATTAATGGTCTCACCATCTTTCCTTACCACACAAAGAATGCTACAAGTATCTAGGCATTGATGAAAGTATATCATACGAAGGTACTGTGAATAAAAATAGAATGACCCAAGAATATTACACCAAACTAAGAAAAATATGGCAGTGGGAACTAACTTCTTATAACAAAACAATATCCCACAATGCATTTTAAGTACCAGTGCTGATCCCAACATTTGGGATACTTGACTGGTCTGTAGAAGAAATGCACTCCAAAGACATTAAAACCCATAAGATTCTGTCTGTGTGGTAAGAAGTTTGCTTCCCAACTACATGGTTCCGGATTCAACCCCACTGCGTGATACCTTGGGCAAGTGTCTTCTACTATAGCCTCAGGCTGACCAAAACCTTGTAAGTCGATTTGGTAGAGGGAAACTTAGAAAAGTATGGTGTGTGTGTATCCTTGTGTCTGTGTTTGCCTCCCCCACCGCTTGACAACCGCTATTTGGGAGTTTACGACCCCTTAACTTAGCAGTTCGGTAAGAAAACGAACGATAGAATAAGTACCAGGCTTAAGAAAAGAAAATAGGTACTGGGGGTCGATTAGTTCAACTAAAATTCCTCAAGGCGATGCCCCAGCATGACCCTAGTCTAATAAAAGATGAAGGAAATAACGATATCGATAGGCTCTGCCTAAGAGGACATAAAGGAGGTACAAGCTGAAGAAAAAGTACATTGAATTAGTGCTGAAAAGGGAAGAAAACAATATCCTACGCATCGGAGGCGGGTTCTTCTGGAAGCACTCTTTTCCTGATGACCTCCCATACAACCCCAAATCAACCGGGCTAACATGTCTCAAAGAAGACCTGGAGGGAAACGCTCATCACCACACACACACCCCGCCCAAAAAAAACCCATGCATAGGTATGTTTCCCGAGGACCTGAAGAAGATAGTACGATTGGCATGAAGGACCCGTTACCGCTACATCACACTCCGAAGGCTATACGTTTGCAACTCAAGAGAGAACAGGAGATTTTTACTAAATATGTAATAATCAAAAGAAACTCTGACGCTTTTAGAGTTCCAAAATGAAACCGAAAATGTAGATTATAACATATTTATTTGGAAGACATCACACATGTGATTTGCAACTGCCCAAAAATGTCATCGAGGTACTACCTCCTTGTACAACACGATGCTGACGCAATAACAATAAGCAATGCCATCCAGAAAGAATGAGTCCTGGAATAGATATAGACAAACCCCCTGTTATTGAATACGTACACGAATATCAACACAAGGAATATTAGTGTAACATTCCCATCTAAACATATATCAAGTGTAAACATAACAGGCTGGATATTGTTGTTTGGGACAGGCAAGAAAACACATGTGCCATCATAGAGGTCAGCTGTCCTACTGATGTGAATATCGCTGTGATAATCAAAGGGAAAGAAAATAACTATGGGGAACTGCTTCAAATCTTCCAGCTTCTAAAATTTACATTTGTACCAATATTAATTGGAGCACTTGGATTTGTAATTAAAATAGTTAACTGTCAGTCGGGATAAGCTTGGATTTTCAGAAAAAGAACTCAACCAGCTGACTTACATATTACAAATACAATTTGTAACCGGAATAGTAAAACTATGCAAGACTTTTTTCGGGTTGAAAATGTGACATTGTTTTCGTTGGCTACATTCCAATGATAGAGCAGTGTATCCGTTTTCAAAGGAAGAATTCATATAATTAAAATCAGAAGAGAAACATACATACATGGTATTTTTTCATGTCCGTGAAAGACGGTTCTTGCAATTTCTTGCTGAACGACCAACACAGATGAATTATTTATAGTGATAAATTGTTTACGCTGTACATTAGCTCACTCCTTACAGCAAATTGACACTATCTGTACAGGTGCACAGTGTGCCGCGCGTTAGAGGTTTAAGTGATAGTAGAACAACGAGAGTTAAAGTGTGTTACTCAAGAACACAACACACTGCCGGCTCCGCGAATCGAACGCACGATTTCGCGATAGTGACACCCTAACCACTAGGCCTCTCACTACATACATACATACATACATACACACACACATACATACATACATACATACATACATACATACATACATACATACATACATACATACATACATACATACATACATACATACATACATACATACATACATACATACATACATACATACATACATACATACATACGTGTATAAATTACTTTGATAATCTAATCGTCGAATTGCGACAGGAATATTCAGGCTGAGCTTGTTTGTAAGAACATTAATAAAAATTCAATGCCTTCAACTTGCAAGCAGCTTACCTTCGATGCTGTCGCAAGAAAATCAACTAAAGTTGATAACAAAAATCTCATCGAAGCATTACAAATTTTAGATAATAGCAAAAATGTGAACTGCATTTACAATAACTTTATAAATGCACATAAAAATGCAGAAGAAGCAGATATCCGAAAGTATAATGAAAAGAGAAAAAAACAATCGTATCACAAGAGCAAACCAAGAAATATTGTTTTTAAATAAGAGGAAGAATCAAAGCTAACACATAAAGATACATCGAAAATAAATAAACCCATGAGAGTTGGCAGAGCAACACTGGAAAATGGAAAAACATCAACAAAAAGAAACTTATAAACAAGAACTTGAAAGTTATTTACAAAGTAATATAATCGAAAATGTTTCGGAAAACCAACAAATTTTTCTCGCATGGCAACTGTGAAGGAAATAACAAGGAGAAAGTAAACCAATAAATGGAAATTAAAAGCAGACAAGCCTGGAGACCGAATTTAAATAATTGGATAGAGTACTTCCTGGTCTTTTGGGGTATTCAATAAATATTATAGTCCAAATTATCGGTAATATTGCAAAAGAAATATCTATTCGTGGAGATTACTGTACCAGAGAAGAAATAAAGAATTATATTAAGTTCTATTCAGACGTTAAGGTACCATACCTTGACAATTTACAAGTGGACGAAAGGAAAACAGGAGCAATGTTGTACCCACTACATGCGGAATGTAATAAAACCTCACACAAAAGACAACCATGAAATCTGGTAGAAAAATGATTGAGTGCCGAACCTATCGAAAGGAAAATCTCGGATATAATAAACAATACAAAAGCGTTATTTTATCGGTTACTGCTGGTAAATACAACAACAAATGTTTCTTTTAAGAACACGCACTGTTACAAAGAACCAATGAAATTGGTTTTGTCCAGGAAAATCAACATTATCACAAATCCATGCTTTACGATGTTTTATTGAAGCTATGAAATATCAGAACATAAAAGTTGTTCTATCATTTATAGATTTTAACAAAACTTTCGACTCAATTCGCCGAGCCACAAAAAGCAAATTCGGAAATGTAAATGGTTACACCGTGCACCGTCATTGATGTAATTGGCATTCTCTTTGAAGTTCCGAATCTGTTTTATCACCTGATAGTGATAAAGATATAAATTTCTATGAAATCCAACGAAGAATACATAAGATTACATTCCCAGCTATTTCCTATTAGTTTATTTTACCATTAGACTAACCATTACGAATTACAAGATCAAATGTAGAGGAATGAGATGCAGTCTATTTGTAATGGATTAATGAATAATAATCGAAGTCAATTGTTGTTCATCGATATTTCTCAATTTTCTGGCTTCATGAAATTTTGATTCTCGATAAACTCATGTTTATTCTTGTCTTTACTTATAATTTATGAACATAATATGCTTGCATGTGTATACCTATGGCTAAACATAGGTAATATACCGGTAGTGTAATGGATGCTTCTATCCCTTAGACGGTTAGTTTAACTTCTAACTCAGTTATATATGTGTGTGTGTGTGTGTGTGTATACATATTAGAGGGAAACCACTATGTGGACACCCTTATGCTAGAAATAGATCCGCTATGGTCTTCCCATAGCATAAGGGTGTCCACATAGTGGTTTCCCTCTAATATGTATATGTGTGTGTTGTTGTTGTTGTTGTTGTTGTTGTTGTTGTGACCCCCCCCCTTCAGTCATGATTGCACCTAGAAAGTTACCCTCCGAGGCACAAGTCTGGGCAAGGTTGTTTATGGAAGACCAGCAGTCGCCCACGCATACCATCCTCCCCTCTCCACACCGCCGACGTTATCCAAGGGAAAAGGAAAGGCAAAGGCCGATACATCTTGGCACCAGTGACGTCGCAGCTCATTTATTAACGTGCAAGTGACCGAGCATTTCACAGACACGTGTACCCGTAACCTAGTTCTCGGGGAGATTCAGCGTCACAAGGCTGGCCCTTTGAAATACAAATACAACAGAAACAGGAAGAAAGAGTGAGAGAAAGTTGTGGTGAAAGAGTACAGCAGGGATTACCACCACCCCCTGCCGGAGCCTCGTGGAGCTTTAGGTGTTTTTGCTCAATATGTATGTATGTATGTATGTATGTATGAATGTATGTCATTATTCAGTTTTATCAGGTTGAGTAAAAGGTAAGCAACGTTTTGAATCATAAAGAATTTGTACCGGATTTTTATAGTTTTGAATTTCTTTTGAACATGTGTTTTACAATTGGCTGATAATACAGACATAAACTTGCTCAAATGCATTAATGGATTGACATTGATATTTTTTCACCGTTGTTACAATCATCTGAAATAGCTCCGTCAAAGTGCGATATTCGAGAAATTTTGCTAGTCAATTTCAAAAAAAGGATGTAAGGCAGCTGAAACTACTCGCTATATCAACGAAACGTTTGGTGAGGAAATGACCAGTGGGTGGTCATCTGGAAACTGGTTTAAACGATTTCGCGGTGGAGACCTGAGCCTTGAAGATCGTGTGCGCAGTGGACGCCCATCTGTCATTAATGACGGTCAATTAAAGACCGCCATCGAGAAAGTTCCACGTAAAACCACTTGAGAATTCGCAAAAGAAATTCAAGTTAGCCAGAAAACTGCCTGCAACCATTTACATGCGATCGGAAAATCAAAAAAGTTCGACAAATGGGTATCATACGATTTGAATGAAAATCAGAAAATCCGTAACCAGACCGATCCATTTCTCGGCCGCATTGTAACTTGCGTTGAAAAGATTCTGTACAATAATAAAAAACGTTCGTCGCAGTGGTTGGACCAAAATGAAGTACCGAAAACCTTCCTTAAATCCGAGCTCTTCAAAAAGCAGGTTATGGTGACTGTTTGGTAGTATACTGCTGGACTCATCCACTGTAACTAAAAACCCGGAAAAAAATTACTGTAGAAACATTTTGGCATGAAATTGCCAAAATGGACGAAAAACTGCTACTCCTCCGTCGCAAACTGATCAACAGAAGAGGGCCAATCATTCTTTATGACAATGCTCGACCACATGTTTCACTAATGACGCTCCAGAAATTGAGGGAACTTGGCCACGAAGTTCTTCCCCACCCAGCTTATTCCCCAGAACTTTCTCCTACCGACTACCACTTTCTCAAGCACCTTGATGATTTCCTGCGAGAGGACTTCAAAAGTCAAACCGATGCTAAAAGTGAGTTTAAAGAGTTCATCAGCTTCAGAACTCCAAATTTTTATGCTACTGGAGTAAACAAACTTGTAACTCGTTGCCAAAAATGTGTTGGTTATAATGGTACTTACTTCGATGAATAAAATTTCCACATTGTTGAAATATATTGTGATGAATTTCATGTTTCAAAACGTTGTTTACCTTTTACTCAGCCTGATATTTCAAGATTTCTGGCCAATAGAGAAAGAATCAGTTTCTAACCTAGATCCAAGGCTCCTTCATTGAAATTTCAACAAAATCAGCGGAGTATTTTTGTATGTATATATGTATGTATGTACGTATGTATGTATGTTTGTATGTATGTACGTATGTATGTATGTATGTATGTATGTATGTATGTGTGTATGTATGTATGTATGTATGTATGTATGTATGTATGTATCTATGTATCTATGTATGTATGTTGTATGTATGTATGTACGTATGTATGTATGTATGTATGTATGTATGTATGTATGTATGTATGTATGTGTGTGTATGTGTGTATACATGTATGTATGTTTGTATGTATGTATATGTGAGTATGCATGTATGTGTGTGTATGTATGTGTCTGTATCTATATGTAAATGTATGCGTGTGTATGAATGTGTGTATCTTTATATAAATGTATGTGTGTATGTGTGTATGTATGCATGTATGTATGTATTTATTTATGTGTGTATGTATGTACTGTTTATACCTCGTTCAGAGATTTATTATTGTATGTATTTATGTATATATGTATATATATTGTTACGAACCTGCCGTCGCTCAAACTCTTCGGGAAAAACCCGGGACCCTACTAAGTCGAGCGACGACGATTGACCGGCTGGATCGAACGGGCAATTCGCCACGGAAGGAGAGAATTCTGTGGGGGAGAATGGCAGCGAACCCGGCAACCGGCGACCGGAGAGATAACGACAACAACAACAGCAGGAAGAAGAGACACAAAGAGAGACGGCGGAAGGCAATTGGCTTACATTTAACAACGGTTTATAACACTTATTACAACATCAAATAAATCAAGATACATCAGGTATACAACAAATCAAAGCATTTAAACATGCAGATACAATATACAATGTTCAAATCACATTAATGTTCACGATACAGTTCAAAGACAAATCAGAACAGTTCAATACATTAAAGTCTTTCTCTTTCTTTTTTTCACGTCACGTATCAACACAATTCACATTGTTCTTTATAATCTCTTTAGCACTGTTCTTTCTTTTCGACAAGTCTTTTACTTAATTCACATATCAATTCTTTTACATTTTAACACAACTCAACAACACATACCGTTTCAATTCCTACTATAATAGCCGTGCCTTCTATCCGCCGTAATCCCTCCTTCGCTCTCAGTCCTCTGTGTATGTCTTTCTCAACCTCTCATCCTCTCACTGTCTGCCTGTCGTTCTCACCGCTGTCACTGTCACTCTCTCGCCTGTCATCTCTCAGATTATCTGTCTGTCTTTCTCAACTGACCGCCTCCTCCGTAATCCCATCTGCCTTGTTACCAACTCAATTTCTCCGGCCGAACTGTCTAACAGACTCACAGTTCGTCGCTTTTTTATAGGGTAGTTTCCTTGACCCTTCCCTGACCGGCACAAGACCAAAGGTCCCCTCAAAGCTCATTACTCCTTCGTGAATCTGACAGAACAAAGGACAATAACTTTAGATTCCAGACCTTCAGACTACAAGCCAGCAAAGTAGGTCATAGCAGTTGTTTACCAATTTGACCTACTCGTATCAATATATTTATATATATATATATTGTATGTATGTTTGTATGTTTGTATGTTTGTATGGATGGATGGATGGACGTGCGTATGTATATATATGTGTGTGTATGTGTGTATGTATGTGTGTGTGTATGTGTGTATGTATGTGTGTGTGTATGCATGTAAATCTTCATCCCCACCTCAACACCATTATCCCCACCAAAACCAATAAAGGCACTGCCGCCTCCAACCCACCAAGCTCTTTAATGACCAACAACTGAAACAAAGACGGGGTAGAAGACACCCATCTAATATAAAAGACAATGTCACGAGATAATGCGATAGCCTTAATGTATTTTAAAAGTTGAATTAAATCTCTTTGATTTTAGATCAATGAGGATTGGCTTTAGACTAAATAGCAACAGCGGTACAATTAAGAACACCAAAACTACCAACAATACCCCGCTCCTACTATCACCATCATCAGCGCCAAAGTTAATGCAAACACCACCGTCATTACCACTACCTGTCTTTACTGGAGGTAATAAAATTCTGTTCCAATGATTTTTGATTTTGTTTTTAGTTCAAAGTCACGAAACGTCCATGTTATCCAGTTCAACAAGTCTTAGTACCAGGAGAGTAGGTGCTAATTTGTTCGTCTAGACCAGTGTTTCTGAATGAAGGGGAGTGCTCCTACCGGTGGAGCATGTTAGCATTTGGGATGGTGGGATAGTTCAGAATAGCGCGTAAGTAACAAATGAATGATAGCTGCAATAAAGTTTTAATTTAAACTTCCTTTGAACATTTATATGCTATTGAATATATACGTATATTCGTCATACTAACTTTGAACCTTCGTAATAATAACGTGCATTTTGCAGATGGAGAAGGACAGCTATCGGATCTTTTCGGTTTGAACGGCAGTTTTTTAAAATAATTTCCGCGTAACTAAACACTTTTAAACTTCGTATACTGGTAGAATGTGTTTATAAAACATCTTTTCCTCTAGGCTTTATTGAGAAAATTCTATATTTTGTAAGATATTTGTTGTTATTTTTTTCTTCAATTTCTGTAATTTCAACCATTCAAATACGTCTATTGAGGTAAAAACATTCTGTGCCGTATGAATATGTCCCTCGTTTAAGAAACAGATTGGGTTTATTTACATTTCTGAAGAAAAAAAGATACCCTTCCCCCCACTCCTAACCCTAACTAACCCTAACCCTAAAACAGATTGAAATGCAATAGATCGATACTAGGGTCATAATTATGGGTGACAATTTCATATGACACCGCTAGAAAAAACTACCGTTCAAACCGAAAAAGATCCCAGATATCCAAGTGGAGCGTAGAGTAATACAGATTAAGAAACACTAGTTTACGTCTCGACTCAGTTGACCTAATAATCAAAGGTATTCCATCCGTAGCCATTTCAACTCATTTATCTAGGAACTTTTTTTCTTTTTTGAGATGGTAGGACGTGATTTGAGGAATATTTAGTTACTTTTTCTGATAGGTCTAGCGGCACTCTGTGGTTTCTTTGTTTGCCTCGGTAGTTCAGACAGAAAATACTGAAGCTAGGATATTTCTTTCTTTTTTTTTTTTTTTTTTTTTTTTTTTAGTAGTACACATCCCACCTTTCTTCAATATGTCTTATGGCTAGAAATCAAGGCTTATATACGTTATACGAAAAATAAATTTGTTACTTTTCACATAGCAACACAATTTCTTTCCAATATCGGTAACTATAATAATCAATACTGTAGAATACAATCAAATATTGACCTCCACCCCATGTATAGAAGCTAATTTCCTATTTGTAACTGTTCGCGTTTTACTTGATATTGGATAAATATTTCTTCCGATTATGTAACAAAAAGGGAAGAACAGACATTGAATGTTGCTCTGCTTGTTTCCATTGACTTTTTAAGTTTACCCCAATTATTTCTCGCCAATGCCAATGATATATTCTGACATACATATTTTCTCATTTTCCTATTTGCAATTGTTAGCTTTTTGCTTCATATTGGATAAATATTTCTTTTGTGTAAACAGAATTTGATCGAATGTTGCCCTGGTTCTTTCCATTGACTAATAAAAGTTCACTCTAATCATTTCTCGCCGGTGCCAAGGGTAGATTTTGACATATTTTCTCGTTATTCTAAATACATTACGCCTTCAACCTTCCAAAACTCCCAATATATCATATAAGAGGCAACTAACAGAGCTGCAATAGGAAGTATGCCGGTAGCTTGTTATTTGAACTACATAAAAGATAGAGGTGGGATGTCAGACGTCTAGATAGCAAAATTATGTCCAGAGTCTCTTTAGAAGCACTCCGTCGGTTACGACGACGAGGGTTCCGGTTGATCCGAATCAACGGAACAGCCTGCTCGTGAAATTAACGTGTAAGTGGCTGAGCACTCCACAGACACGTGTACCCTTAACGTAGTTCTCAGGGATATTCAGCGTGACACAGAGAGTGACAAGGCCGGCCCTTTGAAATACAGGTACAACAGAAACAGGAAGTAAGAGTGAGAGAAAGTTGTGGTGAAAGAGTACAGCAGGGATCACCACCATCTCCTGCCGAAGATTCGTGGAGCTTTAGGTGTTTTCGCTCAATAAACACTCACAACGCCCGGTCTGGGAATCGAAACCGCGATCCTATGACCGCGAGTCCGCTGCCTTAACCACTGGGTCATTGCGCCTCCACTTTTAAGCTAGTATTCTAAATATGTCAGTAGTTACAATCAAATCATTCCTTACATTGGCACAATACTAGAAAAATGAGAAAGGAAATATATTAGGAATACTCATTTCATGTGAACAGTCAATGCACAGGCATGTGTAGTTAAGAAGTTTGTTTTCGAACCACTTGGCTTTGGGTTCAGTCTCACTATAGTCCTTGTGAGTGGATTTGGTGGGTAGAAACTGAAAGAAACAATCATATACAGTATCTCACAGAAGTATGTACACCCCTAAAAAATTTCAGTAAAATTGTCATTATCGAAATATATCAAGCGAAACTTATACTGAATAAAGTATATTATACATGCAATCATTATGCATATTTGGAACACAAAACATTAAACATTTTCAAAGATATGAACGAAATATTAATTTTCAAGCGATACAAAAATGTGTACACTCTAAAGCATTATTTGCTATATTCAATATTTGGTGTGACTGCCTTTGCTTTCAATGACTACATTAAGTCTTCTGGGCAGAGAGTCGACTAAATTTTTGCATATAACCGATGAAATCGACCTCCATTCATCCTAAATAATGTCTTTCAGCTGTGTTACATTGCAAGATTTTTTCTCCTCAACTTTTCTTTTCAAAACACCCCAAAGATGCTCCATCGGGTTTAAATCAGATGACATGATAGGCCAAGGCAACACCTTAACCTTTTTATCTGATAAAAACTTAGTTGTCATCTTTGAAGTGTGTTTAGAGTCATTAGGGTCATTGGAACAAGGAATGTCTTCCTAGTTCCTTGATACTTTTCAACATTGCTTACTGCAATATGTCACAATAAAGCCCTGAATCCATTGTTCTCTCAATAAATGTGAGTCCTCCGACTTCAGTTGCACTCATGCATCCCTAAAGCATAAAACTTCCGCCACTGTGTTTCACGGTAGGTACAGTATGTTTGTCGCTATTATCTTCCCCTGGCCATCGCCATACTCATTTAACACCACTTGACCCAATCAAGTTGATTTTAGTTTCATCAGCAAAAAGAATTTTATTCCAAAACTTCTTCTCCTTACTCACATAGGTTTCGGTAAAAGAAAGACGACTTGATTTATGCCTGGTAGGGAGGAGAGGCTTCCTACGAGGAATGTGTCCATGAAGACCACACTGGTTCAAGCTTCGGCGAACTGTTTGAGCGGATACACTCTTTCCACTAACAGAAGATACTTCTTGGACCAAAGATGAAGCGGTACGACGCCTGTGGTCCATCACGCAACGTTGGATGTGGTGAACATCACGCGCAGTGAAGACGTACGTACATACATACATACATACATACATACATACATACATACATACATATATATATGTATATATATATATATATATATATATATACATATATACATACATATATACATACATATATACATATATATATATATATATATATATATATATATATATATATATATAAGGCGAGCTGGCAGAATCGTAAGCACGCCGGGCGAAATGCTTGACGGTATTTAATTCTGCAGAAGTTGGCTTTGCCTTTCATCCTTTCGGGGTCAATAAATTAAGTACCAGTTACGCACTGGGTCGATGTAATCGACTTAATCCGTTTGTCTGTCTGTTTGTCCCGTCTGTGTTTAACCCCTTGTGGGTAGTAAAGAAATAGGTATTTCATCTGTCCCTATGTTCTGAGTTCAAATTCCGCCGAGGTCGACTTTGCCTTTTATCCTTTCGGGTTCGATAAATTAAGTACCAGTTACGCACTGGGGTCGATGTAATCGACTTAATCCCTTTGTCTGTCTTTGTTTGTCCCCTCTATGTTTAGCCCCTTGAGGACAATAAAGAAATAAGAAACATAAGCAAGTCAGGCGAAATGCTTAGCGGTATTTCGTCTGCCGCTACGTTCTGAGTTCAAATTCCGCCGAGGTCGACTTTCCCGTTCATCCTTTCGCGGTCGATTAAATAAGTACCAGTTACGCACTGGGGTCGATGTAATCGACTTAATCCGTGTGTCTGTCCTTGTTTGTCCTCTCTGTGTTTAGCCCCTTGTGGGTAGTAAGGAAATAGGTACTTCGTCTGTCTTTACGTTCTGAGTTCAAATTCCGCCGCGGTCGACTATGCTTTTCCTCCTTTCGGGGTCAATAAATTAAGTACCAGTTGTGCACTGGGATCGACCTCATCGACTGGTCCCCCCCCCCCACAATTTCAGACCTTGTACCTAGAGTAGAAAAGAATATCACGTGCTGTTAAAATAGATGGACGACTCGGGCGATGATTATTGCTTAGCCGTACAATAGCTTTGTACTTCTGAATAACTTTGTCAACTACGTTTACGCTAATATGTATTCGTCTGCTAATTAACTTGTATCCGAAACAATTCTTGTGCAAAGTAAAAATAATTTTCTTTAAATCGTCAGACAATTCTTTTAGTTGTGGTGCCGTTTTAATGACAATGAAGATTTCCACCACGATACACGAATCAGAATTCCTGCAGATGCAATAACAACCACCAGTGCAAAAGTGCCGGGAGAAATAATTTATTAGAATTGAAATTATCGACAATATTTGAATTTAATTAATAAAAAGTGGACAAAACATTAAATATAGCAAATTTCCCTTAGGGTGTACATATTTTTGTAACTTTTGAAAGTTAATATTTCGTTCATATCTTTGAAAATCTTCATTGTTTTGTGTTCCAAATTTGTATAATGCTAGCATAAATAATATATTTTATTCAGCATAAATTTCATTTGATTTCCTCCGCTATAATCAGAGTAATGGCAATTTTACTGAAATTTTTTTTGAGTGTACATACTTCTGTGAGATACTGTATATATATATATATATATATATATATATATATATATATATATATATATATATATTCGTTTGTCCCCTCTGTGTTTAGCCCCTTGAGGGTAGTAAAGAAATATATATATATACATATAAATCAGTAAATGGTGGGGTTGTGTTGACCGCACGTGGAGAAATGATAGGAGAGGGAAAATCATAATAAAGCAGAATGTTAAATTGAAAGCAAATTTTAATAAAGATGGGTGTATGGAAAATTAAAAAAAAATAATAATAAATCATACCGATTTTCATTGCAAAGCAAATTTTCAAGATTTGTAAGTGGAAAAGAAATTTTTTTAAATTGAGAAAGGGGAAAAAAAAAGAAATTTACAATGTTTTTTTCAAAAAAATAATAATACATATATACAAAAACTAATAAATAAGTATACCAATACATTTTAGAGTCTTTATGCTTTTAGAGTTCAATAATAGTCCTTGGAAAAACTTCTTTGAAGGATTAGGATCCATGTGCTTAAATGTAGTGCTTAGTTTAAAGCGTTGGGTGAATGTGTGTCAAAACAGGAAATGGGATAGGAGTTATCCAGTTCCTATGAGTAAGGGGAGACAATTCTGTGGATTTTATGCTCTTTAATTGGAAAGATGGATTTTTGTCAAACAGGATGCTTATATCAATTTTTTGTCAGATAGGATGCTAGAAAAAGGAGTATGGTAATCGTGGAGTTTGCATATTAAGATGCGTTTGGAACTTTTCAATAAAAAGATTCTCCTTGTTGATTCTTTCTTGTGTAGAGATTCCGTCTTTACAGTGGTAGAAAGGGAATATGTGAAATTTGGGATTTTTATCTCTAGCGCAAGAGTCTATGTGGCTACTTAGTGGAATTTGACGGTATTGTGGGAGATTTATCTGTTCTTTATGAACCGCTACTCTTCTTCGTTTGTCCAACATAATTGTGTTGGCAACCGGCGCATGTGAGAACGTAGATGAGGTTCTCAGAGGAACAGGAGATTTTAAACTTTGTTCCTTGTTTGAAAGTATATTCAGAGCCTTCAAGTAGGAAGGGGCAGGTACCACAGTTATGGCCTGCACAATTTTTAACTGATGGGAGTGGATGTAGTGTCTGAAGTTTGGCATTTGTTAAGAGTTTTTTCAAAGATTTATGTTGCCTTTTGCATTTAAGGATTTTATGTGTATTGATAATATTATTCATTTTTATTCAGACCCAAAAACATTGGTGGCGCAGAGAGGGGAAGCCGGTATGCATGGACGACTGCTGGTCTTCCATAAACAACCTTGCTCGGACTTGTGCCTCGGAGGGTAACCTTCTAGGTGCAATCCCATGGTCAGTCATGACCGAAGGGGGTCTCAGCATATATATATATATATATATATATATGTACACAAACATGTGCTTGTGCATGCATGTGTGTGCATATGTATGTGTGTTTGTGCCACCTCGTCTTAATATTGTATGACAATTATAAACATGTGTTATTATCGTGCAAGCAGTGTCATTCATTTTCAATCTTTCATGAAAACATGTCTGATCATGGAGAAATATTATCTTGCTTAGAAACAAGTGACAGCCGGCAACAAAAACAGCATCTGGCTGCATAAAATTTGTCTCAATTAATACCACTAACCCATGCAAGCATGGAAAAGTGAACATTAAAATAATAATGATGATGATAGTGATGATGATGATGATGATGATGATAGTGGTGATGATGATTGGTAATGGTGATGGTGATGATATCAGTGTCAGTGATGATGATGGTGATTTTTATGATGAGGAGGAGGACAACGAGGACGATGAGGACAAAGTAGGCAAGGAGGATGAGGAGGACAAGTACAAGGTCAAGGAGGAGGAGGATGTGGACAAGAGGATGAGGAAGAGGAGGTTGAAGTGGAGGAATTAAAGTTGTTACAAACTGCAGCCATATCAAATGTACAGAATTCTAGGCAAAAATTTTCTAAGGATAACTCACAGTTTTGCATATCCACTAAACCAATGAGATAACATGGAAAACATTTTGTTAAAAATGATGCGGTTGATATTTCTTTGTCCAAAGTTTTATAGATTGCTATTTGGGTTGGAGAGTTCTAAGTAACTTACAGTGAAGATGTAAGCAACAGTATTGTTTGTAGCTAAGAAATTGTTCAGGACACACAGTGCAGAAAATCAGTGAACCATCAACCAGCAGACATATCGTAATTATCTTCTTCTATTGATTCAAGCCAGTGGTATTGTGACTTAAAATAAATTTACTGTCCAAAATAAACAAGTTTCTACTTATGTAATGAGCAAAAATTGATCTTATTACAGTAATTGTCTAATCTCATTACAGCATGGAAAATAACCAACAACCAACAAATTGAGGGAGCTTTTATGTGGTCACTCGACTTACTAGAAATAACAGTCAAAAGTCCTTTAAATCATATTGTAGCCTTATAAATAAGCAGCATATAATGCAGTCCCAGATTCTCTGTACAAAGGGGAAAAAAAGGGAGGATGGTCACTGCCGGAATGTCTGATCATAGGTCTGTTTCATCAAAGCTGACTTGGAACTAAACAACTAAGAAAGTAAGATGAGCCAATAACAGAGTTCAGTCTGTTTGCAATAGCAGTCAAATATCCCTCAAATTACATCCTGTTATAGACAAGAACATATTTGAATACTGTGGCATTGGGTAGATTGAGCCTGGGAAAACATGGCATACACATGAGCAGTTCAGTTAAAATTAACCTTGGGCTAAATAACACTAACAATATAAATAATCACCAAGCACAGGAGGTCTACCTGCTAGTAATAGCTGCCTCATCACCCTCAAATTACACTATATACGGAATTATCTAGTTCTAGATATATAATAAAAATATAGGGGGTTGGGGCTAAATTTGGCAGTTTCCATAAAAGGAAAAGAAGTAAAATCCAAAAGTAAAGATATTTTTAAAAATCAAAAAATATCAATGAAATTATGACAGGGAGAACAGTTTACTCAAAGTAGATGCTCTCAGGTTCTGCCACAACCTCAAGACATCTCTGGAACCTGGTGCATGCATTCCTCACTGCTTTCCTGGGAAGATCTCTGAACATTTTTCTCATATTGGCCACCAGCTTGGCTTTGGTGTTACAGGTAGAGTAGTGGATGTCTTTTTCAATCATGCCTCACACATATAATCAGAATTAGGAGACCAAAACTTGAGGCTGCTGAAGAGATACAAAACTCTCCTAGCACAAGCCACCTTATTTGGTGGTTTGAGTTTTCTACTGCTCTTTCTAGCACAAGGCTTTCCTATTTGGAAGCTTCTTATTGTATTTCTATGTGAAATATAAATAGTCTAATGACTAATTCGTTTTTGTGCTAGGCCACTGGTAATTATAATTTCTTATTACCCTATTGTTATTTATTATGTTTAAATATTCTTTGATAAATTTGTTTGAAATTTTTACTGGCATCTTCTCTGTCTCCGGGTATAATCTGCGTCTGCACAGTGGTCTGAAAAGTTAGGATATACAGGCAGTTAGTTTTACATGTGGATCTGGCTGTGCGTATATTTGAAATCGAAAGGCTGTCCCACTGATGAAACTGGGCTTCAGCAAATATTTTTTTGCTGGAAATAGTTAGAAACCATGGTCTGGGAAATAATTGAGATGGTAAACGTTTTTAATTGTCATTCCTTTCGAGAATTTATCCTTATTTGGTGGTTTGAGTTTTCTACTGTTCTTTCTAGCACAAGGCTTTCCTATTTGGAAGCCTCTTATTGTATTTCTATGTGAATTATATATTGTCTAATGACTAATTCGTTTCTGTGCTAGGCCACTGACAATAATAATTTCTTATTACCCTATTGTGGCTGTGTGGTAAGTAGCTTGCTAACCAACCACATGGTTCCGGGTTCAGTCCCACTGCGTGGCATCTTGGGCAAGTGTCTTCTGCTATAGCCCCGGGCCGACCAATGCCTTGTGAGTGGATTTGGTAGACAGAAACTGAAAAGAAGCCCATCGTATATATGTATATATATATATATATATATATATATATATGTATGTGTGTGTTTGTGTGTCTGTGTTCGTCACCCTAGCATTGCTTGACAACCGATGCTGGTGTGTTTACATCCCCGTCATTTAGCGGTTCGGCAAAAGAGACCGATAGAATAAGTACTGGGCTTACAAAGAATAAGTCCCGGGGTCGATTTGCTCGACTAAAAGGTGGTGCTCCAGCATGGCCGCAGTCAAATGACTGAAACAAGTAAAAGAGTATATATATATATATATATATATATATATAGATTGAGAGAGAGAGAGAGAGAGTGAAGGGGGAGATTGAAGCATTAATACCAAAAGGTAAAATATTCACCACTTAAAAGTGTATACTGCACTAAAACACACAAATACTGTGATATTTACCAAGCAAGAAAGGCTTCCATATGGATTTTCAGTGCATAAAAGCACATAATAGCTATCACCAGTGGCAGACACTTATTTCCAATGCCAGGACTACCAGATCACGTGATTTCAGCCTCTTTTAGTCATACACACTCATGCACACAATTATTGGCACCCCTAGTCAAAAATGGGTTTTTATTGAATTTCTCAATAAAATTAGTGTCTACATAAATGATTTAAGGTCAATGTATGCAAAATTGTTTAAAGAACAAACAAAAATTAAATTTTCAAAACTATTTTTAATGAGTAAAAGAAAAACAAAGTAATTGGATTGTTCAAAATTATTGGCACCTCTACAAAATTCAATAATTAAAAATCAATACTGTCTCCTTTATGCTTAATAACTTCCTTCAAGCTATGAGGATAATTTTCAATTAACTTCAAGGTGCAGGAGTGGCTGTGTGGTAAGTAGCTTTCTTACCAACCACATCGTTCTGGGTTCAGTCCCACTGCATGGCATCTTCTTCTACTATAGCCTCAGGCTGACCAAAGCTTTGTGAGTGGATTTAGTAGGTGGGAACTGAAAGAAGTCCGTCGTATATATGTATGTGTGTGTGTGTGTGTTTGTCCCCCGCAACATCGCTTGACAACTGAAGCTGGTGTGTTTACGTCCCCGTAACTTAGCGGTTCGGCAAAAGAGACCGATACAATAAGTACTAGGCTTACAAAGAATAAGTTTGGGGGTCAATTTGCTCGACTAAAGGTGGTGCTCCAGCATGGCCACAGTCAAATGACTGAAACAAGTAAAAGAGAGTAAAAGAGTAAACAAGATTAGGAATGGTTATGCAGTTAAGAAACTTGAATACTTGGACAAATATCTACTATAGGTACAGGCCAACTTAGTGACTAAATTTAGTAGATGGAAACTAAGAGCCCATTGTTTGTGTGTATAATCTACAGGCACAGGTGTGGCTGTGTGGTAAGATACTTGTTTACCAACCACATCATCCCAGGTTCAGTCCCACTGTGTGGCACCATAGCTTTGAGTAGATTTGGTAAATAACGACTGAAAGAAATCTGTTGTGTGTGCGGGGAGGGGGGTGTTTCCCACTATTGCTTGACAACCAGTGTCACTGTGTTTATGTCCCTGTAACTTAGCAGTTAAGCAAAAGAGACTGATAGAATAAGTGCCAGGCTTTACACAAAAAAAAAAAAAAATTAGTACTAAGGCCAATTTGTTTGACTAAAAATTCTTCAAGGCAGTACCCCAGCATGGCCACAGTCTAATGACTGGGACAAGTGAAACGATAAAAGATAAGCAAGTGAAATTTGAGAATAATAAGTAAAAGAAAGGGAAAAGGAAAAATATCTTTAAAGCTTTTTATAAAAGAGAGAGAGAGAGACAAAGAAATTTTGAAGAGTGATCTTTATTACTGTTAAGATTTCAAATAGGAATCAAAAAATAGATCGAGAAAAATAATCTTATTAGAATTAATACAAGGAAATCAAATATTTCTCTATTGTATTTCATTTTGTTTTGGAATGATTTTTCAGATACGAGGGAGAACGTAGTGACTGGATAGAGCCAAAACAGGAGCTCCAGTAGGGACACCTGGAAATGGTCCGCTGGAACCAGCAACATCAATGTGAGAGTAAGGAATTGGAGTGTTGGAATCAATACCATGCTAAAAGAAAAACGAGCAGAAAACAAATATCAGTTCTGTTTCAAATGGCACAAGTTGTTATCAGTTTTCACTGGATTAGACATATGCAACGAATATATAGAAATATTACACAAACACACACGCACAAATACATACATACGTAGAAATGCACACATACACACACAAATACATACACACAAATGCATGTACACACACACATACAAATGCACATACACACACATACATACAAATGCACATACACACACATACATACAAATGCACATACTCACACATACATACAAATGCACATACACACACATACATACAAATGCACATACACACACACACACATACAAATGCACATACACACACATACAAATGCACACACATACACAGAAATGCATACACACAAATACATACATACATACAAATGCACACATACACACACAAAAACATACATAAAACTGCACACATACACACAGATACATACATACAAATGCATGCATATACACACAAATACATACTCACATACACAAATACACACATATGCACACAAATGCACATACACACACATACATATGCACATACACACACACACATACACATGCAAATGCACATATACAAATGCACATACACACATACATGCAAATGCACATACATACACAGTAATGCACACAGACACAAATGCATACACAAATACATACATACAAATGCACATACACACACATACAAATGCACATACACATACATACAAATGCACGTACACATACATACAAATGCACGTACACATACATACAAATGCACTTACACACATACACATGCACTTACACACACACATACAAATGCACATACGCACACATACAAATGCACATATACACACATACATAAAAATGCACATACACACACATACATAAAAATGCACATACAGACATACACATACATACAAATGTACATACAGACATACACATACATAGAAATGCATGTACACACACACATACATACAAATGCACATACACACACACACATATACAAAACATCCCTATAGATCTGGGTTTTTTTTCATTTATTATCATTATTATCGAGCGGGGTCAATAAATTAAGTACCAGTTGAACACCAGTGTAAATCTTATTGACTTAGCCCCTCCCTTCTATTCAAATTGGTTTTTGAACCCAATATTTTCATGCTATTATTTATAGCTTGATTTGTGCTTCAAGATCCACTATTCCAAAAGAGAATTATTTCACATTCTCTAAGTTTATTAATTCTTACAGCTCTTATTATTCTCATTTTTATTTTTACCACTTTGAAACAAAGCTACATATTTCAAGTATTGAAAGCCAATTTCAAAACACTGAGCTTTATACAAGAGACAACTAAGGATAGAGATATCTGGTGCATTGCTGTACAGAAGAAGACCTGTCCACCACAGTAGAATTGATACTGGTGCTGGTGCCACATAAAAAGCACTCATGCTGGGCTCATACTGAAAACATCCACTACACTCTGAAGTGGTTTGCATTAGGAAAAGCATCCACATACAGAAACCATGTCAGAAAAGACAACTGGAGCTTGGTGCAACCCATGGCTTTAATGGCTCCAGTCAAACTGTCAAACCCATGCTAGCATAGAAAGCAGTCATTAAATGATGGTGATGTTGAGACTGAATAACACAGTTGCCCATTATTAAAAACTGAAGTAGTAACAAACAGATATAATTAAACCAATTGGCTTTATGATAATTGTAACTATTTTACAGAAAAAGTGTTGAAAGTATTCAGGCTCCTTGGGGCTGCAGATGACAAGCCATCACAGAGAAAATCATTAAACAAAACTAAAGGATATGTTTTTAAGTGACTAAGTGGATTAAGGTCTATTATATTTATAAACTGTTATAATGATGGTTTCTAATTTTGGCAGAACAGCCAAAATTTGTAGGTGAACTATATAATCAATGGAATCTAATACTTGATGGGTACAAGAAAAGGCTGACCTTCATAAAATTTGAACTGATAACCTAGATTAACGGATGTAAATGGAATTAAAGAGGAAGGATGGATGGATGGACGGACTGACAGTCAGGCACACAAAAAGACAGGCAGGCAGGCAGAGACAGACAGACAGACAGAGAGGCAGAAATATAGACAGTTACTGATAAGTGGGCTCAATAATATATATGGCCACAAACAAACAGACAAAAACAACAGCAGTAAATAAAGAAACAAAGAAATTTAAGCCACTGCCAATTATTTCAGACTTAAAGCGATAATTAAGAAAACAGCTTAATTTCTTTGTAGTAAAAAATAAAATAAACAAAATCAACATGAAATAAATTTGAACTGGCAAGATGTTCAATATTATTGATGTTAACTTACTTTGTCCATTCCTGATGCTAAAATAAGGAATGCAGCTGGTGTCTGGTGACCTCTTGGTGTCTGAGAAGATGGTAAATTGTTACACTGAAGAACGTCTTCATATTCAGATTTACCGGCATGGAAGCTATAATCCTGGTAATGGAAACAAATGAAATATAGCATCAAAAGACTTTACTTGGGCTACTTTTTTTTCATTTTTATTTTTGGTTTGTTTTGCATTTTTATTTGCTGGGTCTGGAAGAGGGGTTGTACCCATGGCTATCAGTTTCCCCTGTATAATAGTGAGACTGAAATCATTAGCCCCATTTTTTTTTTAACCAAAAGCTATGTGGTAAGAAATTGCTTCCCAACCACATGGTTCTGGTTTCAGTCCCACTGTGTGGCGACTTGGGCAAGTGTCTTCTACTGTAGCCTCGGGCCGACCAAAGCCTTGTGAGGGGATTTGGTAGACAGAAACTGAAAGAAGCCCATCGTATATATGTATGTATATATATATGTATTTATATATATATATATCATCATCATCATGTTGTTTAACGTCCGTTTTCCATACTAGCATGGGTTGGATGGTTCGACCAGGGTCTGGGAAGCTAGGAGGCTGCACCAGGCTCCAGTCCGACTGGCAGTGTTTCTACAGCTGGATGCCCTTCCTCACGCCAACCCCTCCATGAGTGTAGTGGGTTCTTTTTACATGCAACCGGCACAGGTGCCAGGGGAGGCTGGCAACGGCTACAATCGGTTAGTGCTTTTTATGTGCCACCAGCACAGAAGCCAATCAAGGTGGCGCTGGCATAGACCACGTACGGATGGTGCTTTTTATGTGCCACTGGCACAGGTGCCAGGGGAGGCTGGCAACAGCCACGATCGGTTGGTGGTTTTTACGTGTCACCGACACGGAAGCCAGTCAAGGCGGCGCTGGCATCGGCCACAGAAGGATGGTGGTTTTTAGGTGCAACAGGCACAGGTACCAGGGTAGGCCGGCAACGGCCATGATTGGTTGGTGCTTAAAACGACCTTTTATCAATTCAATAATAAAAAATTAAATTATACCATTTAGAAAAATTACATCTTATAGAAAGATTAAATATAAGATAAAATATATAACAATGATTATGTAATGTGCAAAATAATAAATATATTATATACGTTTTATTCATTATTTTGCACATTACTTAATCATTGTTATATATTTTATCTTATATTTAATTTTTCTATAAGATGTAATTTTTCTAGATGGTATAATTTCATTTTTCATTATTGAATTGATAAAAGGTGTTTTTTCCTAATTCTATATATAAAATTTATATATATATATATATATATATTATATTTGGTGAAATTTGATTTAATATTTCTAAATTGAATTTTTCCCTGTAAGTTTGGAATAATATTCCCTCATATTATTATTATTGTTATTATATATATATATATATATATATATATATATACACATGTGTGTGTGTGTTTGTCCCCCCCAACATCGCTTGACAACCGATGCTGGTGTGTTTACATCCCCGTAACTTAGTGGTTCGGCAAAAGAGACTGATAGAATAAGTACTAGGCTTACAAAGAATAAGTCCTGGGGTCGATTTGCTCAACTAAAGGTGGTGTTCCAGCATGGCCACAGTCAAATGACTGAAACAAGTAAAAGTAAAAGAGTATATAATATGGTTGGCATTTGGAAGGGCATCCAGTTATACAAACCATTCCAAAGCTGACCTCGCCTGTGCGAGTGCCACATGAAAAGCACTCAGCCCACTCTGCTGGGTGGTTGGTATCAGGAAGGGCATCAACCCATAAAAACCATGTCAAAATAGAGACTGAAGCAAGGTGCAGGCACCTGCCTGACCAGCTCCTGTCAAACCATACAATCCATGCCAGCATGGAAGGAGGACATTAAACGATGATGGTTTTAATGCGCTTAGCTTAGATTTTCCTTGGGGCTGGCCAGATTGGAGCAATCTCAAGATTAATCATCCGAAATTGCGAGGATGATCCGGTTCTTGACTGAAGATTGAAGGCTTCGAACGTCCCGTCCGTGTTTTTTGTATCGTCTTCTAAATGTTTTGCATTCTTGTCCCAGTTTGTATTTTTTTTACATATATATATATATATATATATATATATATATATATATATACACACACACATATATATAGTCAGTAAATCATAAATTCGAAAAAGCAGGGCTGACCCAATAGTCCAGCCATATCTATCTATCTGTATAAAATTTCTTAGATGTTACTTTAGATCTGGGCTCTAAAGCATACAGGCCCTATCACAAGTCAAACAAGAAGCTGTCTTATATTAACACACCCTCCTGCCACCCCCTATAATCGTCAAGAACCTAGTGAAGGGTGTAAGCAAGAGGACCTTGAATCTATCATTTAGCCAAAATATCTTCAACACCACTACCCACTACTGCAATGAGGCACTAACATCGAGTGGGTTTAAGGACTGCATCTCTGCATGCCAGGCCCTAACACCCAGAAAAGGAAGTGCTGCAAAAAGATCATTTGGTTTGCCCCACCCTCCTCACTTAACATCAAGACTTGTGTAAGAAGGATTTTCCTTCGATTAATGGATAAGCATTTTACACACACACATAGATATACAGGCATTTATTTTACAGGCACAACCTAGGATTCTCCTTTAGTTGTGCACCTAACATAAAAAGCATTTTAACAAGCACCCACAAAACAAGAGAGGAGGGCAATGAGAGGCTGAAGGAGTCATCTATGAAGCTACAGTGACACCTAGATCTGGTATCTGCATTACCAGCAATGTACCATCCAACAGCAACAATAGCTCTTATACCAGTACAATCGCGACAGCCAGAAATGACGACCAGTTCAGGACCAACAACACAGAGGAGGTAACTGATGACACCAGTACTACCATCACAGATGATGAAGAGACTGGTCCTGCACCATACGTTACCACCAGCCACAGCTACACTAACACCAGCAGCATCATTGCCAACCATATGACCAGAAATGATAACCACGGAGATAACACTTCTGGATCATTGCATCATAACAACATCAGCAATGGTGTTACCAACAACATCACCACATCCAAAGACTAACAGAGATATACCAGGAGTGCAAATATAGCCACCTCCCAAGTTTCTAAATATATCTGATCAACCAGTACATCTTTCATACAACACTTCTGCAACCACCAGTCATCCTTCAGAGTCCTAGAAAGACGTTTTATCACATCCCTAGCCAGCCATATATGGCACCTCAAAAATCAAGAGACCCCATGTGATATCAGGTGGAAAATAATAGAACATCAAGGCTGGGAGTGGCCGTTACAAAATCTGCATCACGGAGAGAACCAAAATTCTTAAGGACTATGCTAAAGCTGGTGCATTAAATAGTTGTAAAGAAATTTGTTCTAAACGTGTCCATTTCAGGTGCTACTTACTGGAAAACTGGACCTCTCCATTTTGCTGGTTAAGCTTTTAAGAGTTTGTAAAGGGCTTTTAGCCTCTTGTCCAGGGGAGATAACTCGTCCTCTTAGACGTTTTTATATCTTAGCTGTTAAATCTCATTATCCTAGTGTTTTGTCATGTCTGTAAGATTAGAAACTTAAATTTTGTCTTTGAATAGAGTCTGATGAGCTGTCCACAAGGCTGTGAAACCATTGGTAACACTACGACCAGAACTTAACTTTTTGTTTGTTTGTGTGAGAGAGAGAGAGACAGACAGACAGAGAGAGAGAGTGTGTGTGTGTCTCTCTCTCTCTCTCTCTCTCTCTTTCTGCCACTATTTGTCACACCACCACTGTTTGACAACTGGTGTTGGTGTGTTTGCATCCCCATAACTTAGCACTTCGGTAAAAGAGACCCCCACAGAATAAGTACTAGGCTTTAAAAATAAGTACTGGGGCCAATTCATTCGACTAAAATTCCAAGCCAGTGCCCCAGCATGGCTGCAATCTAATGATTGAAACAGATAAAAGATATATTTCTACTGAAATATTCTGCCTTGTTTTCAAATAATTTTTAAAACAAGGAAAACGTTCATAAAATTATTTTGTCATTATTAAGATGATATTTGGAACAAAATTACATGAAATTTTGTTGAAAGATTTTAATTTAGATAACTTTAGCATTTCATCATTTAGATAGGAATGATCAATAACTATTTGCCAATATAATAGACTAAACCCCACGACAAAATTTCTAACAATGTGTTTATCTTATAAACCATTATTATAATTAATAATAAGGTGGCAAGCTGGTAGAGTTGTTAGCACGCTGGACGAAATGCTTTGCAGTATTTTGCCTATTGCTACATTCCAAGTTCAAGTTCTAAAGAGATCGACTTTGTTTTTCATCCTTTCAGAGTTGATAAGCTACCAGTTGCCCTCTCCCCACAAAATTTCAGGCCTTGTGCCTAGAGTAGAAAAAATTATCATCATCATTATTATTATTAATAATAATAAGGCGGCAAGCTGGCAGAATTGTTAGCCTGCTAGACAAAATGCTTAGCGGCAAGCTGGCAGAAACGTTAGCACGCCAGGTGAAATGCATAGCCGTATTTCGTCTGCCGTTACATTCTGAGTTCAAATTCCGCTAAGGTTGACTTTGCCTTTCATCCTTTCGGGGTTGATTAAATAAGTACCAGTTACGCACTGGGGTCGATGTAATCAACTTAATCCATTTGTCTGTCCTTGTTTGTCCCCTCTGTGTTTAGCCCCTTGTGGGTAGTAAAGAAATAGGTATTTTGCCTGTTGCTACATTCATCATCATCATCATCATCGTTTAACGTCCGTTCTCCATGCTAGCATGGGTTGGACGGTTCGACGGGGATCTGGGAAGCCAGAAGGCTGCACCAGGCTCTGGTGCAGCCTTCTGGCTTCCCAGATCCCCGGTCGAACCGTCCAACCCATGCTAGCAGTTCAAATTCTGCAGAGGTCAACTTTGCCTTTCACCTTTCATAACTGGTACTTATTTAATCGACCCCAAAAGGATGAAAGGCAAAGTCGACCTCTGCAGAATTTGAACTTGGAATGTAGCAACAGGCAAAATACCTATTTCTTTATTACTCCTCCCACCAACTTTCTGACCTTGTGCCAAAATTTGAAACCATTATTATTATCATAGGTGGTGGACTGGCAAAATCATTAGAGTCACACAAAATGGTTAGTGGTATTTCTTCCTAATCTTTATATTCTAAGTTCTAATACCATTGAAATTAATTTTGACTTTCACTCCACCAAGATTGGTAAAACAAAATACCATTCTATCACAGGATTCAATGGCAACAGTTGTCTTCAAAATTGTTGTCCTTGTGCCTAATTCAGAAGCATTATTTAGTCTGAGGATATCAAAAGTTTTCACAGGTTTTGCAGGTCTTCTCAGATGGCAGGTCTATCCCCATCAAAATATAAATCTGTCAACCACTGACTATAATAGGAGGAGGTTTGTTGGTACTCTCTGCAGACTAACATTCAATGTCACCAATCCAAGCAAATAAAATACTCTAAAATTATATATTTTTCCCATTATTTAGCACAGTGAGCTGGATCCAATTCATTGTACCAATTGATGGCTATACTTTTGAACTTGGAACTTGCAGCTGGTAGTTCTTAACAGAAAGGTACATGCAAAAGCATGCATTTTATATCTTTTGAATTAAGCATTTTATTAGGAACCAGTACTAGAATTTCAGAGTAAGTTCTGATGCTTCAGAATCCAAAAAGATAAATATTGTGCCCATGATCCCCAAGGGATTAATGAAAATATTAGAGCAACAAATCGAACTAAGCAAAATACACTGATGTTTATTTTGCTGACAAAACAACCTTTGCATACTTCATGGCACTGTTTTGTGCAATTTTGTGACTGGCCAAAGAGGCTTAAATTTAAAAGAGATAAAATTATTTGGTGTAACAAAGCTGACACCAAATCACAAACTTCTGATCTTTGATCAAAGAGAACAGAAAAAGGAAAACAACAATGTTAAGTTAGGAAATCAAATATTTCTAAAGTGTCACATTTTTCTAGCTTAGAGTTGTGGAGGCATATGGTCTAGTGGTTAGAGCAATGGACTCGCAGTTGAGGGGTCGCGGGTTCGAATCTCAGACTGGGCAATGTGTGTGTTTATGAACGAATGACCTAAGCTCCACGCGGCTCCAGTAGAAGGTAATGGCGAACTTCTACTGACTCTTTCACCACAACTTTCTCTCACTCTTTCCTCCTGCATCTTGCAGATCACCTGCGATGGATCGGTGTCCCATCCAGATGGGGAACCTATACGCCAAGGAAACCGGCCCTTATGAGACAGGCGTGGTTCGAGAAGGAACAAACAAAAAGCTTAGAGTTGAGTAACTAAGGCAGAAACTGGACCCATCAATGACCATCACTAAAAATCTTATTTGAAGCAACATCCTTGCCTTTTCATGCTTTTCATTCTTCCTGGATGAGTAAACTAAATGTACCAGTCTAGTTTAGAGAGTAGGCAGTGATTAGATAGCCTAGACGAAACCCAAAATTCATGGGTTCTTGTGACTGTGAAATTATTCAAATTATTTCAATACAGAATTCTTTATACAACGTAGACAGTCTACATCTCACATGCTTCCAGGTTCAACACCTCTACTTGATCTTTGGGTGCCTTTAACAGTATACTCTAATCTAGCATTTGAACAAGACACTGGTTCCCACTCTATTCACAGCTTTCCTATAGAACAGCACATAGCAGATATTCAAGTTAAGTAGCGACTGCAACAGTTTTAGCAGTTTTAGAGGATGTATAAGAGTGATGAACACCACTCCTGTCCACCAAGACTAACTTATGAAAAAAAAAAAAACTAAAAACAACTGAAGTCTAAAAGGAGCACTGTGGAAACTGAAAGGTTTTTGTTAGGTTTTCTTCTTTTAGCTGAAATAGGAGAAGAGTGCTGATACCATTTTTTTTTTTGCCCCAGTGGAAGGAACGAAGATGATAAGATGGATAAAATTTTACCTCACGGCGAATGTTTGAAATTTCAAATAAATCTCCAATTGAATGTCCAACATCCTGGAGAGTTTGAGACATCTTCTTCTTCTTGGCTGGGCCATTATCCATGACCGCCTGCAGAGATAAAAAACATAAAAGTGGAGTAACTTTCAAAGTGTTGAAGGGTAAAAAATAGAGAAAACATAGCAGTAACTATTGAATCAGAAAATGTGTTTCTTTCAATACAATGTAAAGCTTTTATAAAAGCAAGACATGGTTGCCCAGACTGATTTCAGTATCTTACATGTACTTCTTTTATTTGAGCTGGGAGCAATTAAAAGTAAAAGTAAATTGAAGTCAAAATTAAACATCCAAAGAAGGTGGCAACAACCAGGTAGAGCCGAGAGTTTTTTGGGGGGATTTTCACTGATCCTTACAATTTGTATCTCCATGTTAAATTATTAACTTGATACAACTTGTCTAATTAGAGCCATTTTATACTATCTTATATAACTAAGACAAGCTAGGTGACAAGTGTACATAACTTGAAGGGAAGCGAAAAGCAGGTTTGTTAGTGTTCTGCAATGAGAGTAACTGGAGTGGAAAGTATTTTGGATTGTGAAGCAGTATGTCAAGGCAAATCTAGATGTAGTTGGGGAATAGCACACTTAACCTTACTAATGCTGATGAAGAAGAGGATTTAAAATGTTATAAGAAACTGTGGCATGCAGAAAATATAAGTGAGGGAAAAATGAAAATACTGCTAAGTGTACTTACAGAAGGATTAGCAATTGAATCGGACAGCTTTATGGTTAAAATGGCCATAAAGGATATGCTTGGGTTGACATAAATATATTTATTTAAAACCTAATATATCTTGACTTCAACATTTAAGTTTGATATGTCAAAATATTTTCGTCGCTATAAGACCGCGAACTGTTCACTGACAAAAATCCGTGCTGCTGCACGGATTTTTGTCAGTGAACAGGTCGCGGTCTTATAACGACGAAAATATTTTGAAATATTAAATTTAAATGTTGAAGTGAATTGAACGGCTTTTGGGTGTTTCTTAAATGGCTTACAAACACCTTCCATGCTGCAATTGTCTTTGTTTCAGCACACGATCTCAGATCAAACCACTTGCTATGCAAGTACATCTCCCTAATATATCTTAAAGCTAAAGAAAAATCACATTTAACTTACAGTGTAATCAGGTCCCATGGCTAGTACAGCATGGCCTGTGAGGGTAGCAATTGTGAAAATATGAGCATTTTTCACACCTTTAGCCTGTACAGAAAAAGAAATAGAAACACATTTAAGCAACAAATATTCACACATTTAAATAACAAAATAGTTAGCCACACATTTTGAATATATTTTGATATATAGTATAAGACGCTAGGCACAGACATGACCTGGAATAGACACTATTTCTCGTTTTGCAGTTTGATGCATTGGTGTAAAGATGTCTGCTTGGCTCAAAATGTAATCATGCACCATAGAACTGACCAGGAGAGAAACGTGGACTTATCAATTCAAATAGAGCAATGTAAAGGAATGGTCTCAAACTTGATGATGGTCATACAAAGGACATTGTCACTGGAAACTGAAGGGGCTTCAAATGAAACAGTAAAGCTGATGTCATGAATGAAAATAACTTCTCCCTTGATACAACCAGTCATAATGATGGCTTCAATCACATAGAGCATAAGAGCTTTGATTATAGCTTTGTACCATTATGGAGTTTGGGGGCATCCAAATTTCATAATGTGTGTGCTCCTACTTTCAGTTGCTGATTGTGAGGTTAAATGCTTGTGGGTTGAAAGGAACTGAGAACTTATATTGGATAGCAAACAGCATTCATCATATCAATTACATTTCAAACTCAATTGTACTATCAACCAGGCAAGTATCTGTTAAATGACAGTGACATGAATATCCTTCAAAATATCATTTTTGGGAGCCGGGACACCACATTGACAAAGCCACTTGTGTTTATTATAATTCTGTGAGAGGATAGGAAACTTTCAGTAGCATTTCTTCAGATGTGTCAATGACTGATCAACAATATCTCGGTATTTTGACATCTCATGGTTCAGTGGTTAGAGTGTCAGACTATTAGTCATGAAGTTGTTGGTTCGATTCCCAGACGAGGCAGAGTGTTCTTGAGTAAGACACTTTATTTCATGTTGCTCCAGTTCACCCAACTGTAGAAATGAGTTGCAATGTCACTGGTACCAAGCAGTATCAGTCTATGCCTTTCTCTTGGACAACATCAGTGGCATGGAAAGGGGAGGCTGGTATGCATGGGTGACTCTTGGTCTTCCATAAACAACCCTGCCCAGACTTGTGCACCTTCTAGGTGCAATCCCATGGTCATTTGTGACTGAAGGGATTCTTTAACCTTTTGACATTTCTACTGACTTAATAATATGTTATAGTTCCTGAGTGTTCTAATTTCATTTTGTGGTATCACAAGTTCCTTCAGGAAAGGCATGACAATCCCTTTCATAAACATCATACTTTCAAGAACAACACATCTAAAACCATCATACATCTTAATCTTTTTGACACCAGACCACCACTGGTTCTATGATACAAAACTGTTCTTTCATGGTAACACTATATAGCACAGGGCCAAAAGAGCAATTTCCTTTCCTTTTTTCATTAATTTTCTTTTTTTAAGTTTATAAACATTTCAGCCCTAAACAAGTGATCTTATTATAAACGATGCAAGATCAATCAACACAAAACAATTACAGATTTGGAGCTATGCTCTCAATATGTTCACCAGCATTCTGGTCTACAATCAAAACAAGAATAATTACAAACCTGTTCTTTCATGTAACACAACAAATCAGCCATCACCATTCTTCCTTCGGCATCAGTGTTACCAACACGAACCCGGACATTGGAGCGAGAGGTAACGATCTCATCGGCAACATAGCCATCTATAAAAGAATTCAAAGAATAAATTAGGAAAATAACCAATAAAACAGTTATGAGCATCATTATCATCAGCATTTAATACCCATTTTCAATGCTGGAATGGGTTAGATGGTTTGACTGGAGCTGGCAAGCCAGAGTGCTGCACCAAGACCCAGTCATCTGTTTTGGCTTTGTTTCTACAGCTGGATGCTCTTCCTAATGCAAACCACATTACAGAGTGTACTGGGTGCTATTTACAAGTCACCAGCACTGGCCACAATTTCACTAAGCTTGATGCATCTTCCCAAACACAGTGTCACTGGAAGCCTTGGTCATTTGTCACCACCTCCATGAAACTTGCAATATATATATATATATATATATATATATATTAAATAAATGCAAATTTGTTACACTTCGTTATACTCATAAAACAGGCATGTATGTCTATGTAGTTGTAGATCCACCAAATTTCCCTTAAACTATACAATGAAACCACAGGTCTTTAATCCTAAAAGATATATACTCTCCAACAAAAAAAAATATCATATTACAGATCAGTGAAGAAGTATTTACGTAAATAATTGCCTTACTGAAGTATTTACGTAAATAATTGCCTTACTGTCTTAGAAGCAGACATTGAATAATGTAGTCCTAGAAACACTATGTGGGAATAAAAGATGGATGGTCATAACTGAACAATATTTGATTAAACAGAATAAAACAAAAAAGACAATAGAATTAAGAAAATTGATCAGAAAACCTTAATAAAAAAAAAGCACTAAAATTCAATGTAATAATAATAATCTTTAAATTTGTAATGTTATTTTAAATACTGAATGTCTATCTTTTTGTCTATGTTTCCTACAAATTATATTTTAAAGGGTAAGAAATTGTTTCACAATTAGATGCTCTTCCAAATAAAATGGGAGATTATTAGGAAGGTTAAATAAACTGTAGCAGATAAATTGAACCTCACTAAACGAGGCAACAAACTGAATTTGGTGGGACAATGTGATCAGATGCCTAACAGTTCACCATCATTTAATGTCCACTCTCCATGCTGGAGTTTGATTTAGCATGGTTTCTATTGGTGGATGCCTTCCTAATGCCAACCAGTCTGAGGGTGTAATGGGTGCTTGTCATGTACCACTGGCATGGGTGTCATTTACATACCAGCAACAGCACGACTACAATTTCACAGGTACCATTTACAGGACACTAGCAACAACCATAACTACGATTTCACCTGGCTTGACGAGTCTTCTCAAGCACAACCATATGCGAGATCTACTTCGAATGGCTTTCACATTCCCCAGACTTGACTAACCCGGATTTTTTCTTGTGGAGATACCTGAAAGACAGGGTTTACGTCAACAACCTGGAAACCCTGGTGCAACAAAGAGAACATCAATAGAGAAATCATAGAAGTGGGGTCTGAAACTCTTGAGAGTGTTATGGTGCAAGTTTTGGAAAGAGCACAAGCATGCAAAGCCATAAATGGCTGCCATTTAAGTGATGTCATTTTCTATATGTGATGTGGTGATGTTGCAAAATTTTACTTGTGCATATTAATTTCGATTATGTCCTTTATATTGTATCAAATTTTCATATTTTCATACATTTATTTGTAAAGTTAAGAAAGTTATTAAAAATTAAAACCCATCAGTGACTTTTGGGACACCCTGTAGAAGCAAAAATAACAGGTAACATTGACCGATAAAAGTGAGAAACAGACAGACAGCCAACTAGCCAGACAGCTTACCTGGTCCAACACTGTTTCGTACCATAGACATGGATCCTGTTACCTTTATGCCTTTAGGTTTCAAAATAGATAACACCTGCAATGAAAGACAGATTACACAATTACAAGTAAATTCGATAGGAGAGTTAAAGACACTTATTACACACCACAATCAATCTTCAAAAGCATTCATTCAGTTTGGTTCAGCTCAGCCAAGAATGATGCTCTACCTGCTTTACCCAAGGGAGTTTGTCTCGAAGTTCACCCAAATGCACACAGCCCAGATAGGGATACAGCTCACCCAATATCACTCCACACACACACACACACACACACACACACACACACACAGTGGCCAACCTTAACAGCCACTACAATATCAATGAAAATAAATTTCTTACCTTAAAGAATCCAGCTACTGCTGCTGCTCCACATTTATCACGGTGCATACCAGCCATATGGCCACCAGCTTTGATATCGTGGCCACCAGTGTCATAAGTGATGCCCTGCATAAGCACAAAAATAAAGTTTAAAATATTTGATCACATTAATAATCCTTTCTACAATAGGTACAAGGCCTGAAATTTTACAGGAGCGGGTAAGTTGATCACATCGACCCCAGTATTTCCCTGGCACTTAATTTTTCAACCCTGAAAAGTTGAAAGGCAAAGTCGACCTTGGTGGAAATTGAACTCAGTACGTAGCAGCAGACGAAATACCGCTAAGCATTTTGCCTGGCATGCTAACAATTCTGCCAGCTTGCTGCCTTAATAATAATCGAATATTTTATCCAGTGTCACTTTGATGGCATGCACTGCTTTCTCACTCAATAATAATAATGATAATGATTTCTAACATAGAAACAAGACCACAACTTTTGTGGGCCAAGTATACAGCTGAGTAAATAAAAGCCCATAATTGATTTGTAGGCAGCAAACTAACAGTCAGAGCTCTGAATTCAAATTCCACTTACATTGAATTTCATCCATTCAGGTTTAATCAACAAAGAGAAAGTACTCATAAAAGGACAAGTAGATTTCTAATATCTAATAAGTACTTTACTATTGGGAGTTCAAATATCACTTAGGGTGTTGGTGGAGACTAAATAAAGTCAGTATTAAATTACAATGTTGTAATCAAAATCCCAACAAGGTGATATTTGCATTTTAAATATATTTAAAATGCAATATTAAATTTTAAATTAAAAAAAATTTTTAATTTAAACATTTAAAAAAAAATTTAAAATGCAATTTTAAATATATTCAAAATCCCAACAAGGTGATATTTGCATTTTAAAGTCTGGTGGGGGTCAATAAAATTAAGTAGGTCTTTCTTTCTTTCTTTGTCAGGGTGGTGGAGAAAGGTTTAGTGTGACCATGATGAGGACACTCCCTTCTTGGTCTTTTCAAGGTTGTTGATTCTGAGAGTAAGAAAGAAAGGAAAAGAGAGAGGTAGCACTAACACTAGTGATACAGATCAAAATGGCTACCAAATCTCACACACAACCACAATATATAATGTTGATTTCATCCTCGGGTGTGTATACAGTAATGCCTGGATATTAAAGTTAATTTGTTTCCAGAGACCACTCATAAAGCAAAATCTCATAAAATAGACCAATAATTTCTCATAGTAGTAATGTTATAAATCATAATTCATTCCCAGAAAACTATTTTACCAATAAAATCTATAACACTCATGAATAAATGACAATAAAACAACAGTAGAATGGAAAGAATATTTTATCTAAAGTAAAAAGAATGTCAAGATCATTTATAATAAAAAACATTATTATAATCCAGTTCTATATTTAAGAGATGAGGAATTATGTACATTATTTACATTTGACGGATATTTGTCATCATCTTGTTTGTTGTTAACACATTTTGGCTGATATACCCTCCAACCGTCGTCAGGTGTCTTTGGGAAATTTAGAACTTGGGTTCTCATTCCTAAGGTGTTATTATTACTATTATTATTATTATTATTATTATTGTTATTATTCAGGTCACTGCTTGGAATTGAACTCAGAATCTTGTGATTAAGATTGCGGGCTACTAACCCCAAGATTCCAAGTTCGATTCCAAGCAGTGACCTGAATAAAAACAATAATAATAATACCTTAGTAATGAGAACCCAGATTTGAAATTTCCCCAAGACACCTGATGAAGGCTGGAGGGTATATTGGCCGAAATGTTATGTTAACAACAAACAAGATGAGGACAAATATCCGTCAAATGTAAATAATGTATTATTATAATCGTTTTCTGAATCACTTTCACTTGCACTAGACACCATCACTTGTAGACGTGATCACCAATTCACAAGCACTTGTAAACAGACTAGTAGATTTCTTTTTAAAAACCAAGTCTAGAGTTGTTTGCTTAGAAGCTTTTATTCCGTTGCTATGTGCAGCTGTGTAGATGCATCAGAACCAGTGTTGCAACATGTTGCAATGTTGCGACACACACACAAAATGGTTGTTTAATCTTCTTATATCTATTGTAAAATCATCAATCATAATCGCTTAATGTCCGCTTTCCATGCTAGCATGGGTTGGACGATTTGACTGAGGTCTGGCGAACGAGATGGCTGCACCAGGCTCCAATCTGATCTGGCAGAGTTTCTACAGCTGGATACCCTTCCTAACGCCAACCACTCCAAGAGTATAGTGGTTGCTTTTATATACTACTGGCACGAAGGCCAGTCAGGCAGTACTGGCAACAGCCACGTTCAGATGGTGCTTTTTATGTGCCACCTGCACAGGAGCCAGTCCAGCGGCACTGGCAACAACCTCGCTCAAATGTTTTTTCACATGCCACCATCACAAGTGCCAGTAAGGTGACGCTGGTAACGATCACACTCGAATGGTACTTTTCACATGCCACTGGCACAGAAGCCAGTTAGCTGCTCTGGCAACGATCACACTCGGATGCTGCTCTTAGCGCTGCACCAGCACAGAAGCCAGTAAGCTGCTCTGGCAACGATCACACTCGGATGGTGCTCTTAGCACTCCACTAGCACGGATGCCAGTCATCGAATTTGATTTTGATTTCAAAACCCAGGGTCTCGTACAGTGGGTCCTAGTAAAGTGAAGTGTTATTGTATGTATCTATTTGTGTATGTATATATATGGTTGGGCAAGAGCATGTGAAGAAGAACAACCTTAATTGAGCAGTCAAATTCAATAATTGTGGCAACCTACCTCATAGAAACAGCTGTTTTTTATGCTATATTTTGGGGTTTCTTTACATTTTTGTTTAGCTTTTCCTACAAACTTCAACCATAATTTGGGAGCACTGAAAAGCTTATTTCATAGAAATTTGATACAAATAAATCCCAAACTAAAGTATTCAGCAACACAACTGCTAATAATGAAATAATAAAAATACCTTTCCAACAAGATAGACATTTTCTTCAGTAGACCCACTGCCAGTGTATTCCAATAAGAGGACTCTTGCTGCATGACGCTCCAAGTCTTAAAAGACATAAAAATACTTTTTTTAATGAACATTGGCATAAGAATAGAAACCTTGCAAAAAGAATTTGTACATAAGCACAGGCACAGCTGTGTGGCAGGAAGCTTGCTTCCCAACCAAATGTTTCTGGGTTCAGTCCCATTGTGTGGTACCTTGAGCCTCAGGCTGATCAAAACTTTGAGTGGATTTGGTAGATGGAAACTGAAAGAAGCCCATCATCATCGTCGTCGTTTAACATCCACTTTCCATGCTAGCATGTGATGGATGGTTTGACTAAGCACTGGCAAGCCAGAAGGCTGTACTAGGCTCCAGTCTGATCTGGCAAGGTTTCTACAGCTGGATGCCCTTACTAACACCAACCATTCGAAGAGTGTAGTGGGTGTTTTTTACATGCCACCAGCACAGGAGCCAATTAGGCAGCACTGGTAATGACCATGCTCAAATGGTGCTTTTTATATGCTACCGGGATGGGTGCCAGTTAAGCGTTACTGGCGTCGGCCATGACAATGACTTCACTTGACTCAACAGGTCTTCACAAGCACAGTTTATTGCCCAATGATTGAATGGTACTCTTAAATGGGCCAGTTATGTTGCACTGGCATAGGCCAGAGTTATGGTCTGACTTGGCTTGTTGGGGCTTCTTATGTCCAACTTTTCTCTCAGGGCACTTACACTGTCATCTATGCACACTGACATTACACATCTAGCAGAGCATACTAGCTTCATTTCTTGCAAGCTTACACATGTCCTCAGTGGTCAAGGCTAATGTTTCACTGCCATGTAGCATGGCTATTCACACACATGCATCATACAGTCTACCTTTTACTCTGGTAGGAGCTCTCTGAACTTTAGCCAGGCTATTCTTATTCTTGCAGCTACACACTCAGAGCATCCACCCCCAATATTGACTTGGTCACCTAGGTAACAGAAGCTATCAATTACTTCTAGTTTTTCCCTCTGGCAAACAAACCGTTTTCTGCACATTTTCAGTGTTTATTGCCACTGAGCATTCGCCACACACAAAAACTATCTTCCCAGTTTGCCTTCCTTTGATATTGCTGCATCTTTTATGTGTGTCCATAGCTTACACTGGGTACATCTTATGGAGTTTCTACCTATGCCATTTCTATAGATCGAGCAGGGCCATCTACCTCAAGGGATTTGTGATTTGTCTGCTTTCCTACTTATTAAGACAACCTTGCAAAGCCAAGACAACAAGGCACACACACCATGTGTGTGTGTGTGTGTGTGCACGTGCGCATATATATTGGGTTGTCTGGAAAGTTTGTACCGATTTATAGTAGCTTACCTTTCAACTTATTTTAGAACATGATTGAGTCCATAAAATAGGATTTGAGTACACCTCAATTTAGAGCACAGTTTAAGCTATCATTTCATGGAAAAAGAATTATGTTCCTATAACCAGTGTTAATTCTGTAACCCTTTCACCTGCTATAGACTGTTGCCAAATTATGTTAAATTCAGACAGAGGACTTAAGAAAAAGAGAAGGATACACTGGATGATGTTTACACTATTTGTATAATAAAAGAAATAGTGGGGAGAGAGAAATATTCATCACTCTCAAGGGTGAAGATCTCTCCGCGCCCCACCCCCTCTCTCTTTTATTATACAAGTAGTGTATCAAGAACTACATCATCCAATGTATTCTCTTTATCTTAAGCCCTTGGTCTGAATTTGACATAATTTGGCAACCGTTTACAGCAGGTCAAGCAACTACGAAGTGGTGCCTTCTATATTTTAATGGTTTTACTCTTTTACTTGTTTCAGTCATTTGACTGTGGCCATACTGGAGCACCGCCATTAGTCAAGCAAATCGACCCCAGGATTTATTCTTTGTAAGCCAAATACTTATTCTATCGGTCTCAAACACACCAGCATCGGTTGTCAAGCGATGTTGGGGGGGGGGACAAACACAGACACACAAACATACACACACACACGCACACATACATATAACCCAAGGTTCCACACAGTGGAACTGAACCCAAAACCATGTGGTTGGTAAGCAAGCTACTTACCACACGGCCACTCCTACGCCTATAAAACTTAAAACAGACGAAATACAGTTAAGCATTTCACCCGGCGTGCAAACGTTTCTGCCAGTTCGCCGCCGGTTTATTAAAATATTTGGGAGAAATATTAAACTTTGACCCAACCAGCAATGGAAGACCAGCCAAAGTAAAATACTAAAAATAAACGTAAATAACATCAATATAAATGCACACAAACACACAAAGTGTGTGTTTATGTGTATTTATATTGATGTTATTTACGTTTATTTACGTGAGGAAAAGAAAATATTTGTGTAAGGGAAACAACTCTTACAAGCTATTATCTAAACGTAATGGAGTTCAGAGGTAAATGAAATTAAACGATAGTCTTAAAAACTAAATTAAGAGACCAGACAGCCTGATTATCACATAACAAGGCAATCTTGTGCCAGAGAGAAGGCTAAGCTCTTCAAAAACAAATTTCCTTGTCTAAATATCAATGGTATTCAGGTTAAACGGATCTTTTCGGTTTGAACGGCAGTTTTTTCTAGTGGTGTCATATGAAATTGACACCCATAATTATGACCCTAGTATCGATCTATTGCATTTCAATCGGTTTTAGGGTTAGGGTTAGTTAGGGTTAGATGTGGGGGGAAGGGTATATTTTTTCTTCACAAATGTAAATAAACCCAATCTGTTTCTTAAACGAGGGACATATTCATACGGCACAGAATGTTTTCACCTGAATAGACGTCATTGATTAGTTGAAATTGCAGAAATTGAAGAAAAAAAACAACAAATATCTTACAAATCATAGAATTTTCTCTATAAAGCCAAGAGAAAAAGATGTTTTATAAACACATTCTACCAATATACGAAGTTTAAAAGTGTTTAGTTACGTGGAAATTATTTTTAAAAACTGCCGGTCAAATCGAAAAGATCCGCTTAAACTAATCACTCAAGGTGGTTAAACTAATCAACTAATAAAGCTTATTTGTAAAATAAGAATTCCAATGTAAAGCTCTACTTACTTCTAGTTGCTCTGTTAACAGCTCCAAGGAGTGGATAGCTCTTCTCAAGTTCACCAACATTTGACTGGACAGTTATCTAGAATATACAGAAAACATATTCATTGGATGAACTGTAAGCAAAGAACTTCATTAAAATTGAGTTACTGTTGATTAATGCATAATTTTATTAAATTTTCACAACAAAATAAGAGTTCTTTATGTTTTTATACATCATAACCGAGTTTATCGAAATATTTAAGCTAGGGAAATGTAGAAGTTTGAGTTTGATCACAGAAGTACTTGTTTCTAAATGAAGGTAATATTTTCCCATGAATGGACTTAGCAACATTGAAAATTGGAAATGAATGACATTTCTTCCATTTTGGCAACACTTGTTTACAGCTACCTTGCAAGGCCAACACAACAAGACACACACATGGGGGACATATATATTGGGTTGTCCGGAAAGTTTGTGCCAATTTATAGTAGCTTACCTTTTGACTTATTTTAGAACATGGTTGAGTCCATAAAATAGGATTTGACTACACCTCAATTTAGAGCACAGCTTAAGCTATCATTTCGTAGAAGAATTATGTTCCTATAACCTGTGTTAATTCTGTAACCCTTTAAAATGGATGATAAGAAAGTTCATTTTCGGTGCTTGATGCTTTGGGAACCAGACAAAAATTGCTGCAGCTCAGCTGGGATGTGTTACCCCATCCTCCATATTCACCAGATATTGCTCCTTCAGATTTCCACTTATTCAGGTTTCTGCAGAATAGTCTTAATGGTAAAAAATTCAATTCTTTGGATGATGTAAAAAGATACCTTGATGAATTCTTTACCAGGAAACCACTTCAATTCTGGGAAGAGAGTATTTTCAAGTTAAAGGAAAGATGGAGACGCATTGTGCAACAAAATGGCTCATATTTGATTGATTAAAAATGTAATGGCAAGTATTTATTAACCTTTTTCTTACCTTTAAAAATCGGCACGAACTTTCCGGACAACCCAATATATATCTATATAGATACATTGAGAGATTAATAACCTGGTGTAGAACTCAATATATGCATGTTTCAGAACGATGTTTTAGACAAGTGTAGAGCAGTAATAAAATGAAATGACAAAGGAATAAATGATTATCTTACAAACTTCATTAGCTTACAGCCATTTCTGCTTTAATATATTGCACTTCATATTCAAGGCTCTGATGATACTATAAGGTATTACTGAAGCACTCAGCTACAAGTCCACCGCATCTTTTATAGAGAAAACAGTTGCAAACTAATGAAATATGTATGATAATCATTTATTTGTTTGCCATCTCATTTTCTTACATATGCACATGCTGTCTACATATTTCCAGGTGCAAGTCCCACGGTGACACCACATGCTGTTGGCAATTTCTTTTCCTTCTTTGGACTTTTCCTTTTCGATGAAGGGTTATGGTCAAAATGTCAAACTCTCCTTTTTCAGAACATCAAGCTAACACACTCCTTGTGCACACCTTTTTGTTATCCATTAATTTTATTCATTTATCTGAATTGACTTGATATATATATATATATATATATATATATAATGTATAAGGGTTCCTTTCCATTTCTATCAGCCAAATCTACTCACAAGGCTTTGATCAATCTGAGGTTAGGTACCAAGCAGTGGTGCTGAGCCCAAAACCATGTGCTTGAGAAGTTTACTTCTTAACCACACAGCCATAGATGTATCTATGCTGAAGAAGATAATCAATAATTATCAAAGTCTATCCGATGTTAATAAGCTTGAAATTAGTTGTAAATTTAAGTGTAAATATTGAAATTACCTTAATGTCAGAATTTGAACCACCCAAGACTTTTTTCACATATTCAGCCACTTTTGGTGCTGCCATCCTCTCTGGGTCAGACCCACCAATGTCTCGAGTGACCACTCTAAAAGTTTAAGAAATTAGAAACAATTCTTTCAAAAACATTTTAGTTTTAATAATACATTTTACAAAGAAAAGCAGAGAGCCTTTATTGAAAACAAATGCTAATTTTTAGTGATTACTTAATATTATGGAACTCAACAGCAGGATGGTCACATGTGGAATACATTTGATCATAAGTTGCTTGATTGGGTCTTACCTGAGTTACCAGGCAACAATAATAACAAAAAGTATTTCACCCATAATGTAATTGACTCTTCCCCACCTCACCTAAGCTGCCCTTTTGGCAAAAACTTGAAATAATAATTATTATTATCATTATTAATAGTGATAAATTGAAGGTGGTGTGATGGTAGAATCATTAGCATGCTAGGAATTTTGGAATTTTGTCTATCTTTACATTATGAGTTCAAATTCTGCCTAGGTTGACTTTGCTTTTCATCCTTTCAGGATTGATAAAAATAAGCACCACTTGAACATTGGGGTCAATTTAATCACACACAACTCTCAAAATTGCTGGTTTTGTGTCAAAATTTGAAACCATTATTAGTGGTAAATAGGTACAAATTTCTTTTAAAGCATAAGACAAACTGCTTTGCAGTATTTATTTCAGTTCTTTACATTCTGAATTCAAGTCCCACCAAGCACAACATTGCCTTTTATTCTTCTGGGGTTTCCATAAAATAAAGAATCACTCAAGAATTGAGGTTTATATAATCAAGAACATTCCTGGCAGAAGGAAGAGGTACTAGGTGATAATTTTAGTCTATTTTTATTTCCAGCTAGGTTCTTGATGGTCAATTTAGTAGATTTGATTTAAGTTGTTACATTGAAATAACTGTATCAAGAAAATACAAAGGTTATGTTGTAAAATGTGAGACTTTAGTAGAATGTAATTTTGGATCTTTTCGGTTTGAACGGCAGTTTTTAACATAATTTCTAGGTTAACTAAAAAATGTTAAACTTCGTATACTGGTAGAATGTGTTTATACTTGACTTTATTGAGAAAATTCTATAGTTTGTAAGATATTTGTTGTTTTTGTCTTTCTTCAATTTCTGCAATTTCAACCAATCAGTGAGTTAAAAAGCATTCTGTACCATATGAATATGTCCCTTGTTTAAGAAACAGATTGGGTTTATTTACATTTGTGAAGAAAAAAAAAGATACCCTTCCCCCCACCCCTAACTAACCCTAAAAGAGAATGAAATGCAATAGATCGATTCTAGGGTCATAATTATGGGTGACAATTTCATATGACACCGCTAGAAAAACTGCCATTCAAACCGAAAAGATCCGTAATTTTATCTATTTCGACCAACTTAAATTATAACATACCTTCCTTCTTCTAAAGCTGTGCATACTAGCAGTTCTTTATCTGCAACAGAAGCATCTGAGAACCAAACTCCAAGTTTTTCGGCTTTAACAGCCCTCTCTGGCACATCCTCTCTTATCTCAATTGGCTAAAAATATGAAATACATACAAAACCATGCAGTCAAAATAAACATTTAAGGGTGGAGGGGGTAATCTTGTATATAATAAGGGGGGTGTCAAATGCCAAGATAAGTTTTCAAGTGAAAGTTACAAATGTTGTACGGCATTTTTAAGTGGTTTCAGTTCCTTTTAAAAAAAATTTTTTTTTTACAATTCAATTTTTATTGGCTCAAAAAGCAAAAGCAAAGCCATGTAGGGGGACAGGGAGTTATATACAGGGAGGGTGGTCATACAAAGAGTTCAGGCCATTTCTGGTCAAGAGAGACTTTGAACCAAGCGGTCGTCGGCATCTTCACTATCTCGTCCGGCAGCTTATTCCACGGATCTGCAACCCGGAGGGAGAAAGCCCCTCTCCCTCGATTGAGATGAAATCGTCGTAGATAGATCTTTTCAGAGTGACCTCTATTATATCTAATTACTTCATCTTCATTTATTTAAGCGGAGATGTCGTTTGGCTGAAGAAATTATTTCAGTTAAAAAAAGAAAAAAACTCTAGCTAGATACACATCTTTGAGTTAGAAATAAAATCGATTATCAGATAAAATCATAACAGAGTACTGTCCCTTGATCAGATGCTTTTATAGCATATACTTGTCAAACAACTACAGGAGCCGCCACACAGTCACTTAACCTGCTAAACATAGCAGCCAAATCGCTTTCAAATTTAAAAAATTCTTTTACTTGCTTCAGTCATTTAACTGCGGCCATGCTGAAGCACCGCTTTTAGTCGAACAGACTTATTCTTTGTAAGCCTGGTACTTATTCTATCGGTCGCTTTTGCCAAACCACTAAGTTACGAGGATGTAAACACACCAACATTGGCCTTGTCAGGAAAGGTAAATTGATTCACAAGGTCAGGACATCGGGAAAAAAAATACCTGGTGATATTTGTTCAAGCACTGGAATTGATTTGATTAGTTAATCCCTTCCCCCAAACTTTTTGGCCTTGTGCCTAAATTAGTGATGGTGGGGGCAAACACAGATATATATATTGCCGGTGGCACGTAAGAGAACCATCCGAACAAGGCCGTTGCCAGCGTCGCCCCGACTGGCCTCGTGCCGGTGGCACGTAAAAAGCACCATCCGTTCGTGGCTGTTGCCAGCCTCGCCTGGCCCCCATGCCGGTGGCACGTAAAAAGCACCATCCGATCGTGGCCGTTTGCCAGCCTCGTCTGGCACCTGTGCCGGCGGCACATAAAAAGCGGCCACTACACTCACGGAGTGGTTGGCATTAGGAAGGGCATCCAGCTGTAGAAACATTGCCAGATCAGACTGGGCCTGGTGCAGCCTTCTGGCTTCCCAGACCCCAGTTGAACCGTCCAACCCATGCTAGCATGGAAAGCGGACGCTAAACGATGATGATATATATATATATATATATATATATATATATATATATACGACAGGCTTCTTTCAGTTTCCTTCTACCAGATCCACTCACAAGGCCTTGGTCAGCCTAAGGCTATAGTAAAAGACACTTGCCCAAGGTGCATGTACAGCAATTTTGAAGATTTTATTTGAATGCTTTTCAAGATTCGGAAAGATGTAGTGACTATGCTTAGGTGTTGTTGAAGGAGACTAGATTGTTATATTCTCATTGAAGGAAATTATCAAGATTTCTACTTTGCTAAACTGAGTACTTCTTCACGGTGTATATATCTTCTCTTTAACTGTTGCTTGTTACCAATATTTCACTCTTTATGCAGATATCCAACATACTTTAGTTTTCTTTTTCAAAAGGAGTAAAGCACAGAATGTGGAGGCGCAATGGCCCAGTGGTTAGGGCAGCAGACTCGCGGTCATAGGATCGCGGTTTCGATTCCCAGACCGGGCGTTGTGAGTGTTTATTGAGTGAAAACACCTAAAGCTCCACGAGGCTCCAGCAGGGGATGGTGGTGATCCCTGCTGTACTCTTTCACCACAACTTTCTCTCACTCTTTCTTCCTGTTTCTGTTGTACCTGTATTTCAAAAGGCCGGCCTTGTCACTCTCTGTGTCATGCTGAATATCCCCGAGAACTACGTTAAGGGTACACGTGTCTGTGGAGTGCTCAGCCACTTACACGTTAATTTCACGAGCAGGCTGTTCCATTGGTCGGATCAACCGGAACACTCATCGTCGTAACCGACGGAGTGCTTCTATCCAAAGCACAGAATCTCTTCCAGCCGTTTTTATCCTAACGATCAAATTTTACTACTTTCACTACCTCGCACCAATAATATCACATAACTTTTTTACTGATATCTTTTGATTACCATACATACAAACAATAATATTGCATAACCATGTTGGCATACAGGCAATAATATCACATAACCAAAAGATTCTAGGATTTTTGATCTTCGTCATTAATTTTTGATAACCAGCTTAACAGTATTTTCAAAGAAACAATACAAAGGCAATCTACTTACAACATACAATCCTTGGAGTGCTCCCAGTATGGTAACTCTGTGAGATTGTTCAAAGCTACCCTTTACAACAGGAACCAATAACGGCTTTTTACACTTCAGTGCTGTAGACCTTGAAAGAAAGTTTTTAAAAATTCATTAAATAATCATAGAATATATATTTTAAATTTGATAAGCACTGTATATATTCATTATAATACTTTGTCGTTTATGCACTGAGTTCAAATCCTGCCATGGTCACTTTGCCTTTCATCCTTTTTAAGAAAAGAAAGTATCAATCCAGAGTGGTGGACTGGTATCTGTAAAGGCCAACAAAGGTGGGAGACAATCCGTAGCCTAACTTATTAATACTACCTGGCACATTGGGTACCTTTAACAGTGTCTGGTCAGTAGCAAGTATTCAGGTCAGACTTCTACTTTGAATAGATCATCCTCCTATCTTTCCACCAGTAAAAAAAAGACTCTAGAAATGGTTATGAGCACTGCCTTCCCACCTGATTTAAAAGCTAAATTTAAAGAAGCTGACCTCTGATCAAATGTATCTTAGCTGTGACCACCCAACGTTTTGCATATCTAGGATTACAATGTCCAGTGACACTTTCTTTAGATGGAAGGGAGTAATTTGAAGGAATTTGGCTGCTATTTCTAACATAATAAATGACCCTTATTAGCTCATCTAATATTATGATGATCACAGAGGAGTGGGAATGTGGGTGTAAGGATAAAAGAGGATGCAACTGGAAGACTCTTGGGGATGAATAAGGTACAAGCATATACTAGTCTCAAATCAACTTCAATTACAAATACTTATGATCAAGTTTTCCGTACATAATCATCCCGTCTATTCGTATATCAAATACAATATTAATACACAAAATCAATTTCTAAAACGCATTACGATCATAATAATTAGAGGAGTTAATAAGGAAGCCTCTATGTAGTCACTTGATCTGTTAGAAATAACAGCTAAATTCCTTCAAATTACTCCCTACAATCCAAAGAAAGGGTCACAGGACATTGTAACCTTAGATATATAAAACATTGGATGGTCACAGCTAAAATAAAAGTAAATTTTGGCTACTATTTCTATATGTAGAGTGACCATAGGGTTCACTTCCTAGCTTGCAGGATGCCAGACTATTTAATGTAAAAATATATTACTGCTCGTTTGACAATATAGTATTGAGGTTGGATCATTTCAAAGGAAAAGAGCATGTGAAATCACTCCAGATCTATATTTTCCTTCAGATCTCTATATGAAGGTGTACCTGAAGCTTTCCAATAGATACATGTAATTCAAAACACAACAACTGTAATATACATATAAAGGAGCCCTTTCAGTCATGAATGACCATGAAATTGCACCTAGAAAATTCCCCGCCAAGGCACAAGTCCAGGCAAGGTTGTTTATGGAAGACCAGCAATCACCCATACGTACCAGCCTCCCCTCTCCGTGCTTCTGGCATTATCCCAAGGGAGAGGCAAAAGCCAATACAGCTTGGCATCAGTGACGTCGCAACTTATTTCTACAGCGGATTGAAATGGATTGATGTGAAATAAGGTGTCCAGCTCAAAAACACAACACACAGCTCGGTCCGGAAATCAAACTCACTACCTCATGATTGTGAGCACGACACTAACCCCTGAGCTACATAACTTAATAAATAAATGATGGTAATGTACCCCAATATAGCTACAGCTGGTTAACAGGCTGTAACAAGCAAAAGAATAACTTCAAAAGATTAAATAATGGCACAACAGGCTGTGATAACAGTTAAAAGATAAAATAGTTTAGAGGATAAATAACTGTTAGACGTCATCTGCATTGAAAAACAAAAGTTAAGTTAGTGCTAAAGTTTAACCATTTAGCATTTAAACTGGCCATATCCAGCCTAAATAGTCTACATGATTTATGTTCAAACTGACCAGATGTGGCATCTCACATCTACCCCACAATGTCATTCCAAAAATATGCAACCACATTATTGGAATTTATAAGCTACAAGATAATGCACGTTTAATTTTTTTTTTAATTTGAATGAATAAGCATTGAATTAGATGGAGTAATCTGAATGCTAAAGGGTTAAGACAAAGAACATTTAAAAAATAGAAATCCAACAAGGAATGTTTCATTCAGTGAAAATCAATTAGTCATGGATTCATTGATTTCAGCAGGTACGGGAGACAACTCTCGTCATCTTAATATGACCTTGTCAGGAAAGGTAGATTGATTCACAAGGTCAGGACATCGGGAAAAAAATACCTGGTAATATTTGTTCAAGCACTGGAATTGATTTGATTAGTTAATCCCTTCCCCAAAAATTTTTGGCCTTGTGCCTAAATTAGAAATTAAAAGTGGCAAGCAGGAAAAATCATTAGGTTGTCAGGAAAAACATCTTGCAGTAAAGATATATTTGAAGTTCAAATCTACCAAGATCAACTTTGCCTGTTATCCATCCAGAATCGAAGTAGGAGCACAAGAAGCCATATAACTGACTAATCCCCTCCCTTCAAAATTGCTGGTCTTGTTCTTAATATAAAAATTAAATTATAACCTCATCAGTGAAGCATTGTTTTCACTATGCTAATAGCTAAAGTAGTACTGAGAGAATCCAAATAATGGAAGTCGATTGACACAAAACTAGAATTGTTTAGAAAACAAATTGTTCAGAAGACATACATCATCTCGAAAGAGTCCAGAAGCTGGCTACCCGCATGGTTCTTGGTCTCAAACATTTGTCTTATGAAGAAAGGCTGAAGACGCTCGACCTTTGTTCTCTAGAAAAACGACGACACCGTGATGATTTCATTCTTGCTCACAACATCATAAGCGGAAAGTGTAACCTCTCGGAAGAGCTGTTCTTCACTCCTGCTCCAGAGCGTCAGCTGCAGGGTCACTCCGAAAAGCTCTATCTGCGACGATTTCATCTCAATCGAAGGACAGGGGCTTTCTCCATCCGGGTTGCGGATCCGTGGAAGAAGCTGCCGGACAAGATAGTGAAGATGCCGACACCGCTCGGTTCAAAGTCTCCCTTGACCAGAAATGGTCTGAACTCTTTGCATGAACACCACCCTGTACATAACTCCATGTCCCCCTACATGGCCTTGCTTTTTGCTTTTTGAGCCAAAAAATTAACTTAACTTAACTTAACAAATTACTTTGTGTCATTTCTTACATTGACGCAACACTACAACTGCATACAAGGGATGCTGAAAAGTTCTTGGCTTTGGGTAAAAAAAATACAAGAGGATTGGTTAATTATTTTATTCAATATATTCCCCTCTCAGATTAACACACTTACTGCAGCAGTCCTTCAGTTTTTCTAAGCCCTGTAAAAGAACTCGGAAGGTTGGGCCTCCAACCAGGCTTTTCACAATAGCCTTCAAACCAGGAACTTTTCAACAACGCTCATAGGAGGAGTACAGTCAATGTGAAGTCATATGGCCAAGTGGTTAGAGTGTTGCACTCACAATCACAAGATTATGGTTTCAATTCCAGGACTGGATAAAGAACTGTGTTCTTGAGTAAAACACGTAATTTCAAATTATTCTGGTCCATTCAGCTTTAAACAAGTAACCCTGCAAAGAACCAGCAGTCCATTGAGAGAAAATATTGTGATCTTGGTCAACTACACTCTTGGAGTGGTTGGCGTTAAGAAGGGCATCCAGCTGTAGAAACTCTGCCAGATCAAGATTGGAGCCTGGTGCAGCCATCTGGTTCGCCAGCCCTCAATCAAAATCGTCCAACCTATGCTAGCATGGAAAGCGGACATTAAACGATGATGATGATGGTCACTTGCACAACATGGAAACCAGATGACTGGGCCATATGAGTCTCAACACTAAAATGTCCTAGAGTTGATGGTGATAATATATAGTCAATTAGATCAATACAATTATTTGATTAGTCTTTATTTTATTAAGTCTGGAAGGCTTGATCACAAAACTGACCCTGGTATGATTTGAACTTGCAACATAAAGGGGCATGACTAAATACTGCAAAGCATTATATGGGATACTACCAATTCTGCTTTTCCCCTGCCCTACAAAATAATAAAAAAATTTTACTTTTTGATGCCTTTTTCTGCTGCGTCACTCCATCTCCTCACATCATCATAATCTCTATTAATGGGACCAGTTGGACTCCAGATCTAAACAAGTAAACATTTTAGAAAATATTACAGGTAAATAGACATCAGAATAATCAAACCAATTACAAAACTACAATTAGCAGTAATTATAACAGCAAGAAAAATGACAACTTACCAAACGTTTTGATGGTAAGGCACTGCAATGAAGAACTGTCAATTCTTTCAGGTCTCCAACCTGCAAAAATACAAAAATTAACATTTTATTCTTTTATTTGTTTCAGTCATTTGACTGCGGCCATGCTGGAGCACTGCCTTTAGTCGAGCAAATCGACCCCCAGGACTTGTTCTTTGTAAGACTAATACTTATTCTATTGGTCTCTTTTGCCGAACCACTAAGTTACAGGGACGTAAACACACCAGCATCAGTTGTCAAGCGATGTTGTGGGGACAAATACAGACACACACACTGACCGCATGTGTACTGTTGGCGATTTTTTTTCCTCCGTCTTCCCTTCTTTGGATCTTTCCTTTTCCTATGTTTCTGACGAAGAGCTCCGCTCGAAACGTTAAACCCTCCTTCTTTTCTTAGCGTCCAATAATACTATACTTGTTCCACGTCCTCGCGTTGTTGTGTTTTCATGTTTGGATTAACTATATATATATATACATACATACATATATATGACGGGCTTCTTTCAGTTTCCTTCTACCAAACTCACAAGGCTTTGATCGGCTATAGCAGAAGACACTTGCCCAAGGTGCCATGCAGTGGGACTGAACCCAGAACCATGTGGTTGGGAAGCAAGCTACTTACCACACAGCCACTCCTGCGCCTCATTAAAAATATAATTCTTCAAACAAAAATTAAAGAAAAAAAACCATGTCGAGTTGCTTGGTCACAACAACGGCTGAACATGTCAAAGATTAGCATTTCGTTCAGTGTGTCGCAATCTTTACATTTACAGTGTCTTGATTTGCTATGAACGAATGCTCTTCAATTCGAATCTATCACAAACTATAACATTATGGGCCAGATATTTCTTTTAGCATGGAACCAGGACTAACAGTGTAATTTCTCAGATTTGGAACCTTCTCTAACCTACACCAATTTAAATGAAATCAGGACTATATCAAAGTAACATAGCACACCTATATTAACACACATATATATATTTCACCCCCTCTTTATGTGTGTGCATGCACACGTGCATATATAAACAGAAAAGTGGATACTTTTTGGTATTTTTCTCCATTACACTTCTTTCATTTGCTAATAGGAATTACAAAGATTTACATGTTTATATGGATATATAAGAAACAGCCAAAATTATTTTGAGTTAAAAGAAATTTGAAAGATTATAACTTACTTGGCTGTATTCGGTCAAGGTCTCTTTCAAACTCGAAAAACCAGGATTGCCGTCAAGATTTTTTATGCAGTTTGTCACAAGTACAACACAATCAAATCTTGAATCAGCCACATCACTTGTGGCCAAGAGTTCAGGAGTTAATCTGAAAAGTAAAAAAAATGCAAACAGATTTTTAAATTTTCATATTAAAAGTGAGAAAATAAAATAGAGGTCAATAGGGCAATAGCTGATATTGAAACAATCTAAGACATTACATTCCTAAGGGAATGGTTGTGAATAGCACCAGCATAAACTAGGTTACAGAGACAATATTTAGGTTATCTTTATAAAAGATATCTAAAACAGATGAACTTTGCAAAGATCCTCTTTATCCAAATAGTATGACTAGAGTACTATGTACAAACAGGACTCAATTATACAGCACTCTCTCTCTCTCTCTACTTTAACAAATGAGATCTTTTCAGCCCAAAGATCAGACATGATTATATGACTTTGGGACAGATTCTAATACAAAGCACTTGGGCAAGTATTTTTTATAAAAGCCTTGGATGAATCAAGGTGGAATTTAGTAAACTAACTAGAAGGAAAAAATAAATGAAACACAATCAGCAGGACTATTCCAAGTTTTTGGTGGCAGACTTAAAACCTCATCCAGTTTTTTATCACCACCTTTCCCTCATGTCCTTAGGAAAGTCCCATCAGTTAGAAGCGTTCAGACAAAGTCTCCAATCTGAGGATAACTTCACTCAACCATCTTAGAAACCACAGGAAAAGGTCATGAACACTGCAATTCTTCTGAATACACCATTTAAAACTTACTATTTACAGTTAGGTTGACTGGGCCATTTGGAAGTTAATTGCTTTCTCTGACAACTCAGTTCTGGCAGTAACAAAATGCAACTATTGCACCTCTTAGAGCTGGTTTTAAAATAAAAATTGGCACCTGGTCCTTCTTTTGATTAGTCATATACCCAATGAAAACAACAGGCTCTGCTCTTTTTTTTCTTTCTTTTTTTTTGTCTTTTTTTTAATATTTCAAAATCACTTTAGCAGTTGAAATATTACATTTCTAAATCTCTAAGAGAGATTTATACAGTAGCAGCACGATAAAGTGATGGTATGTTGCCAACTTAATGTGGCAATCCCATGAAAAGGAAGAATGTTACTGATATTTAGCCCTAGGAAACATCGTTTCCATTTGGTCATGACACATTTTCTGTGTCCTTATGTTTTCAAAGGGAAGATAAGCACCTCCACCCAGCAAGACCAGAAACCAGTTTCAGAGTCATTGCTCATCATCAGTCTGGAGTAGCATGGCTTGCTAGCTGTCGATGCTTATTCACCTATGTAAACATATAGATTTCAAGTGAAATACATTCACTGATTTCAAAAATAGAGGTATTACACATTCTTTGCATTATTTACATTTGACAGATATTTGTTCTCATCTTGTTAGTTGCTAACACAACGTTTCAACTGGTATACCCTCTAGCCTTCATCAGGTGTCATGGGGAAATTTCAAACCTGGGTTCTCATTCCTAAGGTATTTTTTAATATTATTATTGTTGTTATTATTATTATAATTCAGGTCACTGCCTGGAATCGAACTCTTAACCTGCACTCTTAACCACTATGCCATAAGCCCACGGGCATATGGCGCAGTGGTTAAGAACACGGGCTACTAACTCCAAGATTCCGAGTTTGATTCTAGGCAGTGACCTGAATAATAATAATATCGAAAAATACCTTAGGAATGAGAACCAAGGTTTGAAATTTCCCCAAGACACCTAATGATGGCTGGAGGGTATACCAGCCAAAACGTGTTAACAACTAACAAGATGAGGACAAATATCCATCAAAAGTAAATAGTGCAAATAATGTACATAATTCCTCGTCCCTTAAATATAGAACAGAAATATCTATCTACCAAGAAAGTCAGTCAGTCTCTCTCACATATCTATTTACATATATGTATATATATATATATATATATATATATATATATGTCGCCATGATAGATCATTAGCCACTACACACATTTTTTTCTCTCCTTGTTTTTTCTGTGTCCCTTTCTGTAGAAGAGCATAGGCTCGAAACGTAAAAGACTTTCAATTCCCGAGCGTTATTCTAATACATCTGTTTGTTTTGTACACCACCTATCTTCGTCTTTTGTTTCTTTTTCGTAAACGCTCCCTATATATATATATATATATATATATATATATATACACACACACATATATATACATATACACACACACATGAGCAAAACATCCACCGTCCAACGGACGGTGCTAAGTTGTCAAACATTTAAACCAAATTTTCTCAAAACAACTTGTCCGACCATCCCATGGGCCTCCCCTTTGAGAAACACTGATTTAACCTAAATTTGAGACACCAGCAAAATCAGAAATAAAGATAGACTTTTTTCTATTCCAAAGAAAAACGATTTTATTCACACAAATATGCAACCGAAGAGTTTAAAGTACCAGTAATGATAAGGCTGTTGACTGGAAGAACACAAACATGGTTTGAACAGTAAGCTTGGCAGGAAAGAAACGTGCCTTTAAGCAGTACAAAAACAACAAAAAATGGAAGGTGCAGTTATGTACAGGTTGACGGAAGAAAAGCAGGACAAGAATGGCTTTATCGATAGCATCCTCATCTGGAATTGGTTTTTGTAATTTTTTCAAGACTTATATACGCCCTGATACTGTCGGTATCTACATATCAAATTTGAGCGCAATCGGATGTAGGATGCCCGAGATCCGAGAAGACACACACACACACACACACACACAGAATGGATTTTATATAAAAAGATTATATGCATACAACTAATTCAATGAACAAACAAATCAAAAAACAAAAGAAAGAGAAAAAAAACGAACATATGAGGACATGCAGAAGAATTATTAGTTTGATGTACGTTGAAAGGAGAGTTTTTAACATTTTGAGCATGGCTCTTCATCAGAAAGGAGAAAGTCCAGAGAAGAAGGAAAAAGGAAATTCACCAACTGTCTACATGTGGTTACATTTCTGAAGTATATCTATCTCAAATCTGTTTTGATATCCTGTCTGGTTTGCATGCTGGCATGAGTTTAAAAAGGTTTTATATCCAACAGTAGTTTAAATGCAACTAGTCTGGGAAGGCCTTACAAACGTTGTGATTAATTATTTAACAAAAACCAAATGTAAATATTTGTTGTATTTCGGAATGGTCATTTTACCAGTTTAGCCAATAAAAACACACGTACTATATATTTGGTGTTACTTTGCTTCAGTGTTATTTATTTTTTACATTAATCTTAATCTTATTTCAGCCAGAGTTCTTTCGTCACACTCCTGTGACCGCATCAGTGGTCCTTTACTTTCTTCTTTGTGTCTCTCCTTACTAACCGTCAGCCATTTTATATTTCTATTGTATGTGTCTTCATTTGTGCATGCTTATATCTCTATGTGCATCTATGTTTAGTTAGTGGGTGTGTCACAGGAGTGTGATGAAAGAACTCTGGCCGAAATAAGATTAAGATTAATGTAAAAAATAAATAACACTGAAGCAAAGTAACACCAAATATACAGTACGTGTGTTTTTATTGGCTAAACTGGCAAAATGACCATTCCGAAATACAACAATATCTGTTTCAACACAGGATTTCACATAAAAAATCTTGCACAACAAATATATGAGCGTAACAAATGTAAGTAGTTGTAACCCCAAGTTAGTGGAACATCATTGAGACAAGTGGAGGAGTTTAAGCATCTTGGAATTGTAATCACAACAGGTAGAAGGTAGGAGTCTGAACTGAATGCTGAGATTGCAGGTACTAGCAGTCATGTGACAACTCCAGTATTCAATCCTCAAAAGGGGAGAGGTTGATGAAAAGAACCCAAACTTGTTATTTCCATTTCAGTTTTCATACCAATCCAGTCATGGTCATGAATGTCAGGTAATGACTGAACAAATATGGTCCAAATACAAGATGAAATGTAGTTCCTCTGAAGGAGCTATACAGTAATGTTTTACTCAACAGGGAGCATAGCTTCAGGGATTAGGTAGCTGGACGATTTTTTTTTTTTTCTACAAAATAGTCCAAAGTTGGTCGCATATATTTCTGCTTATATTTCACTTTGGTTGGTCATCAGTTTATATGGTGATTATTCTTCAAGGTTAAATTCGGGATCCATGTCGGTTAGTCACTAATTTTTGTTTATTTGTGGGGTCACCAATTTATGTAATACATAGAATTAATATGTTGAATGTAGTTGAATGAAGTAATCTATGCAAGAAAGTTCAGAAATAGCAATGACGTGAATGGCTTTAAGTCTTATCGACTAAGAAGCAAAGAGCAGGGTAAGCAAGCTATTTTTATTAATGGAATGCTAGACATTCTAGAAACATCCAAGAGAAACACTAAGCTTCTTGAATAATTAAGAATCATGTCTCATGACACAGATGCTTAGTTTAACTTAGTAAAGGGAGGTTACTCTATAATCCTTCTTGCAAGGGAGATTATTCAACAGAAAAAGAGTTGTTAGTTACTTGCTAGCTACTGATTTCTAATGTTCATCCTCCCACTGTTCATTGCATTTGTGGTGTCAGCAACTGGCTGTCATCTCTGTTGGCCAACTCCTAGTGTCTGTCAATGCTCTCTGTCTAGTAGTGATGGTGTGTCAAATTTTATACCGACTGATAGGCTCAAGAGAGATCGTTGCTGGAGCTTATTCAACACAAAGTCAGAACCGGTTTGACTTTGTTGATCACATGGGCAATATTCTAGTGAACTGCAACATCGGGCAATTACTGAATATTCCTACTATACATACTTAGGGGAGAGAGAAAGAACACCCAAGCTATCAGTTGAGAAAGTTACCCGATGAAAGTTGATAATTAGAAGTAAATAAAAATTCCATAATAACAAGAAAATTAGATTATATTTATCACTTCAAAAAACTACGCTGATATGAATCACCCCAGAAGTTCATGGAGAGCAACATTTCTTGTCTAAATGTAAGACACTAACATGGACTTCTACATCTTCAATCTGTAATTTCAGTGGTCTGAATCCTAACCCAGATCAGGATCATTTCACTGCATACCAGAGATATTGTGGTAGACTGCACGCTGAATTAGCATCAAAATTTGTTATGACGGTGTGATGCCGAGTAAATCATGAATTTATGATTAGTAAAACATTATGAGACAATGAACTTCTGAATATATAAAAAAAAATAGAATAAAAAATATGAAAAACAGAACAGCTTCGGCAAATAAGTGGAGACTATTTGAAAATTTGGAAAGATCTTTATTGTTCTTTGACTGAAAAAAAATTAAATCAAATGGTAAAGATTAACTCATATGCCACGTCCGCTCTATAGTATTTTTTTTTTTACATTTTCATTTGGGCAATGTCTCAGAGACAATATATGTAAAGTGATGGTATTTGTTCACCAAATACATGAAGTGATAGTATTTTTCCTTATTTCTTTAATTACACTTCACTTTTAGCTGAACTGCTTATGTTAATGAATTTGTGTGTGTATATATATACATATATATATATACTCTTAATAACTGGTACGACTCTTTGTTTGTCTCTCTCTCTCTCTCACTTTTACTTGATCTGTCCCCTTCTCTCTCTACTCATCCTCTTTTTCTCTTCTCTTTCCTCTGATTCTTTGGTCTAATCTTCCACTACCCTCCTATTTCTTTGTCTCGCTCTGCACTCACAGGTCGCTCTTCGACACCCATCCCTTCTCCTCTCTGATTCCTTCTTTCTCTCTCTTCCGTTGCTTCTCTTTTCTTTTCTCTCTTCTCTGTCACGTGACTGCTGGCCGAAATCTGCCTTTCAGCTTCTGACCAGCGTCGTGTTAACATCGTTGTTTTTCGTCCGCCGCTATAGGCATCGCCGATAAGGCTCCTTTCCTTGCGCCAGAGAAAAAGTTTGTTTGCTTGTTATCAGTCGTAAGACACTTGTTTTCACCGTTAATGCTTCTGTATTTCATGTTTCTGTATTCCATTGTTTTTTTTTATATTCGTCCCTTTTGCTGTCCTGGTGTCCGTATGCATTCGATCCTTCTTCCAGGAAATCTACGCTCCCAGCTTAGTTTTTCTAATGCTCGTTGCTTGGTTTTTCTTGGAGGGCTGGCCGTGATCTAGTAATCTCAAGATTAATCAGCCGAAATTACTACGATGATCCGGTTCTTGACTGAAGACTGAGGGTTTCGAATGTCTTGTCCGTGTTTATTGTATCGTCTTCTAAGAGTTATACGTTCTTGTCCATGTTGTATTTTTCTACATACCTTAATATATATATATATATATATATATAATTAATTGGTAGCCATGATAAACTCTGAGTTTCGGATGCTGAGGTGGAAATCCACACTGCCATCTCTTCAGTTATCCGGGCATCAGAATAATACCAACAGCTTCAATGCTAAAGTGTTGCTCACATACAAAAAGAAAAATGCATATACAATCACTAGTGCAATTTCCCAAAACAATCTGAAAAAAAAAAAAAGTGCTCACACCCCTTCTACTGTATTTTTCCAATGGCCTGATAACTGAAGAGATGGCGGCATGGATTACCACCTCGGCATCCAAAACTCGGAGTTTTATCTTGGCTATCGATTAATTGTCACATATTACATTTACAGATAAATTCCTCTATTTACATAATATCGAGGTCTCTTTCATTCTTTTGTTGTCTTACCATTTATATATATATTATATATATATATATACATACATACATACATACATACACACACACACACACACACACTAGCTGAATTACCCGGTAAAACTTGCAAAAGCGAGGTTATTTCCAGTTCCCGTTACACTGTTTCATGTCCTGTTCAAATTACAAATAGATTTACAAACACTAGCAAGTAATACAGTTGAATCATAAAATGGATTGATTGTAATCGTAAGGCAATATCAAAGTTGAATTGGTGGATGGTTGGAATGATGAGAGGATTGATGATGTGGGACTATGAAACGATTGATGGTTGATTATAATCAATTTTGAAGCTCTTCCCTGTTGCTGTCACATTGTGAAATTTTAAAATTACGTCAAAATTTTTAAATTTGGTATATTGAAATAATTTTCCATGTTAAATGTGATTTTGTAAATTTACTTGCTCCAGAAAAATTGCAGTAAAATGTTATTGGAGTTTAAAGTTTAATCAATTTTATCTAATCAGTAAACAGGACTTAGAAGGTGACAATTTCTGCATAAGTTGGGAGAACTTCTGAAGTTTTAATAAGTTTTAATGACTTAGGTCATGTGACATGGTTGAATAAACATGTAAATAATTTAAAAAGGAAGAGATTGTCATGGGATTTTTTTTTGCAAGAAATAGCACGAATCAGTCTTGATAGAGAAGCCTATCTGCCAGGGAAGGCATAGTCTGACATGGAATAAAAAAAAAATTTATATAAGACATTCTATCATAAAAATTGTCCAACGACGGGATATTCATCTATGGAAGAAAATGAAAGACATTAACAATAGTTTTATTGTTTCAGTACTCTCTTACTTGTTTCAGTCATTTGATTGCGGCCATGCTGGAGCACCGCCTTTAGTCGAGCAAATCGACCCTGGAACTTATTCTTTGTAAGCCCAGTACTTATTCTATCGGTCTCTTTTGCCAAACCGCTAAGTGACGGGGACGTAAACACACCAGCATCGGTTGTCAAGCAATGCTAGGGGGACAAACACAGACACACAAACACACACATATATATATATATATATATACACATATATACGACAGGCTTCTTTCAGTTTCCGTCTACCAAATCCACCCACAAGGCATTGGTCGGCCCGGGGCTATAGCAGAAGACACTTGCCCAAGATGCCACGCAGTGGGACTGAACCCGGAACCATGTGGTTGATTAGCAAGCTACTTACCACACAGCCACTCCTGGTAAAGTTTTAATAAATTTTAATATGGTGATTTGAAAACAAATATAAAAACACTTTACTTTTCACTTATTAGTTTTACATCTGTTGGACATATTGTAAAAGTTTTGACTGAGCATACAACAGTTAATTCACTAAAGTGTATGTGTTAAGTGATAGGTAAAAATTAAAGATCAAAGTATTAAAATTCGCTGTTCCCTTCAATAAACACATTCTCTCTTTCTCGATCTGTCCCTGTCTTTCATTCTCTCTCTCTCACATTTCCAGTCTCTTCCCCTTCCCTGATATTAGCCACCTTCATTATGCCACCACATTTCCCTCAACCTAACACTCTTTGCACCCTTATTTTATCCTATTATAGCCCAACCCCGTAAGTGGGGGGGGGGGCATTATTCGATTTTTTATTGAAATCCAATTAGCCTATAATTGAACTGGATGTTAGTCTAACATGTATACAAAGTTTTGAGAAGATTGGTTCGCTGGTATAGTTAGCAAGATGGTAACAGACAGAAATTACCATTTATATAAAAGATGTCTGTGTGTGTGTGGACAAGTATATTTGTACACAGACATACACAAAAAAATACATAAACATAAGCGAATCAGCTGAAAAAAAATTAAAGAACTATAAAACGTTTACGGTAATTGCCGAACAAACACTTTCACTTTTCATAAAATTTCTCAGAAAAAGTGCTTTGTATTTCTTCACGCAAGACTCCCGCCCGTCCCCCTCCCCCCCAAAACGCCCTTTTTTAAAACTTTTTTTTTTTTTCGACACAACCCCATTCTTTTCAGCTACGGGGAATACGAATCTGCAAAAACATTGGCAAAAATCGACAATTACCACCCCCACCCCCATTTTTGGCAAAAAAAATCTTAAAGACTGGGATTTGGGGCAAAAAAATTTTTTTTTTAAATAAACAAATTTGGAAGAAAATTGGGAGGGACGAGCAAAGTCTTTCCATTTCTTCGAAGTTGGTCAACAATTAAGAGAGAGAGAGACTATTTTTTAAGGTCATATACAGTTCTGTAATTGGCGAAAGTAAAGAATACGTACACCACTCGTTTTCGGCGTAACAAACTCGAAACACCGGGTGCGCGTATTATTTACCTTCGCCCCTATAATTATTTACTGAATCCTTAACGTTACCCTACATTAAGTTTATCAATCCCGAATTTCGCAGTGTGACCGTTAATCTGTTACGTTTCAATCATTATGGAGTTATATATCCTTTTGAACTCTGAATTGTACAGTAATGCGAGATATTTACTTCAATTCTTTTCTAAAAGGATGGAAGCCTCCTATAAACTTCACAAAGCTTACTCTAAAATTATTATTTACTTCAAAGCTCTTATATGCTTCATTCGTTGTATATGAGGTTGTCAAGCAGAGGGGAAATAATAAAATGTGGAATTTTGGAGGTGAAAAACGAAAATGGTAAATTAGTGTTAGTGACGCATCGAACCTTATATACCATATTCGTTTTTTAGCTTCAAAATTCCATATTTTATTATTTTCTGTTTGTCTTTCGAAAGACAAAAAAAAAAAAAACGATAAGTTTTCAAGTCAGTAAATAACAAGACAATAAAAAAGGAAACAGTTATTCTAATTCAATCTACGCACACGATAAGCATAAGGTATCTCAGTATTGATGTGCCGGTAAGACGTGCGTAGAGCGAATAAATTGCCTTGCAAAATATACCTTTACAGATGACAAACTAACAAAACCTATTTGTATATATTTGCGTTAAATTGTTTCGTACGAGCTATTTAGGTGGGGACGTAATAGAAAGAAAATATGAGTGTATACACAATATTGTTTAAAAAAATTACGGAAACAAACACGTGTGAAATAATTTACATCTTACATTATAAACAACGTAATTCTAAATGATAATTAACGATCCTTAATTTATCGATAGTTATGAGAATATAAATTTACGTTATTTCAACGTGTATTTATGTTAACATGGAAAAAAAATACGGAAGACATAAAGCCGGTAAATTTTTTTATCGTACATTTCTGCCTTGTTGAAACGAACCATCACGATTTTCTATAGAAATATAAAGCATATAATGGGAGAGTATTCATGTATTTACTTTAGCGGCAAAATCTTATTTGTTATAGACTGGTAATTAATTTAGAATCATTAAAGAATAATAAATGAATTCATGATCTCACCTTGTGCTTGCCATTGTTTGACGTTGTTTTTTACTGAAGCGCTGAGACTATTAAGCGAGCTAAGACTGTCTGCTGATTTGCATGTGACAGGATATGTCACAAGATGTGATTTATATATATATATATATATATATATATATATATATAAATCGAAAATAAAAGTTTCCACGAAACCTCGCTTCTATTAAAAACTTGGATTATATTCACTATTTAACTTGAAACGGTGATATACGATAATTTATCTCTATTAGAAAAATAATCTCTCTTATCTAAGTTTTATTTTACAGCTTGTTACTGTTTACATTCTCAGTTCAAATGTCACCGGGGTCGACTTTTGCACTTCATCGTTTCGAAGGTAATAAAATAAGTACCAACGCTGGAATTGATGTAATCAACTAGTCCTCGCCAGTAGAAAAGATTTAGCAATTTTTTTATATTAAGACCCACACAATTTTCACTAAGAAAAAAAAAATAAACTCGGATTTTTTGCGTTGAATCAAGTACCCTGACCTCCTAATATGCTGCAAATCCCTTATTTTGGTTCGGAAGAAGGGGACATCCCCCCCCCCGCCATCTCGAAGTCATTGGAATTTCTTTCTTTTTTTCGTTGAATGAATTCCTGTGACTTCCTAATATGCTACAAAACGGGGTAGGGTGAGGTGAAAGCCTTGGAAATTTCACCCTCACCTCCATTGATCTTTTCAACCGCATGATTTTCACTAAGGAAAAATAAAAATCGCGCCCAAACTAATTTTTGTGTGTGGGGCGGAGTTGGGAGAAAGATGAACGATTTAAAATAAATATATCTTAATTGTTGTGTGAGAAAGTATATATATTCTGATGATAAAATATAGTATCTTTCAAAAACATTCTAAATTTATAGACTATATCTTGCGCGTTTAAGAAAAAAGACATTTTACAGAAATAAATTTTCCAGAGTGCGAATTACATGGTTCGTTATTGAATATGTAGTTGTCGCCGCCTCCCTTTATTCTGAACCAAAATAAGGGACTTGCAGCATATTAGGAGGTCAGGGTATTTGATTCCAAGCAAAAAATCCAAGTTTTTGAGGGGTTTTTTATTAGTGAAAATCGTGCGGTTGTTAATATAAAAATTTATCAAAGATTTTATAGCTTGTTAGCTTTTTATCTTCTTTGATATTGTATTTGCTAAGCAGGAATTAATGTCGATTATATTTGAGAGTAGCACATGTGTCAGTATTTTCAGCGAAGTTTGGAATAGTTGTGCTTCTAAAACCCATACATCATGGAAAAGGATGAGAAAATAAGAGAAATGTGAAAAAACTGAAATTTATTGTAACAAAGTTTTCAGAATAATAATTTCTATTGTTTCTAAGAGAGATACTTTAAAAAAACAACGGAACTTTTCCACTCTTTTCCTTTCTAATAAGATATGGTTGTTTGAGGGACTGCTATTCCAAAATTCTGTCCCATTTTTTCTTAAATGTAACAATAAAACTATTTCGTAAAATACTTGAATGTTTACTGTTCACACACTTAATGCATGTAGTGCTCGTTTAGATATTTACACTCACTCGGGCAGTACTGTCTATAACATGGGCATACGAGGCAGTATAGTAGTAAAAATCGATGACGTCAGACATTTAGGGTTGTTAGACAGAGACGAATTGTAATGGGTAACACCTGGAGGAAATTTTGAAAGGATATAGAATAAATATTTGAAGAGAAAAATTTCTAAATGCTGCAATCTTATGAAGTTTTCCTGTCTTGTTAAAAGCACGAAACAGGAAATAATATCACAGCCGACGACTGAGGAAGGGTTAGACTTCTTTTGGTATTTTGTCCCATACTTATCTCCTGTTGTGTGTTTACGTATTTTCTACTCGTTGGTGATGTCCTGTTCTTAATGGTTATTTTTCATTTATTTAATAATTGAATGCCACACAGCCATTGTCAATAGTAAATACATACATACATATATTTCATTTATTTATATATATATATATGTGTATACTTCATTTATATATATATGTATACATCCCCGTGCAGGTGACACGTAAAAAGCACCCACTACACTCTCGGAGTGGTTGGCATTAGGAAGGGCATCCAGCTGTAGAAACTCTGCCAGATCAAGACTGGAGCCTGGTGCCGCCATCTGGTTGCCAGCCCTCAGTCAAAATCGTCCAACCCATGCTAGCATGGAAAACGGACGTTAAATGATGATGATGATACATATATATATGTATATATATATATATATATATATCATCATCATCATCATCGTCGTTTAACGTCCGTTCTCCATGCTAGCATGGGTTGGACGGTTCGACCGGGGTTCTGGGAAGCCAGAAGGCTGCACCAGGCTCCAGTCTAATTTGGCAATGTTTCTACAGCTGGATGCCCTTCCTAACGCCAACCACTCCGTGAGTGTAGTGGGTGCTTTTTACGTGCCACCTGCACAGGTGCCAGGCGGGGCTGGCAACGGCCACGGTCAGATTGGTGTATTTTATGTGCCACCGGCACATAAATGTATTATGTGTGTGTGTGTGTATACAAAAAAGAGAGAGGGAGGGGGAACAGAGAGAATTCACACAAGAAATATCTCAGTATATCAGCAAATGAAAAAGAAGGCTATGCAAAACGTCAGCCTGATCTGTATGTTGTAAGTCAATGTGTGGAGAAAAACAACATGCTGTTAAATTAGTGATCATTTAAACGCATGCACTTTTGGAAAGAGAATGCATTCAAACAACTTTATTCTTTTCCTTCAATCATTCAGTAATATCAGAGACTTAGGAGTGGTTGCTGACAACAATCTTAACTGGAGTGCTTACATCAATAATAAAGGCGATATGACATCCACTAAACTTCCCGTTCCAGAGAATGAGATGTCATAATTCTCCTGTTCTCCTCATTTGTAC
>NC_042998.1:58249554-58392054 GCF_006345805.1 Octopus sinensis | reverse complement strand
AAAGATTACTCTCACATCCCATTGTATTCTATATTTTTAATTGTTCTAATTGATTAAAATTTTAGGAATCGGCTCCTCTATTATTATTCACCAGTGTTAGCAAGATTGTTATGGTTATTTCTCCTCACCAATTTCTTAGTTCAATGCCTTAAATATGACTGGTAATTTGTTTTACTAAATCATGGCTGTATTTCATATTATTAACACTAAAAGGATAAAATGCAAAGTTAACCACAGCAAGATTTGAATGTAGGAGAAATGTAATGGGTTGGCTGAAATATTAGAGCAAGAATGTTGAATATATAGCCTGCATGTTGGAACTTGCCCATGGCAATTCTTCATCTAGCCTCTTGATCAATTCTATTACAAGATTTATTATTATCATCATTATTTGAATTTTAAAATATTCCATAAAATATATATCACACTAGCGTGAATTCAGAGTTAGTAGAGCACCAGTTCTGCTTAGTCAAACCAGTGCACCCCAGGGAAGCTTTTGTTATCTCTGTCAATAGAAATGAAACTTACAAATCAATTCTCATACTAAAAGATGTGATCAATTTCCCCTTCACTTTGTCTATATATGCTAAGCTAAGACAAACTACTTTCTTTTTCAAATGTACACATTAAGTTTTATTAGAATGGATTTGAAAGATATGAAAGATATTGAAAGGTTTTGTAGTTGTAAGAGTACAAATTTTCTATCAAGCATGGACTTTTCAAAAACTGCTTGCATTAATTTGGACAATTTCTATCTTTGTCTCACTCAAAGGATTGTTACCTAATAGATATGTTGATCAGCCTTTCCCACACATCTTTACACAAACTTTCTAATATGATGGATGTATGAAATGTTCTGAGCCTAATCTACAAACGGGGCTGCTAGGTAGCTGAAACAGTTTTTTTCTGGTAAGTACAGTCTTTTTGGAGTATTCTTGCTCATTTTCATGATTCTGATATTTTAATTTTTTTTGTTACAGATTTTTGAAGAAACAAGTGTCGAGTTTACAAGGAAAATGGAGAAAACTGAGTATTGTGCTGTCGTAAAGTACCGTCATTTGAAAGGCATGACTCCATCAGAAATCCATGAAGATATGGTGAGAACCTTAACAGACAATGCTCCTTGATATGCAACCGTCAAACGCTGGGTAAATGAATTCCAGCATGGCAGGGAGAGTGTGGAAGATGATCCCACACCAGGGAGGCCTCCAGCTGCAACCACCGAGCACAACATTGAATTTGCTCTTGGTATGATAATGCAAGATCATCGAATATTATGTTACCAGATAGCTGAGAGACTGGGCATCTCAAAGGAAAGAGCAGACATTATTGTGACAAAAGAATTTGGGTTCTCAAAGGTTTCTGCAAGGTGGGTCCCTTGCCTTTTGACTCCTGAACAGAAACGCACCAGGTGTACTTTGTCCACGAGTAAACTGGAACTGTTTGAAGCCGATGAAGAGAATTTTCTTGCTCATTTTATTTCTATGGACGAAAGTTGGGTTCATCACTACCAGCCTGAAACCAAAGAACAATCAAAGCAGTGGAAGCACATCTTCTCCTACTGCAAAGAAGGTCAGATCATTCCTTCAGCTGGCAAGGTCATGGCATCAGTTTTTTTTTTTATTCTCAAGGTGTCCAGCTGATCGATTACCTTGAAAAGGGCTGTATTATTCTCAGCTACTGTAATGCCTCCAGGAAGCAATCAAAGAAAAAAGGCCAGGAATGCTCACCAGAGGAGTCCTTTTTCATCACAACAATGCTCCAGCCCACACCTCAGTGGTTGCCATGGCAACAATTCGTGATTGTGGATACGAAATTGTTCCCCATCTGTCTTATTCACCAGACTTGGCCTCCTCTGACTTTCATCTATTCCCAAAAATGAAAAAAGCCCTGGCTGGTCGCCATTTTGCCACTGACAATGACGTCATAGATACTGTAGGAAGTTTCTTAAAGTCTCAAACAAAAGAGTTCCCCTACGCTGGGATAATGGCACTTCAGCACCACTGGAGAAAGTGTTCAGCCATCAAAGGGTTCTATGTTGAAAAATAAATCATCAGAAGTCTTGTACTATGTTTTGTTTTTTTGAGGCTCAAGACTTTTCAGACACCCCTCGTAGTTCATCACCTTTCCTTTTTTTGTGTTAATAAAGTTATAACTGTATATTGGTCTCTTTATTCATTTACACTATTCATAGGGATATCTTAAGAATAAATGCCCCTATCTTGCTCATGAGATCTTGTCTATATTTCATTCTGGCCAGCAGATCCAAACAAGTTTGATACCCTTGGTTTAGAGAGTTTATCAAAATGCCTTGTGGTATATAGTTTTAACTCTTTATTTCTATGTCCAATCTCATCATAGTTAACCTTCTAATTTAACTGATTCCTTCTGGGGTCAATTAAATAAAGTATTACTCATGTATTGGGATTGACTTAATAGGCTAATCCTTCCGTTCATAATTTCTGGATGAGTGCCTATGTTAGAAATTTAAACATCAGAAAAAATGTGATGTTGTATATAATTTGGCACTTTGCATTCTGAGTTCGAATCCTATCAAAGTAAACATTGCTTTTACCTTTTTGAGTTCAATAAAATGAAGTGTCAACTTAGCTCTGGAATCAAAACTAACCATTTCCATTGAATTTCTGGTTGTGAGACTATATTAGAAACAATTATTACATGAAATAGGTTATTTGTTAATTATTTTTAATTATGTTAGTTATGTTATTTAACAAATTATTTTCTATACAATAGGCATTCTAGGATACTTTTGCCCCATTCATTCTTATTAGGGAACAATTTTACTTTACATTCATCCCTGGCCATTAAATTAGTTAAGAATATTTCAGTATAATCTCAGAATCAAGATGAAACTGCAGAAAAAACAAAAACAAAATGAAACAATAAACAAAAAAACTACATCGTGTCTTTCTATTCACTTATTAATCAATTCAAGCTTACATCAATATTAGAATTCATTTCTTTTTCCTTGAATCTAAATTAGCTTAAATGTTTAACCGAATCTGTTGTTGCTTTAGATTCTATTTCTGTATTGGTTCTGAGCAAAATCATTGTAATGCTCTCAGGAATTTGAAATTAAACTTGACTTGTTTTAGTCATTTGACTGTGGCCATGCTGGAGCACCACCTTGAAGAATGTTTTAGTTGAATGAACCTACCCCAGTACATATCATTTTTTTCAAAGCTTGGTACTTATTTTACCAGTCTCTTTTTGCTGAACTGTTAAGTTACAGGGACTTAAACAAACGGACAGTGGTGGTGGGTCCAAATACAAATACAAACACAGACACACAAACATATATGTATATATATGTGTGTATATATATATATGTATGTGTGTATATATATATATATGTGTGTGTGTGTGTGTATATATATATATATATATATATATATACACATATATATACAACAGGATTCTTTCAATTTCCATCTACCAAATCCACTCACAAGGCTTTGGTTGGCATGAGGCTATAGTGGAAGACATTTGCCCAAGGTGCCATGCTGTGGGATTGAACTCAGAACCGTGTGGTTGGTAAGCAAGCTACTTACCACACAGCCACTCCTGCATACATATATATATATATGCACTGCACGGTAATTAATATGATTGTCTTTTCAATAAGATATTAAGGTAGCTTTTTTTTATAGCACACAAGGTCATTATTAATAAAATTAATCTGAGTATATAACGAAGTTACTAGTATGTGGTCGTTCAACCAACTGTAAATAACAGCCAAAGTACACTTAAACCACACCTTATCCTTTGCAAAAAGTAGGACAAATTGGATAATAACAAGATGTTTAAGGCTGGAATATTTGATCATAAATCAAGAATGCTTGATCAGAACTGACCTGGGGCTAAACACTACTAACAACAACCTTGGTGTGAATATTTGATGTAGAATGGATGATGAGAATGCTGTGAGAAAGAGTCCCACTGGGCTGTTGTCTGTGCAGAGTAATCGTAGAAGAGGCAGACAAGGGAAGATATAGAAATAAGTGGTGAGGTTTGCTATCCGTGTGCTGGGCTTCACTGACAAGACGGGAACAAAATACTGAGTGGCAATATTATTACTGTGAGTTCAAATTCCGCCGAGGTCGACTTTGCCTTTCATCCTCTCGGGGTCAATTAAAGAAGTACCAGTTACGCACTGGGGTCGATATAATCGACTTAATCTGTTTGTCTGTCCTTGTTTGTCCCCTCTGTGTGTAGCCCCTTGTGGGCAGTAAAGAAATAATTATTACTGTGAGGGCATTTCGTCCATCTTTATGTTCTGAGTTCATATTCCACAGGGTCATCTTTGATTTTTCATCCTTCTGGGGTCAAGTACCAGTCAAGGTTGAGGTAATCGATTTACCCACACATCTGAACTTGCTGACCTTGTGCTAAAATTTGAAACCAATATTATTTTGTAAGGTAGACTCTCCCACCCTGGGAAAACATAGAAATATGATTGTTAAAGCATTGATAAAGGTGATGATGGTATTTGCATGGAGATTGTGATTCCGTGTATATCTATCTACTGACATTGAATAGACATACATGGGGACACAATCTGGTCCTTAAGGTCCTCTTCAATGCTACTAAGAACCAAATTGCTCTCATCAGCAGTGATTAAAAAACCACTGAAGAAACCAGTTAAAGATTTCATTATCTTTGTGCATTCAAGACAGCAGATCCGTTTGAAGAAGAAGAAACTTCCTCTGAATGATGAAAAGTGGAACAGCTATTGGGAGGTGGTTGCAGATCTACTGGGGTTCCAAGGATTCTCCCCCATTCCAGTTACAACGAAGCAAGATATTATGATATGGTATGAAAGAAAGAAAGTAGTAAATATAGTCAAGTTAACAGTTCCTCATGAAAAATAAATGGACACAGCTCAGGCTTGAAAGATCAATCGTTACATAAACCTCCTTTAGGTCTGTGAAGATGCAGGCTGGGAAGCGGAGCATTTTCCATTTAAAGTTAGATGTTGAGGATTCATTAGACACAGTGTGAGATGATTGTTGTCACTAGCCCTAACCTCATTGTAAAGCAAATAGCATCATGAGTGATATCCAGACTACAGTGGAGATGGTGAGCCATTGGATCTGGTTAAAAAGAGATGATGAGATATGGCTAGAAGAGTATTGAGAAAAGCCTAATAACCAGTTGATTTAGAAAGCAGGGCCTCATTTCAGTGAGCAGGACTGGTGTACGATGATGCTGTCGAGAAGTAGGCCCTGAAACAGCATGCATTATCTCCTGATGATCCCCACCCTATAAGCTTGCTAGCATCCAATATTCAACTGATAGCATTCACGTCTGCAAATTGTCTGCAAAATACACACACACACCACATCTATCTTCTATCTATCTATCTATCTATTATCTATTATATATATGTATGTGTATATATATATATATATATATATATAGTATATATATATATATATATTATATAATATATATATATATATAATATATATATGAATCAACATCATCATCATCGTTTAACGTCCGTTTTCCATGCTAGCATGGGTTGGGCGGTTTGACCGGAGTCTGGAAAGCCAGGAGGCTGCACCAGGCTCCAGTCTGATCTGGCAGTGTTTCTACAGCTACATGCCCTTCCTAACACCAACCACTCCGTGAGTGTAGTGGGTGCATTTTACGTGCCATCGGCACAGAATATATATTTATAAATATATACAGTGAATATAATACATAGTCTTTGGACTAAATTTTTACATGCTAGGTCATTAGAAATGAAAATTTCTATTAATTTCCATTTCCCTTTGATATGATTAAATCTTATAAGTATAAATATATATAGATATATATATATATACACACACACATATATATATCAATATAATATATATATATATATATATATATATTTACATATACATATACATATACATATATATATATATAAACTCTCATAGGTTTAAAAATAATATATAAAGTAAATAGTCTTATAAGATGAACAGATATACGAAATGAACAGCTGTATAAGGTAAACAGTGATATAAAGCAAATAGTTTTATGAGAAGATATGTGAATAAGATGAATTGTTATACAAGATAATCAAATATATTAAGTAAGCAACTATATAAGGTGAATAGTTACATAATGTGAATATTAAGCAAAATTAAATATGATTCTAATTTTACCTTTATTGAACATATAAAAGTGTCACTGTAACATGCTTATAAAGAGTACTGAAAATATGGGGAAATATAAATAGAGCAGAAGTATATAAATAAAACACCCTGGATACATGTTCCGTGCTTGTTCATTCACATGCACAGTAATTTTGTTCCTTTTCAAAAGAAACTGTGCGTAGGTGTCCCACCTACACTGCTTCCAGGCCTACCTATTTGAATATATCAAATATATCTTTTATGATCGCATCAATATTTTGTTTTTGCCTTTTTCTTTTTTAATCTAAATATTTTCCTGCCACTCACAGTAGAGTAGAAAAGTAAACTGCTAGCAAGCTAATTCTACAAGATACATATATATGATTCTTAATTGTAGCTATTTTATTTTGATTACATTACTAATGCTTTTGAGATGGAGGAATAGATGGCGGAATAAAAAACTAGTTCATTGATTCTGTTCTCCAAGAGTCTATTACTAGTCTAAAAATCGTAACATTGTTTTCTTTCAGTGCTGTCTTTCTCTCAGTAGCTGACATTTCTATTGGGGAAATACTTAGAGAATTTTCAAAGAAACATCCACTGAGAATGGCTTTCTGCAATATTTTCCATTTCCATAGTAGTATTGAACTTAATACACTAATTGTTTAGCATAATGATTGTTCTGTTTAATGAAACGATTATTTATTCACATTATTTTGAATAAATCCTGTATTACCTTATAGATTTCAGATTCTTATGAGGTAACTGTTAATTTTAAGAATGATATTGTAGGATAGGTGTGAAGAGCAAGATCTGGCCAGTTTGAACATAAATCAGGTAGAATATTTTGGCCTGGTATGACTGGCTTAAATGCTAAGGGGTTAAGCTCTTGAGAAGCAAGTCAGTTATACAGGGCTCCCACTGCTTGCAACGGAATACATATACCAACACTATAAGAGTGAGTTAACATTTGTCGGTCTGAATCAGTGAGAGTCTTGACCATAGACACAATAATACTATCTAGAACAACAGTCTTTGGTTGGCAGCCTGCCACTAAAATTAGTCATTTATCCTTTTGCCTTAGGTATAGGTATTCTTTATTGCATATGAAACGCTGTCCACCAGATCAGTATCTTATCATTTTAAAATATCTTTCATCCTCACTTACTGCTATCATAGTATTGTTCACTTTTATCTGTCTGCTTCTATTACAGCTTCAATTTTCATTCCACGTTAATCAATATGTTTCACACAACAATTTTCTGTCTCTAATTAACTAAATTATATGGCAACTTGCTCATTTATTTCTCAATTTCCAACTACAATAAATGGCTAAACACCTCAATTTTCTTACTAACTCAGTATTTACTGCTTCTGCTTTAAATACACCATCTGAACTGATCTTTATTACATTCACATTACTTTCAATATGCATCTACTAATGTATATTCTAAATCCCAAAGGCTGATATTAAAATTGAATTAATCGATTTTTCTATCTCATCTTTCACAAAATAAATGATTATCAACATTTTCTATCTTAACAAAAGTATTTAGAAGAAATTAAAAAGTTATTTAGTTTCATTTAAATCTATTTAAAAAAAAAGAGAAGAATATGATTATTCTTCAAATTGTTTTAATATACAGAGAGAGGCAGTTTATATATTTGGGCACAATCACTCAGGCTATATCAGGGAAAATGGATTGTATTCAACATAGTCGCAGTAATTGCTTACACACATGAAACTCCAAGAAGCTACAGACTGAATCTTTAAATTTATACAAATATAGGAATAGACATGGCTGTGTGGTTAAAAAGCACACTTTGCAACCATGTGGCTTTGGGTTCAATTCCAACGTGCATCACCTTGGGCATGTCTCTAACTGTCTTCTATAGCTCCAATGTTTTGTGAGTGAATTTGGTAGACAGAAACTGTGTGTAAGCTTCTTGTATATATGTGTATGTGTATTTCACTGTGCTTGTGTTGTTCTCATCATCATTACTTGACAACTGATGTTGGTTTGTTTGTGTCCCAGTAACTTAGAGATTTGGCAAATGACACTGATGGAATTAGTACCAGACTTTAAAATAAGTATTAAGAGTTGATCTGTTTCGCTAAGAATCATTTGAGGCTGTGCCCCAGCATGGCCACGGTCCAATGGCTGAAACTAAGAAAAGATACACAATAATAATCCCTACTACATGTAATGAATGTTCTTTTTCTAGTTTGTCTCTATAAATGTAAATGTATATAAACAAATATCCATTATACCCTTTGCTCAGGGTTTTGTGCTGCTTGGTGATCTTCAAGTAGCATGAAGAAATTTTTATTAAAAAATATTTATGAATTTATTCCTGATATTTATTATAATAAGGGAATGTAATTTGTACTCCTAGTTTGTTTCCATGCTTGTTTACGTTATATGATTTAGTTGGCTTTTGTTCTGCTGTTATAATTTCCCAGGTCAAACACATGCTACTCTATATAATATCATATCTCTACCACAGACAGAATCTATTGCAGCATTTCTGAATACTTGTTTGGTTCATTGTCCTTGAGTTGTTGAGCTTTCAGTAATACTGTCCACATATTTGAGGTTAATCCGTCATTGAATTGCTCTATGAACTTCTATATAAACTATAAAATGCTGAAAATGGTCAATCAAGAAATCTTTAAATCTCTCAAGGTATTCTATAAGACTTTCAACTGATGGTCAATTCAATTTTATTATTCTTTGGAGGTAAATAAATTGTTCTCTCTAAAGAAAATTCTAGTGTAAAACTGCATCCTGCTACAATTTGGAGCAAGTAAAAATATTCACACTAGCAATACTTTTCAATTCATTCATGCTGTTTAATCTTAACCAAACCTAGGATCAAAGGTGTTATAAGTTTATTTCTTTCTTCAGACATATCTAGAAATATATTAACCAATGTATCCTTCAATTTTTGGCATGAAATATATTTGACTGTTATTTCTAGCAGATCACAAAATTATGTAGGGGCTCCTTCATTCATTATATGAGATATACTAGACTATTTAATGTATCTTCAGGAATCTTCAATCTCATTTCTCTCTCTGGGCCACAGTAGAGAGAGAGGTGGCTTTATGCTAGATAATGAAAGATTAAAGTAGCAAATCTACTCAGAAAGCTTTGGTCAGCTCTTGGAGTAACCGAACACACTTGCCCAATGTACCACTCAGTGAGACTAAATCAGAAATTATGATGTTAGGAAGTAAATATTTAAGCCATGTCTGTTCCTGGGTAGTTTTTTTAGAAATTATTCTACAGCTCACTTTTGTGGCTACAGTTCTTTCAGCGGTTATCAATTTATTTTATGTTCATCAAATCTACATACTTCATCTTGTTGATCTTGTCAGTATTAATAGAACTTTTCATACAATATCTACATTGAAACAGTTCAGTTTCCCACTTTGAATTGGAATATAGAACTTATCAACTTCACCAATGACAATAATTCTGTTGGGAATTTAGACTCAACAGTCAAATACCACGTAAACAGTTATTAGTTTTACCATCTTATCTACAGAAATTTCAGAATTCCCATGAAGTACTTAAACTCATATTAAAATCAATAACAAATCTCATAATTCGCAAAGAAATCATTTCAAATTTGACATGACAATTTCATTAAAATTAATGAAAAATTTTTTAAAGATAAGAAAAAAAGACAAAAAAGAAACAACATACAATGTGACAGTAATTTTAGTGTTCTAAATTCACATTACTTTTCTCTTATATTTACAAATCTAAAAAGAATTTTATATGAATGCTGAGAAAAATCATAAGCAACTAAGAAGCAAAGTCTGCAACATTAGTTCAATTTTTAGTTGAACTACTTCATATCTGGAAAAAAAAACAAAAGAAAAAAACATGAGCCCTGTAATTAACGAATAAAGAAACCAGTATGTATGATGGGGAGAATTATGCACTCTAACTCACTTGCTGTATTTACCCCTCTCTTTTTCTTTCTCTCTCTCCTCCCCTCCCTCTTTCATTCTTTCTTTCTTTCCACACACCCTCCGTTATTTGTTTGTAGACCTTCATACCCTCCACAGTAAACAGAAAGTTTCCTTGAAATTTACACCAGTAAGATGCTGGTGAAAATGCTGTTGAATTGAAATGCCAATAGCACACCAAATTTGATAGTACTGTGTTGTGTGCAATTGAAATTAGTCATAAAGGGACACTACTCTATTATCATCATCATCATTGTAGAAAGGATTATTTGTTCCCAAAATAAAGTGGTGAGCTGGAAAAATTGTTAGATATTAGAAAAATGCTTTGCATCATTATTTGTTCCACCTCTTTATATTCTGAGTTCAAACCATGCTTTGGTCAACGCTGTGTGGTAAGAAGTTTACTTCCCAACCACATGGTTCCAGGTTCAGTCCCACTGTGTGGCAACTTGCACAAGTATCTTATACTATAACCCTGGCTTGACCAAAGCTTTATGAGTAGTTTTGGTAAATGGAAATTGAAAGAAGCCTGAAGCCTGTTGTATTCTTTTACTTGTTTCAGTCATTTGACTACAGCTATGCTGGAGCACTGCCTTGAAGAGTGCCAGTAAGGCAACGCTGTGTGGTAAGATCTTAGATGTACAATACACTCTGTAAAGTGCTTGGCTTTAGAAAGGCATCCAGTCATAGGAACAATGTCAGCATAGAAACAACTACAATACAAAATCCAATAAATAAATGCCTTTTCTGGGGGAATCTTTGATGAAAGTGAAGTAATAGAGCTACTGGGGGGGGGGGTGCAGTTCTTGGATCAAATCCGGTCAAACTGTCGAACATATGTCAACATGGAAGATGAACATTAAAAGATGATAATGAACCTATGGAACCACTGTATTTTGATTACAGTTATTGGATGTACTACAAAATATAAATATTTCATTGATTCAAAGGAATAGTCATTAGTGTATTGGACAGAATGTCTTACAGTATTTGTTCCAACTCTGTGCATTCAGAGTTCAATTCTGGTTCAACACTGGAAAACAATGATGTTTCTTGCAAGCAGTGTGACTGACAGAAGCTATCAGGAGTTAGAAAACCAGTGAGAACAAGGTTTCCCTCATTTGATCAAAAAATCAACTGACACAAATACCATTGTCATTGACTCTGTGTGGATGATAGATTCTGTGGATGTCCTCTGATGAATGTCATTATTCTGTATACACCTGGGGTCACCTATATGATAACATAGAATTCTGTTTTTATTGTTGTTGACTAACTTCCATGATTCCTACTACATCTCTCTATCCTTCAATGACTCCCTCACACTTAGTCTCCTCGTCAATTGCTCCCTTCCCATCCACTTTGCCTCACACCTTCTGTGTCCATTGTAATGTTAAATAGCCCTTAATACTTATTCCCTTTACACAGTCCAATCTATTACCTCTACAACTCTAGCCCTCTCTTCTTTTCTTAACCCTGTCACTAATCCCTTATCTCTCCTCTTTTCCCTGCCGTGCTCCCTGATCCTCTCCTCTTATCATGTGATTTTATGCCCTTAGCCTTGCAATTAATGAAGCAATCATCATTAGTGCTAGTGCTACTAAATAACACCCAGTATACCTTGTAAAGTGATCGGCATTAAAAAGTGCATCCAGCCATAAAAACCGTGCCGGAGTTGATATTGGGGATCTTTTCGGTTTGAACGGCAGTTTTTTCTAGCGGTGTCATATGAAATTGTCACCCACAATTATGACCCTAGTATCAATCTATTACATTTCAATCTATTTTAGGGTTAGGGTTAGTTAGGGTTAGGGTTAAGGTTAGGGGTGGGAGAAGGGTATCTTTTTTCTTCTTCAGAAATGTAAATAAACCCAATCTGTTTCTGAAACGAGGGACATTTTCATATGGCACACAATGTTTTCACCTCAACAGACATCATTGATTGGTTGAAATTGCAGAAATTGAAGAAAAAAAAAACCAACAAATATCTTACAAACTATAGAATTTTCTCAATAAAGCCAGGAGAAAAAGATGTTTTATAAAAGCATTCTACCAGTATAAGAAGTTTAAAAGTGTTTAGTTACGTGAAAATTATTTTTAAAAACTGCCGTTCAAACCGAAAAGAGCCGATATTGGTGCTGGAGACTGTCCTCCAGTTCATCAGTCCTTGTCTAAACATACAGACCATACAAATATGGAAGCCAAACATTAAATGATGATGATGATGATGAAGTCAATCCTACTTGAGCAGAGACCTATGATCAAAAACATTCCTGTATGACCATCTAGCGTTTTCTTCAGGCATTGTGTATCTAAGACTTAACTGGAGTAGACATTGATAAGAAAACTGTAAAATAAATAAATAAATAAAAAGTACTCAAAAGGGATTTTTCAAAGTTCCTTATCATATTTGTTCTGCACTGATTTGTGCAAAGACTCCCTTGTCACTCTCTGCATTTGAAAATGCAATAAACCTGTGATTGGTCTGCTGGAACACTGTAACCAACAACACTATTGTTCAACAATTGCAATACAAAATCCAATAAATAAATGCCTTTCCTGAGGGAATCTTTAATGAAAGTGAAGTAATAGAGATCCCCAAGGGAATGTTAGCAATTATAATTAATTACACTGAACTGTATGAGAAACCAGATATAGAATTTCATAATATGGAAGTTTATGTGAGTTATCCGTATGAATAATGAGTGGAAAATGAAGCATATTACAATGTAGGCCAACATAACCTGGACATTTCCTCATTGCAGCAATGCTGTTTGGCCAGATTGAAGAGGGAGAAAGAAAGAGAGATAGAGAGAGAGAGAGAGAGAGAAAGACAGAAAGACAGAGAGAGGGAGAGAGAGAGAGAAAGACAGAAAGACAGAGAGAGGGAGAGAGAGACAGAGAGAGAGACAGAGAGACAGAGAGAGATGTTATTGAAAGGTGTTCAGATTATTATGATCTCCTGTTAATAGCTAACGGAGAGAATGTTCCAGAGTGGGAGATGTATGTAATATATATTATATAAATTGTTCTAAGAACTAATAATACATTTTGATTTTGGCACAAGGCCAGCAATTTTTGGGGAGAAGGTCTTGTTGATACTATAAAACCCCAATATTTCACTGGTACTTCATTTTACCAAACCTGAAAGGAGGAAAGGAAAAGTTGACCAAAGCATGGTTTGAACTCAGAATATAAAAGGGTGGAACAAATAATGACGCAAAGCATTTTTCTAATATCTAACAATTTTTCCAGCTCACCACTTTATTTTGGGAACAAATTATCCTTTCTCCAAAGCACAAAGTCTGAAATTTTATAAGACGAGATACATCGATCACATTGTTCAACTAATACTTATTCCATCAATTTCCGACAAAAGATGAAAGACAAAGTCAACCTCTGTGGAATATGAACTCAGATAATAAAGATGGACAAAATGCCGCTAAGCATTTTGCCCAGCATTCTAATGATTCTGCCAGCTCACCATCTCCTAACATAATAACGAGCATAGTGTTTTTATATATTTGTATATGTGAAAGAACATTCGAGCGAAGACATTGCCAGTGCTGCTGGACTGGCTCCTGTGTAGGTGGCATGTAAAAAAACACTATTTGAGCATGGTCGTTGCCAGTACCACTTGACTGGCACTCATGCCAGTGGCATGTAAAAGCACCCACTACACTCTCAGAGTGGTTGGCATTAGGAAAGGCTTCCCGCTGTAGAAAATCTGCTAGATCAGATTGGAACCTAGGTTGGACGATTTGACAGTCAAATCATCCAACCCATGCTAGCATAGAAAGTGGACGTTAAACGATGATGATGATGATGATAGGTGCAGGAGTGGCTGTGTGGTAAGTAACTTGCTTACCAACCACATGGTTCCAGTTCAGTCCCACTGCATGGCACCTTGGGAAAGTGTCTTCTCCTATAGCCTCGGGCCGACCAAAGCCTTGTGAGTGAACTTGGTAGACGGAAACTGAAAGAAGCCCGTCGTATATATGCATATGCATATATATATATATATATATATGTATGTGTGCATATATGTTTGTGTGTCTGTGTTTGTCCCCCCCCCCCAACATCGCTTGACAACCGATGCTGGTGTGTTTACGCCCCCTTAACTTAGCAGTTCGGCGAAAGAGACCGATAGAATAAGTACTAGGTTTACAAAGTATAAGTCCCGGGGTCGATTTGCTCGACTAAAGGCGGTGCTCCAGCATGGTCGCAGTCAAATGACCGAAACAAGAAGAAAAGAGTAAAAGAGTATATATATATTTGTCCAGAATCACGCAGGACGTGGAGGAGGAGAGAAAATAGAAATTCAGTACTCTCTTTTTTACTCTCTTTTACTCTCTTTTACTTGTTTCAGTCATTTGACTGCGGCCATGCTGGAGCACCGCCTTTAGTCGAGCAAATCGACCCCGGGACTTATTCTTTGTAAGCCCAGTACTTATTCTATCGGTCTCTTTTGCCAAACCGCTAAGTGACGGGGACGTAAACACACCAGCATCGGTTGTCAAGCAATGCTAGGGGGACAAACACAGACACACAAACACACACACACATACATATATATATATATACATATATACGACAGACTTCTTTCAGTTTCCGTCTACCAAATCCACTCACAAGGCATTGGTCAGCCCGGGGCTATAGCAGAAGACACTTGCCCAAGATGCCACGCAGTGGGACTGGACCCGGAACCATGTGGTTGGTAAACAAGCTACTTACCACACAGCCACTCCTGCGCCTAAGGGAGAAGTAGTGAGAGCAATAGCCATGGTTGAGAGGGACTGAGAGAAGGTAATAGCAATGAGAGAAAGGAAGGGGTGATAGATGAATAAGGAAGGAAAGGGTGCAAAAAAATCAGCGTTTCAACTCTGTATGAGTATGTGTGTGTATGTGTATGTGTGTACAAGGGAGGTATGTGAATGTTTGTATGTGTGATTATTATGTGCTTTATTTTGTACTAAAAGCACCCACTACACTCTTAGAGTGGTTGGCATTGAGAAGGGTATCCAGCTGTAGAGACTCTGCCAGATCAAGCCTGGAGCCCGGTGCAGCCATCTGGTTCACCAGTCCTCAGTCAAATTGTCCAACCCATGCTAGCATGTAAAGCAGACGTTAAACGATGATGATGATGATTTATAAATAAAATACTACAATTAGGTGTCATTATTGATAGCAGGAATGGCTGTGTTGTAAGTAGCTTGCTTACCAACCATATCGCTCTGGGTTCAGTCACACTGCGTAGTACCTTGGGCAAGTGTCTTCTACAATAGCCTCGGGCTGACCAAAGCCATGTGAGTGGATTTGGTAGATGGAAACTGAAAGAAGCCTGTCGTATATACGTATATATATGTTTGGGTGTCTGTGTTTGTCCTCCTCCAGCATCAGTTGTGTTTACATCCCATAACTTAGCGGTTCGGCAAAAGAGACTGATAGAATAAGTACTAGGCTTACAAAGAATAAGTCCTGAGGTCAATTTGCTGGACTAAAGCCAATGCTCCAGCATGGCTACAGTCAAATGACAGAAGCAAGTAAAAGAAAGAAAGGCATGTGATCAGCTGGTGTTAATAACAATCATGATAATTGTTTCCTATTCTGGTACAAGGTCGGGGGGTTATTTAATTACATCAGCCTCATTATTTTATCAATGCCAGAGGGATGAAAGTCAAAGGTGACTGCAGAAGGATTCAAACTCAAGTGATTCAACAAATGCTGGAAGGCATTTTATCCAATGCATTAACCCTTTATTGTTCAGATTGCTCTGTTAACCCTTTCAATACCAACCCAGCTGAAACAGTATCTGGCTCTGTAGTACAACTGTCCTGTTTTCAAAATTTCTGAATTAAAATTTTCCACCAAGTCTTAGTCACAATTTATGTTGCTAACTCTAGCTTAATAATAACTAAGTTATTTTACTAAATTCTTTGTTATATTTAATTGAAAGAACACAGAGCATTTCAAAATAAATACAGTAACAAAAAGGTTAAATATAATACTTTTTCACTCAAATTGTTTTGAATTAATCATGCATTTTCTTATAACTTTGAGGTTTCAACGAAGTGATTGTTTATTTTTGAAATGACAATGTAGGTTAGGTGTGAGAGGCTAGATATTGCCAGTTTGAATATAAAACATGTAGAATATCTGGGCCAGATATAGCTAGTTTAAACACTAAATGGTCAAGGATTTTGCTAATCCTACCATACAAGCAAAGAGTACCATCCGAGTGTGATTGTTGCCAGAGCAACAAGCTGGCCTCCATGCTGGTGGCATGTAAAAAGCACCATCCGAGCGTGATCATTACCTGCATTGCCTTACTGGCACTTGTGCTGGTAGCACGTGAAAAAACATTCGAGTGAGGTCATTGCCAGTGCCGCTCCTGTGCAGATGGCACATAAAAAGCTCCATTTTAGCATGGCCGTTGCCTGTACCACCTGACTGGTCCTCATGTCAGTGGCACATAAAAGCACCCACTACACTCTCAGAGTGGTTGGTGTTAGGAAGGGCATCTAGCTGTAGAAAACCTGCCAGATCAGATTGGAGCCTGGTGCAGCCATCTGGTTTGCCGGGCCTCAGTCAAATCGTCCAACCCATGTCAGCATGGAAAGCGAACGTTAAACGATGATGATGATGATGACCTTATAATAATTGTTGATAATGCTAAATTTATAAGAGTATTTAAATGAATTTATTTTCTCTACAAGTGAAGGTTCGTGTCAGGTTGGGAATCTAGTTGTAGAATATCTATCTTATATAAAATCTGTCTGACCCATGCAAGCATAGAAAAATGGATGTTAAGATGATGAGGATGATGATGACATTCAGAGTTTGAGTCTGATTTAGATTTAACATAACCTTTAATTTTTTTTTGACACTTGCTTTGTTTTCTAGATTATTCACTTCAGTTAGTTTGCCATACAGATAAAAAAAAAAAAGTATGACCTTCATATATTCATAAAGTGTAAAATGTGAGGTGAATGTGAATAATGAAATATGCGGAAAAAATTGGAGTATGATATTGTATCTAAATATAATGGTTAAATTAATTTTATTCTTTAATTTAAAGTTTTATTTTCTTCTCTACATACATATGTCTAATTAACATTTTTGATGCTTGCTGCATTGGGTATATTAATTGTAAGTTGACTGTTGCTTTATTTTTTTCTTTAATATACAGATGATGTCTCTGATTAATTAATGTTAAGTGCAGGCATGACTGTGTGGTAAGATGTTTACTTCCCAATCTCATGGTTCCAGGTTCAGTCCCACTGCGTGGCAACTTGCACAAGTATCTTATACTATAGTCCTCGCTTGACCAAAGCTTTATGAATAGTTTTGGTAGATGGAAACTGAAAGAAGCCTGGAGCCTGTTGTATTCCTTTACTTCTTTCAGTCATTTTACTGCAGCCATGCTGGAGCACTGCCGTGAAAAGTATTAGTTGAACGAATTAACTTGCATTTTTTTAATGAAATCTTAGTCAAATTATGAAGCGGCTGATTGATCAAATCACATCATCAGTGCTATTCTCTGTATCTTAGATTCAGATTCTTGACAGCCTCATTGACTGTCAGCTTTCCTATCAACTCTTGACTGTTCAATTAATTGCCCTGTTAACTATTGAAAGAACTTTTAACAATTCAGTTAACTATTAAGTGTCCCATGAACAATTGACAGTTCATTTAACTGCTGTCTACTAAACTTTTAACATTCCAGTGGACTCTTAGCAGCTCAGGTAACTGTCAACTCTCCAGTAAACAGTTAATACTTTTGTCACCATACAATCAATTTTGAAATACATTCAATTTTGAAAGTCATGAAGAATTTAGGAAAATAATTGGCATTATTAATCTGGTATTTGGAACATAGCTAAAATGATATTTAGACGAAATGTTTTCATTTTGATCACGTTATAATATAAAATTTATATCATAGATTCAGATGAGTTAATTAAATTTTAGATGTCCAATAATTTTTTAGTAATCTGTTAACTTTGGTAGTCCAGTTAATCAGTTAACAGTTTAGTCAACTGCCAATGGTACAGTTAACTCCTTAATAGTTAATCTATCTTAAACAGTTCAGTTAATAATTTATTTAATTGCTAACAGTTTAGTCATCTCATCTCTTAACAGTCTAATCAAATATTAGCAGTCTAATTAGTTTAGTCACCTCTTAACAGTCCAATTCATTCTTAGTACTCCAAAAAGATTTTAATACAATCTTGTTAGCTCTTAATAATCTTCTTCATTTAGCTGTGAGTAATTAGTAGACAGTAAAGCATCATTAACAGCACTATAAAATTGAGGAGTATTTCATTAGTTCACGTACTTGATTTCGATTCTTGCTGATGACATGATGTCATGGTAAAAGGACTAAATAAAATCACTCTATTTGCAAACAATAAAATATATAGTTCTAATCTTTTTATAAATCATTCAGTGAAAAGATGGTGTCTATTGCTTCAGACTGGTGAACCTGATGCAATCAATGTCCAGATTGAACATCAGTAGGTCAATGTGTGCACTAAAATGCTTCAAACAGACTAATATCTGCCAAAGGTGTCCAAGTACCTATTAGTATAAAACCAAGCAGCATGGTATGTTGCCACCCAAAGGATATCCTGGTTTAGTTTAAAAAACAGCAATAACAATGACAAACAAGCCAACATAGAAAATCAATAAAAAAATTACTCAATAAAAATCTAGTTTTCTATTTTCAAATTGGAAATGTTGTGTATTCCAAGTTAGACTTACCTCTCCAAATCTTTGAAGAAGATCCTCAACTGATACTTGTTTTTTATTTGTTATTGGTCTGATAAGGTCAAGACTAACTTGGCGTATGTATTGTGCAGGAGGTATTCGATTGAATAACTCATATTCCGTCTCTGTTAACGATAAAGCTACTTCTTCAGGAAAATGAAGAATTTTTTGGATTAATAGAAGTTCTTCAGTATATATATAATTTGTTCCTATATCTGATTGCATCACAAAGTGCCGCCGGCTATAATCTGTGGAGGAGAATGAAATAAAAGTTAGTTGTTGTGACAGAAATAATGTAAGCTAAATAAGAAGAAATACAACAAGGAAGAAGAATGAAGAAGAGGGGGCAACAAACACCATGTTTCAATAACAATTGCTATCCTTAAAGGATTTTTAGAGATTCTTGAAGCATGAAATGTAATCAGGTTTATTGCATTGTCTGTTGTTATTGGTACAAACAAATACCTTATCATTGGCAGGATATATATATATATATATATATATATATATGTATATATATATATATATATATATATATATATATATATATATATATATATATATATATATATATATATATATATATATATATATATATATATATATATATATATATAATATATATATATATATATACATATATATACATATATATATATACATATATATATATATATGTACATGTTTTTATATGAGATCTTTGGGGCTATTTATTTATTCATTTATTTGTTTTGCAAATAGAAACCATTCCTAATAATATTTTTCAAATCTCAATCACTGATATCATCCTCCTCCATTCCTGTCATCATCACGATCGTCATCATCATCATTATCATCATCAATAGTAGTATCCCATTAGTATCATCATCATCCTTGGTAACATTATCATTGCCATTCAAAGTAACTATGATGATTAGTATCCTGAACATGATCAATTCAATTAGGATCCTCCTTCTATATCATCATCATCATCATCATCTCATTTGTGTTCCTCTATCGCTTTCTTGTAATTGGTTGGTGCAAGCTAACTAACTTCAAACATCTTCAATTCCTCACTACACTGGCATAGAATAACAATGATTAATAACATAGGAATAAGACACAAAATTTGGGGAAATCACAGCTGATTACTACCATATCGCATTCTGTGAAGTGCTTTATACCAATTCTTCCATTTATCACTTCTTCTCTCAGGCAACAACTTCTAAAAATAATTATGAACTACTGTACAGCAAGAAACCTGTTCTGTTCAGTCCCCTTCTCTCATCCTTTTGTCCACCTTGCATCTCTCATCTCCTAGCATAAATTTCCCCCACCCCTGGGATTCATAGTCGTGCAAACTATGTAATGACCTAATTAGTGCTGGTGGCATTATAAAAAGCACCCAGTACACACTGTAAAGTGGTTGGTATTAGGTGAAGATCCAAGCTGTTGAAACCACACTGAAGCAGACCCTGAAGTATGATGCAGTTCTTGGGCCTCTTGAATCTTGTGAAGCTACCCAACACATGGATCAGGCAGGATATTTTATCTTTGAATAAGGAGCTTCATTTCACATTGATCCAATCTACTCAGTTGAAAATGTGCACCTGCCTTGTACTGGTGCAGCCCTGTCTTTTTCTGCGGTTACTTAATGTTCTGCTGGGTTAACGGGAGGGAGGATCAAGAGGTTATTTGTGTCTGCTTATGAATACAAACACACCTAAGACAGATTTCTTTATTGAATGCAGGAGTGGTTGTGTGGTAAGTAGCATGCTTACCAACTACATGGTTCCAGCTTCAGTCCCACCATGTGGCACCTTCTACTATAGCCTCAGGCTGACCGAAGCCTTGTGAGTGGATTCGGTAGACGGAAACTGAAAGAAGCCCATCGTATATATATGTGTGTGTGTGTGTGTGTGTGTGTGTGCAGGGTGTCTGTGTGTGTGCGTGTGTGTGTGTGTGTGTGTTTATGTGTGTCCTCCCAACATCGATTGACAACCGATGCTGGTGTGTTTACATCCCCATAACTTAGTGGGTTGGCAAAAGAGACCGATAGAATAAGTACTAGGCTTACAAAGAATAAGTCCTGGGGTCGATTTGATCGACTAAAGGCAGTGCTCCAGCATGGCCTAAGTCAAAATGACCGAAACAAGTAAAAGTGTAAGCCATGCAGGGTCAAACACAGAGGGAACAATACAATGTAGATATTTTCTTTTTAAAAGCAATCAATAGGAATCATAAACGTTTTGGGGCACGTACACAAAGGATAACAAAGTATTGCTTTAAGGCACTTAAAATAATTAGCAAAAGCATTGTGTGTACTACCAGGTCGTACCTACTTGCAAAGATCAGCTATAGGGGTTTTAATATGAGGCTAAAGGCCAGCCTGAGCTCCCAAAAATACTAAATCACCTCTTACAGATGACTTTATTTTTACATCTAAAACGATTCTTGTCCATTATTAATACCCTTTTTACAATTACCATTTTTTAATGCTCCTTGTGATAAATGTTTCAATACGAACTTAACTATTGTAATGTTATTATCAGTCCAATATGCTTGAGGCATGTTCAAACTGGAGAACAGACACACACTGCATTTTGTCATAGAAAATATATCACACCATTTGTCAACAAATGGATATATTTTCTATGACAAAACACAGTGAATAGCTTGTTCTCCAGTTTGAATTTACCTCATGTTCTTGGATTAGGCAGCATGTCTTGTTTTAAAAGATAGAATATCCAGTTTTACTTTGCAAAGTGTTGATCTGAAAAGGATCTACAACTGGTTTCTTGGATCCATGGTTTGGTGTATTCTAAGAAATATAGAGCAAGTTTCAGTAAGGAATTTAGCATTCATGTAAATGATCGTGAAACATCTGCTCTTAGGCACTTCTGTTCTATTGAACTTTTGAATTTAGAACTTAGTGTTCACAAGAAAATTAATTTTATGACCTGGTTTACAATGAACAAGCTTTGAGGAAAATAGGTGTGTGTATTTGTGTGTGTGGAGATAAACCAAATAGACATGGTAAAGGGCTTTTGTTCAAGAAGCTATGAAGTAGAATCAAAGACTCATTATGATTCATAGGCGTAGGAGTGGCTGTGTGGTAAGTAGCTTGCTTACCAGCCACATGGTTCAGGGTTCAGTCACACTGGGTGGTAACTTGGGCAAGTGTCTTCTACCATAGCCTTGTGAGTGGATTTGGTAGACGGAAACTGAAAGAAGCCCATCGTATATATGTATATATATATGTGTGTGTGTATATGTTTGTGTGTCTGTGTTTGTTCCCCAACCTCGCTTGACAACCGATGTCCCCATAACTTAGCAGTTCGGAAAAAGAGATTGATAGAATAAGTACTAGGCTTCCAAAGAATAAGTTCTGGGGTCAATTTGCTCGAATAAAGGTGGTGCTCCACCACAGCCATAGTCAAATGACTGAAACAAGTAAAAGAGTATGATTTCAAAGCAAACTTCTTAATCACTCGTGTGTGTGTGTGCGCGCGTGTGTGTGTGTGAGTGTGTGTGTGTCACATTAGTATCATTCTAATGTCTACTTTTCCATGCCAGTATGGTGAAATGAAATTTGTTTACACCAATGCTTACCTGTTTCCAAGCAACACAATATTTCACCAAGTCATTTGAACATGAACAATACAATAATTAGATATGATTTCACAGAAGATAGCAAACTACTGAAACAGTGTCTTTGAAGGTGACTTGGATTTGCAATTAACATGCTCTGTCAAGACAAGGTGACTTGTCTTGATAATGCATGTTAATAGTGAACAAATGTCACTGCACACACACACATGCACATGCATGCATGATAGCTTCTTATTATTTCTGTCTATCAAATCTGTTTGCAAGGCTTAAGAATACAAGAAATGTATTGTTATTTCTAGTAATTTTAACTGGGTGTAAAAGAAAGGTGATGAACTCTAATACTGCAAAAGAAACCTATGTCAGAAGTGAAAATATGGATCTACTTGGGCTACTTATCCTATATAAGCTAAGCAATGAAGTAAAAGAGGTCAATGTATGATTATAATGGAATGGTGGAGTTGTCAAAGTAGCTTCTAACCAAGATGAACATAATATGGATCATATTAAGAAAAATATTTAATCTAAAAATCACTATCCTCTCTAATCTTGAAACACTTACTTGCTTAGACATCCCCATGGACTGTAATATTATAATTATTATCAACTCCTATAAACTAAATGAAGAAATCACCTACATAAATAGAGTCTCTAACTACTTATTTTATATTATTAAACAGGTCACCAAAAAGAATTAGTAAGCATTTCTAGCTTATATTCAGATAAAGCTACCCTACACAACAATACCTAACACACTAGCAAGGTCTGTATCATCTATACTGAATTCACCCAACTATATCTAGAAGATAAGTATAAAGGATCTGTGGTTCAATTGATCATATAAAATAACTTAACTACAAACATAGCTTGATGTTTCTTCACCCTAGTCAACATTCACTTCTCACGAACACATAGATGTTCTAAAATATTTAACTGTAGTACTGTCAAAGTAAGTTATAACTGTCTACCTAATCTTGATTCACAAATCTTTGACCACAACAAAAAAATTTAAGTTAAGTAACATCCCCACAAGATTTTATGCTTTCAGTCAGTAAATGCTTTGAGAAATAAATGATACACAGAAAAGACTTCCCCAGTGTATACAGCTTAACAGAATCCGCCATTGGACTCACAGAGAACATCTTTAAATTAGTTATCCAAATCCCTTTTCTTTTCCTTCTGCAACTCCTGTGCATACAGGACACACTCTAACAGCTACATAACAAAACTCACAAATATTACATAAATAACCCACGATCTATATAAGACTACAAAATAGTGGTGAGCTGACAAAATTGTTAGCATGCTGGGCAAAATGCTTAGTGGCAATTCGTTTGAGTTTATGTTCCACCAAGGTTGACTTCGCCTTTCATTCTTTTGGGATTAGTAAAATAAGTACCAGCTGAGCACTGAGATCGATGTAATTGACTTACCCTCTCCCCACCCAAAATTGCTGGCCTTGTGCCAAAATTTGAAACCAATATATAAAACTACAATAATGCTAGAAAACTTACTCCTGCATATACTTAAACACACAAGCCTCACAGCAATTAATGCAAGCAACGCATTCATGGCTTTAGGTGTGAATGGATATGCATTTGCAGATATATATATATATATATATATACACACACACACACTCACACTCATATCCAAGAGCAGAATATATCTGGAACTTTGATTAAAATTTTTATCATAACATCATAAATTACATAGTCTTTACACATGTTTCACTAGAATGTACTAGTATGTCAGGCCATCTAATTTGAAATAGCAGCTTTTCGATATTTACACACACACGCACACACACACACACACACACACACACACACACACACACACACACACACACTAACACACATAGTTAGCTGTGGGCATGGCCTTGTAGTTAAAAAAACTTGCTTTAGAAATAAGCAGTTTAAGATTCTTTCCTTTTGCATAGAGACTATCAGTTGGTGTTTTCAACTATTTTCTCACATGTTGACCAATTCCTTATGAGTGAATTTGATAGATGGAAACTGAAAAGAATCTGTGTATATATATATTTAATGTGTGTGTGTGTGAGAGAGAGAGAGATAGAGAGAGAGAGAGAGAGAGAGAGAGAGAGAAAGTGTACCTATATTTGTGTTTCCTTGTCTTACCTATGCCTCTGCTCAAGTTTACATGTTAGTATTAGTACTCAAACGCCAGTTGAATAACTAGCATCAATTGGATGGAGTTTATTGAGACAGATTTTCAATGACTCGATGTCCTTCTTGTTGCTAACCCTTACCTGTTTCAGAGCAAGGAGGTAATATTTCTCCATTACCAGACATGTTTTTGAACAATACTGGTGAATAACATTCATTTACAGCAAACATGCAATACCAAGACAAGAAAACACAAATATAGATACTCTTTCTCTCACTTTCTCTCTCCTCTCTCTCTCTCTCTCTCTACACACACACACATTAAATATATATATATACACATCAGATTCTTTTCAGTTTCCATCTATCAAATTCACTCGTAAGGCATTGGTCAACATGTGAGAAAATAGTTGAAAACACCAACTGATAGTCTCTATGCAAAAGGAATGAATCTTAAACTGCTTATTTCTGAAGCAAGTTTTTTAACTACAAAGCCATGCCCACAGCTAACTATGTGCGTGTGTATGTGTGTGTGTGTGTGTGTGTGTGTGTTTGTGTGTGTGTGTGTGTAAATATCGAAAAGTTGCTATTTCAAATTAGATGGCCTGACATGCTAGTACATTCTAGTGAAACATGTGTAAAGACTATGTAATTTATGATGTTATGATAAAAATTTTAATCGAATTTCCAGATATATTCTGCTCTTGAATGTGTGTATGTGTGTACATGTATATATATATATATATATATATATATATCTGCAAATGCTTATCCATTCACACACAAATGGCACATGTATATACATATATGTAAATGTTGTAAATTAGTTGCATGTACCAACCATGAAGTGGTTGCTTGTTCTCACTGAACCAAATCTTCATACTAGCCTTAATTACAGTTCAAAATATGTTCATTTATGCTATTAATATTATCATTTTCATTGAATCAACTGAACCTGATATGTTTAAAGAATAAATCAATACCAGAACTATATCACAATATCATTTAATTTACACTGAAAAAAAGTAAACCCAGTGAATGTTAAAACTAGTAATCAATATAAGATGCAAGTGTGGTGCCAAAATCTTTTGTGACAAAAGCCAATAATTATATAATTATTGGTTTTTGTCTTAATTGAATTAATAAATATATGTTTTCATTTTACCATTTCTTAATGAAAGGTTTTGAATTATATAAAATAACTGAAATAAAATGTCTAAATGAAAATTTCTTTCTTTAAAAAGATAAGTTTGTTGGATAGTCAAACAACAAGAAAAAAGGTGAGCTTTGATATCCTTATAATTAGGTTGTTTGTACTTAACCGAAGTTCAATACTCAGGAAGCAGATTTATAATGATAGTGTTCCTACCATGACAATCCTGTTTCAGTTCCAGACACTGTATCTGAGTCTTTCAGTGAAATCTAGAATGGAATACTCCAATAGGTACTGATCCACCCCTGCCTAAACTACAGCTTGAGTTGTAACCTCCACAGAATACTACTTCTACATCAGAACCATCTCTGTTATTGCACTGATAGATATTCTTAATCACATGTGTTTTTTTCCAATACAAAACATATATATTCACTAATTACATAGGTATTAGTTTGCCTTTGTAGTTAAGAAGTTTGATACACAGCCATATCCTTTGAGGCTCAGTTATACTGCATGGTACCTTGGACAAGTGTTTTCTACTATAACCCCAGACTGACCAATGCTGTATGAGTGAATTTGATTAGCAGAAGCTGTACAACATTTATCATATATACCTGTGTATGCATATACTTGTGTTTACTTATGTATGTCTGTGTGCATGTGTGTGTTTGTGTGGTTGTTTACATTTGCCCTTCTCTGAAAATGCCCAAGGTACATAGTGGTATGTCATTTCCCTGTCAACAAATCATCCTCTAGTTTACACTTTTGGAGATGTAGAACAATACCGTAACAATATATTCATCTAACCCATGTTAACATGAAAAACTAATGTAAAAAAAAACAAAACGAAATTCTATTATTAAGGAAATTAAATATCAAATATTCATAAATATTCATTGAAAGTAATGAAAAAAAAATTATTGATATGAGATTTTTGAGTGATAAAATAAATCATTTAATCTTTTCTTGCTCACAACAAAATATATGATTTTGTTTTCAAGCAAAGCAATAAAAAAGCTCACCAAAATCTAAACTGTTTCTTCGTAAACCACTAGATGCAAGGAAACGGCCCTCAATATCCATGGCTTCCCAAAGAGCTGCAGCTACATACTTCAGATTTTCAACCGAAGGTGTTGTCAGTATCCATGGTTTAGCACCTCGAAACTCCAGTACTAGTCCACCATGGGCTCGATCTTCTCCAGTATACCACTCTTGCAAATCACCGATGTATTCTGATTTTACTAATGCCTTACTCTTGTGGTCAAGTAAAATGATCTTTTCATGTGTTATACCCAGTAACCTGGATACCTGTCAAAATATTAGAAGAGAAATGTGCATGGGTTAAATACAGAGGAAGATCATGTAAAAGAATATGAAATCAACGGACAATAATTAGAGTTCAGAAAATTAAATGAGAAAATAATTATAGTTTAGAAAATCAAATGAGACAATAATTAGAGTTCAGAAAATCAAATGAGATCCTGTATTATCAAAAGTCTGTTTAAACAAAGTTCATAAGAAAGCAATGTTTTGCCTTAAAAAAAAAATAAATGCACTTTTAAAGCCTAGCCAGGTTCATAAGGGCCGGTTTTCCGGTTTCTATGGCGTATGTGTTCCCCAGCTGGACAGGACACAAGTCCATCGCAGCATTACTCATTTTTGCCTGCTGAGTGGACTGGAGCAATGTGAAATGAAGTGTTTTGCTCAAGAACACAACGCGTTGCCTGGTCCAGGAATCAAAACCACAATCTTACGATCATGATGCTGACACCCTAACCACTAGGCCACGTGCCACCACTTTTACCTTAATACCAGAAAATATATCATTCCTTCAAGGAAAAATTTAATTGTATACATTAAAACAAAACAATTCAACACTTGTCTGGAAGGATTTGAAAATGTTGTGGACATTGTCTCTTTTCCTCTATTAAAGAATGGAAAGCAAATCAATTATAGGTAATATCATAAAAAGTGGAAGAAATTTGGTGAAAACAGTGCAGTGATATTTGAATACTTGACATCAGCAAATTCCCCATGTCTAGCATGTGAGTCTCTTGGTAAACCAGACCACCTATGGGTTCCAGCCAGCTCTTGTTTCTGGAATCAGTTGCTTCCTGTCAGATGACACCATCACAATGTGTGGTGATGGAGGTCTCTTACATCCATACTCTATCGACTGTAATGCACCCCAAGGTTTGGCTATGACTCCTACAATCTTCTTTGTATACATCATCGTTTTACTTGATATCATCTTAACTTTCATTCCTCCTTAACTCTCTGTACCCAAGCAGAAATCTAAAAACACTTCCTTCAGTAGTTCATATCAATCATGTCACCTTGTCACATGTAAATGATGTCACACAATACAAAGACAATCATGTCAATCATGTCATCTTGTCACATGTCAATCATGGCACACAGTACAAAGACAATCATGTCAATCATATCATCTTGTCACATGTCAATCATGTCATACAGTACAAAGACAATCATGTCAATCATGTCCTCTTGTCACATGTCAATCATGTCATACAGTACAAAGATTATCACATGAAAACATTATCACACTCCCAGTTAGCATGACTGACATACAACTAAAACCCTCAAGCTGACTACAAATGCAAGGCCTCAACACCACTGAGTATCTCTACCACTGAATACACATATTCAATATAGCAAGCAATAGATCAAAAAGGCTGGTTCTCTTCATCAGGGCCAGAACATATTTAATTCCCCCAAACTACTTCCTACAAAGTTTTTGTGAAACCCACAAGCAAGTACATGTAAGACTACCAAAACCACACACAGGGCAATATTACTGTTACAGTCAGAGGCATCAATGACTATTTCCAAAGAAAATAATCTTTTGATTGATCTGTATGAAATCACTCAGCAACACAATCTAACTTCTGGCACACTGCCATGCTATTTCCTCTCTCCTCCTTAACCCTTTCGTTACCAGCCTGGCTGAAACCGGCTCTGGCTCTTTAGTATAAATGTGTTGTTTTCATAAGTTTTGAATTCAAATTTTCCACCAAATCTTAGTCACAATTTATGTTCCTAACACTAGCTCAATGATAACTAAGTTATTTTACTAACTTCTTTGTTATATTTTAAATAATTGGAAGAAACACAGAGCATCTCAAAATAAATACAGTAACAAAGGGGTTAGTTATTACTACCACAGGGGCTTCTGTTCCTCAACTCTCAGACCACCTCCACTCAGGCACTCCCATGTCTCTCTATATTGTATCTGCTCCCTGACAGTGTGCTAATAACTACTCCCACTTCTATCTCTTCATAAAGTCATTTTCTGGAATTCTGTTCCTGCATATGTTTCTCTTGTCATTGTTTACCAGCAATTATTTAACAGGAACTTTAACCATGTCAATCACACCATTCTCAAGAGGCCTGCAGGGGCAATAATCACCACCCCTTACTTCACAGCAAACCAATAAAAGTATTTAAGTTTCAGACATTGCGAATGTACTGTGCTCGTATTCTCTTTCTCTTCTGAAATTCTAACTATTAAAATTGTATTCACTTTTCTAATTGAGCACATCAGTGTCTAGTTAACACTCCTTTGTGCTGCAAGAAGTGATACTTAAACCTTCATCAAATCAAGCTTTCTGTCTTAAAAGTGCAAGGACATGTTAGATAATGCAGTCTTAATAATTATTTTATGTAATGTCAAAAAGATGATGGATAGTAACAGCTAGAAAATCATTAATGTTAGGTTTGTTTGATTAGGTTTGATTCCATGTCAAACAATAATAACAATTTACCAGTAAATAGTTTTTATTCTGTTAATAGTTTACTATTTACTGTAAACAGTAAAAAGTTCTTATTCTGAATACGAACTTTACCACTTGGAAGGTCCATCTACTTTTAATAAAATATAATATACTTGTGAATATTGTTGCACTTTAAGGATGCCATTTTGCCAATAAACACATATTCTGATTTACTTCAGTTAAAGTTTTAATGTTTGTTAATTTGGCATAAATTTTTCTTCACACTATTGTAACATTTCCAATGATCTAAAATTTGGAATCCTTGAAAAGGTCATAGCAGTGTTATGAAAAACTTACTACAAATTAATTAAAAATTAAAACCAAAACTAGTGTACCACAATCTGTGTATGTGCTTCATGGCAGTACGTCCTCAGTAAGTACAACAATATAAGTAATATCAGATTCAAAAATGTGATTTTACATTAAAATTCATGCAATAAAATTCAAACTGAATTCATGAAAATGCAATACAATAAGTTTGAAGGATACAATGCAAATTTAGAAATACAATAAGAAAGAAATAAGAGAAGGAATATTTAACATCTATTTGTCATTGTGACATATTTTGACAGATCAATAAATCTTCTGTATGACCCTTTTATTAATATTTTAAATAAAAGCATTTTCCAAAAATTTCATAAAATTAACATTCAATATTTTTCTTCGGGAAATATTCCTCAGTTTTTATTTGCAATAAATGTTGAGTTGTGGCCATTATGTCTATAGCTTTATGTATAACATATTCACAAACATTTTATATTTCAAAAATAAAAGTTTTGTTTTTACAACACTTTCAGAATTATATTGTAATTTATTTTAGGTGCTCAACCCTTAGGATGGAGACTGCTGATGTATAAGCTCTAATATAAGGAGTTCAGTTTCTGAAACCAGATTACACTGTGTTTTCCTGATGGATTATGCTTTACTATAGTGAAGCTATCTAAATATAGACAACAGCTATATCCTATTTCAATGTAGCATGTACAATGATTGTAAAGCAACTGTAATTTATTCTGAGGTAAGGTTTGGAAAACCACCTTGAGTTTGCTGGCATTAAAAAATTTCTAAAATATCTTTAAATATTCTGTGCTGTAATAGATCCTAGTTAATGTAGCATCATTAGTGAATTTCTTTTCAGAGGCATTTAAATTCTTAGTTATACCTTCTTCCCTTCTTCAGGAAAATTAAAAGTTTCGAAGACAATTTTGGCAGAGGCTAATCATAGGATTATAAACTGGGTAATTTTCTGTCAAAGACTTTGATAAATTTTGTGAAAATTTAATCACAGAACTGCAAATCTAATTATATGTTAATCTACAGTCAGGGATTGATTTGAGTTTTACCTGAGTTGCATCTTAACTTAGAGTATCCAGATAGCTTATAATTTGCTGTCAGAATTATAGTAGACCGTGTTCATGAAGTTGCAAACCAAACAGTCATATTTAGATTTGAATATTTATAGCTCTGTAGATTCTACTATAGTCTAACTAATGTACAGTTAAGTACACAAAAGTTGGAAGCTGAAGTAATAACAATAAATGGAGTGTATTCTCATTTACCATGGGACATATGATGGTGTGTGATGGGAAGTATGTCAGAGTGTTCAAGGGATATACCAGGTTAAGTCAAAAGTGTTTTTTTTTGTTTATCACTGATGACTTTTGGAAACTTGTATCTCTATGTTATATCAGTAATTTCATACAGTTTGCTGTCCAATCATTGCTGAATTGCTTATTCTTTATTTTCATATATAACATATAAACATTAATTTTTTATTCTTTGTTTTACAGCTTTGATAATGAGTGGTGGAAAAATTGCAGTTAGAGCCTCTTTACGCTATCTGTGAAAAATAGAACTGAGCAGCAAAAGAAATTAATGATTTGGAAGGCTCAGAAAGTGTCAATGAATATGTGGCACAAAACTGATTCAGTCATTTCAAAGGAGGTGACACCAGCCTTGAAGACAAACCGAGATCAGGATCACCTTCTGTTATTGAACAACAGCCAAGCATAAACATTCGTACATTGTTGGCAACATGGTCCTTCATAAGGCACCATCACTCCACACCTCCATAAGATTGGCCTTTTGAACAGACACTATTGAGAACAACTGCTGGCGAATCCTCTAGATGCCTGTTTCTGGGGACGAAAAATGGACCTATTTTCGTAAGTCATATAAGAAAAACCAGTAGCATTGTTCTGGCTAGGCCTCAGAATCTGTTGTCAAACAATGGTGGTTTGAACAGGAGGTCATGTTATGTGTTTGATGAAATCTCAAAGAGATGTTGCACTTCGAGCTTGTCCCAGATGGTCTTGCTGTAAATGTGAACCTTTATGCTCAACAACACCAGTGAGTACATGACGCTTTGAAAGCCCACTACCCACATCATTCAAAGACACATACTCCTACGGCATGACTATGCCCCAACATACATTGCCAATGTGACCAAATGAAAATTTGAGGAACTTGAGGTGCTGGAAGTGCTGCTTCGCCCTACCTACAGTCCAGATCATATTGCTACCATTCCCATGCCATGGCTCATTTGTTACACAAATGAAGGTTCAAAAATATGGATGAGGTCAGTGTATAATGGAATACATGTTAGTAGGCATGGGATGTATGTTGGTGGGACATGGAATGTATGTTGGTCGGATGTCAGCTATATATTTATGTGTCATGGTGCATATGTTGGTATAACATGAGATATATCATGGTATGCTGTGAAGAGTATTTTGTTGTGTCAGGGGTTGTATATTGATGTTATTGGGTGTACCTTGGTGTGTCATGGGATATATGTGCTAATGTGTCATGAGAAGTGTGTCTCTGTGTGTAGCAGCAGCACTATCCCAGACCTGGGAGCAATACTCCATTATGAGTTTTATAGGTTAAGTTGAGAGTTGAAGTAGTTGTTCTCTGAAGAAGAAATCTGTCACAGAGACACAGTTCTTTTGTGATAAAATGATGATGTTGGGACAGCCACAATTGTGCTCATATATATATATTGCTGCAGTCATATATGTATCAATTTTTGATTTCAATGCATGCTCAGTGTTTTTACCATAGCTTCAATTCTATAAATGAAATTGAGAAGACACAAATTACATGGAAATCTGAAAGAACAGTTGCTGTAATTCATCTTTGGTCATTTTTGGCACACATTTAGCCATCCTGATTCTAAACAAGACTTTTATTTAGAGTTCAGAGTCTGTGGAAAACTCAACTACATTACACTCATTTTCTAATAAGTTGCTTATTTACTCAAACAATTGAAATACTTTACTGATAAGCTGCCAAAACCAATGAAGGACGCATTTTCTAAAAAATATATATTTTTGGTTAACTCTTTCTTTTATACTTTTACAAGTTTCAGTTTGAGAGTTGCTGACATGCTGGATCACTGCCACTACTGGGATACAGTAGTTGTTGGGGTACCACTGCTATATAGGATTCGTAAAGAATCAAGGCATCAATGGATAGCTTCACAAGTCTTTATTTAATTCTGTTTTAAATAATGCTGATGAACATGGGAAATCACATAATGCATAATGTAATCCATAATATTCTATTATGATCATATTAATTAAAAATCCTAGTGAAACAATTGTTGCAAAATCTAAAACCATTTGTTTCTTTCCCTTTTCTTGACATCTTAATTAAAATAGTCAATAACCACATCGAAACAGACATCTTCTATAAACCCACAGATTCTAAACAATACCTATTATTCAACTCATGCTACACCAAACACGTAAAAATCAATATACCTTATAATCTAGCGAAAAGAATCTGTACCATAGTTTCGGACACCTATACTCATTAATGAAGACTCCTTGAACTCAGATCAATACTAATAAAAAGACATTACCCTATATCATTAATAAATGATGGCATTAAATGAGCAAAGGAAATAGATATGTGAACATTAAGGGAAGCCAGCTGAAATACTAAACCAGACTTATAAATACTCCCATGCATCTCTACACATAACCCTAGAAACAACGAAGCCTTCAACATTACCCTCCAAAATCTTCCCATCCTCACAGGAGATAAAACAATGAACAAAATGTTAAGCTCACACAAAATTATTAAAAGCAAAATGCAACCAAAATCATTGAAAAAAATATTAACCAGTACAAGATTCCATCCATTAACAACAGAACCAAAAGTGAAAAAATCTGGTCGACCTAACTGTGGTTCATGCCCCCACCTTTTGGAGGGTTCAGAGTTCCACCTTAAGCAAGGTGAAATATTTAAGATTAAATGAAATTTCACCTGTGCCTCAGAAAATCTAATTTATGCCATTACATGCTGAGGGTGTGGTAATAATTGTATTGGCCAAACAAGAATATCACTCCATCGAAGAACCACTCTCCACAAAGAACAAATCCACCACCCACAATACAGGCAGATACAGGTCAGTGAACAGATAGAAAGGTGTGCTAGGTATCTTAATCCTAATTTCCTAATTTTCCCCTTCTATCAATGTTCACAGAGCACCTCAGTACAACAAAGAATGAATAAAGAGGCAACGTTCATCAATAAATATCTTCCCCAACTCAATATGAACACATTACATAATACAGAACACTACTAACCTTTCAATTAATACCACTAACCCACATACATCCCATACACCATTCACATTACAGATCTATTTCTACCCTAATTGCACCATATCCAGAACTACTTACCTCCCTTACTCATTATCTTTTTACTCAGGGACTAGTAGACCTGACAACATTCAGTAATCGGTGCACATTCAAAGCAATGATTAGTAATTTTACAAAACCGGTATGCTTTTAAACCTCTTTAACAATTCACAATAATGACTTTTATAACTTTTATTCCTACCTCAGTTCATCTAATTGTATATATCTATTGTTACTTTTCATAAAAAGCCTTCCTTTTTTTGATTTCCAATGTGCATTTTCACTTATTTTTCTTCTTACTTTCTCTTATATATATATACACACACATATATATATATATATATATAAGTATATATGCATATATATAGAAACACATATTCATTCATCAAGTAAATAGTTCAGTATATACAATCATACACTCATGCACATATATACTTCTTTCCTCATTATATTGACTATTATAAGGAACTATCCATTATTTATAATGCCACTATTGTAAAGAACACATGATTCTGGATTTACGTTAGAGAAGAAATATTTATGACTCTTCACATTTGGAAAAAAATAACAAAGATTTCAGAAAATGGACATTGTTCTCTTCTTCTACATGATCATCATTGTCATAGCCATCATTATCATCAACATCATCATCATCGTCATCGTCGTTGTCCTCACCATTGTTATCATTGTCAGTACTAGCATCTAATTCATCACTAATATGATGATAACGAGAGTGATGCTAAATATGAGGAGGATGACAATCATCATCACTTCCATTGTCATTTTCGTTCCAATTATCCTCATCACCACCACCTTCAGAACTCAACTCCGTCAGTCACAAATGACCATGGGTTCCCCTAAGAGGTTCCCCTCCAGGTTATGAGTCTCTGGGTGGAAAGTTGCCTCACTGGTGAACGCACAACCCAGGGTTGTTTTTATGGAAGACCAGAAGTTGTCCATGCTTATCAGCCTCCCCTCTCCAAGGGAAAGATAAAAGCTGATACAGCTTGGCACCAGGGACATCGCAACTCATTTCTACAGCCGAGTGAACTGGAGCAATGTGAAATAAAGTGTCTTGCTCAAGAACACAACATGCAGCTTGATCTGGGAATCGAACTCACAACTTCATGATCATAAGCTCAATGCTCTAACCTCTGAGCCATGTACCTTCACATCACATCACCACCACCACCACCACCATATATCATCATCATCATCATCATCAAAATTGTTATTGACATCATCTTTCATATTGGCATGAGTTGATAGCTAAACAAGATCCGATGAATTGGAGGACTATGTCAAGCATCAATGTCTGTATTTAGCATGTTTTTTACAGCTGGATGCTCTTCCTATTGCCAACCAATTTAGAGAGTGTAGTCAGTGCTTTTTTGTGGCATCAGCACTAATAGATCACCTTTTAACTCACAAAACTACAACAAATTCCCTTACAACTGAGTGAGAATGTTGAAGAGAAAGAGGTGGCTGTATGCAACATTTTGAGAAGCTAAAGTGTGTGTGTGTGTGTGTGTGTGTGTGTGTGTGTGTTTAGAATTTACTGGTTTTCCCAATGTGGTTAAGGAGTGGTCTACTTTATATTAATGTCTAAAGAACTAAGGTCTTTACAGTTATAGCATGGTTAAACAAGTAGAAGTTTCATACATTTAAACTGATTTGCTCTTTTGCTTCAAACATTGTAGTCTATACAAGGTACCTAAGTAAAATGTACCTACAGTGGTGTTTAATGGGGCAACAACTGAAGTCTGCAACCTAGAAATAATATTGGTCCCTACTGAGTCCTGCATACAGTTTCAACGTACCAAATTTCAGTGACAAGGAATGGTCAACTGAGTTTATAGTGAAGGACTCTTATTTAAGATACTGTAGAGTGAATTGAACCTGAAGCTACATATTTACAAATCAAACTTGTTTACCACAGAATCATACATGTAATCTTGTTGTTCAACCCTTGGTCGGCCTTGACTGAGCAGATTTGCAGTCAAAGGCATTCTAGCTGTGGCCACCTCATCTTTTCTTCAGACATAATCTATCTAGGAATACCTTATTGATTGCACAATATCTTTTCTGTATCAGAATTGAGCTCTGATTGAACAACAACATTAACAATTGCTATCAGAATCTTAATCATTTCCTACTTCATCATCATAAAAGTCATCATCCTCAACAACCATCATCTTCACCGCTATTATACTTGTTAACATTTTCATTGAAATTTAATGATTCTTTATCATTATTATAATTAACATGATCATCACTGGAGTCATTATTTATGCATTCTGTTATTTATATGTCTGGCATTTACATATTAGGCATTTTATGTCTGGCATTTACATGTTATGCATCTGTGCATATAGTTTAATAGGCCAACTTCACTTCTCCTATACTTGCCTCTCACCCGTTCTCTTTCTCTCTATTGGTTACTCTTGTTTCCATCTTTACTCAGTGCTAAAATAAGCAGCTAAATTCCATCAAACACAGGAGTGGTGCACAGCTGTCCATAAACAGACACTAAGAAAAATCTTTCCTGACTTTGAAAATAAAATTACACTCCTTAGTTATTCCGAATTGTGTGCTTGTGTGCTACTGTCTGGGAATATGTCATTATGAATTAAAATTTATCTGTTCATGTTGATGGATTATCAACGGATAATCCGTCAACATATCATCCATAGGCTTAATTTGAGCACATATGGCAAGAAGGTATATAAGTACTACAAGAATTATATAAATCCAATAAGTAGAATATCAATATTAATATCCTGCAGCTGTCTAGGACAATGCTATACATGTATACATTATACATGCATAAATGAGTAAACATATACCTGTGTATTTGTGTGTGTATGTGTGTGTGTGTGCATGTACGAAGATATGTACATGCATACATAAATAGGTGTGTACTTATGTATATGCATGCACATGTATATGCGTATGTATGTAAGTCAGTGGGTGAATGCATCTAAGGTTTCAGGAGCCACTACGATGCTGTAGAGTTATTGCTGAACTTTTATATTAAATTAATATATAAAAAATATTTTCAGTAAATGCATAAAAATGCACATATGTATAATTTCATACATATAATGATTTATTCTATAATGTTTTATGTAGTTTTTCTCAGAAGGATGTTGTAAAATCTGCATCACTGGCTGCTTTACTGCCGGACATCTTGATAAATTAACACAAACTAGCAAGAAACCAAGTGTTGTGTTAACTGCAGAGATGCTGCATGGGAATCATCTCCAAAAATCTGTCCTTCATTTGATGGTTGTGTAGATTAATCTATATATCCATACATAATATATGAAGATGATCAGATAAGGACAGTTCAATATATGCTACAAATGTTTCAGTAGCATGGCAATATATTTGTAATGAATGTATTATATAATAATTAATATATATATTGAAATTATCACCTATTTTTGGATCATCAGAAGATAGAAAATCAACTGCCCCATTACTATGTTTACATTGGGGATTGTACTGTTCAGAAACCAGTGGTACAGCTGGACAGTAGACACACGCACACATGCATGCACATACACACACATGTGCACACACACATGTGCACACACACACACACACATGCCCAAGCACACATAGTCATAAAAACAGGACCTATTAGTAAATGACACAAAGAAATAGATTTTTCTTATCACCCGCATTTAAAAATACACACGCATGCACACACACATACACATGTATCCACCCACACACAGTGCCAGATTGCAAATGTGCTGGAATGCACATTCTCAGACTCATATTGATACACACATGCATGTGTATTCTTCTATTCTCTCATTTTTCCTTCTCCCTAATGCACTTATTTACAGAATCATATACACCATACAAACACACGCACGCACACATATATATACACACACACACACACACACACTCCCTTTCTTCACCCATTTCAACTAACCAACATTTTCATTCATACAGGTTAAGGTAAAGGTAAAGACCCTCTTCGGTCATGAGTGACCATAGGATTGCACCTAGAAAGTTCCCATCTGAGGCACAAGACTGGGCAAGGTTGTTTATAGAAGACCAGCAGTCATCCATATATACCTGTCTTCTCTCTCCACACCACCGATGTTATCCAAGGAAAAGGCAAAGGCCAACACAGCTTGGCACCAGTGATGTCACAACTCATTTCTACAGCTGAGTGAACTGGGCTTATGTGAAATAAAGTGTTTTGCTCAAGAACACAACACACAGCTGGTCTGCGAATTGAACCCCTACCTCATGATTGTGAGCCTGATACACTAACCACTGAGCCATGTTATTTTGTAGAAGTCACTCATACAACTACATAAATATTAAACCTGAAACTAGAAGACAGACATGACTGAATTGAACTTGGAGCAGAGAGGGTATAGCATTTAAGATGTTGGCAATGGTGATGGAAGGACTTTCGGCATCTACAACTGATTGATTAATTAACTGAGTGATTAATCAAATAATTGATTAGATAATTGGTAAATAGCTAACCAATTGATAAATAATAATAAAGAAGAGAAATTGAACCAATTGTGTGTTCATTGTTGGGATAATGACCCTCATGAGATACATGCACACACACACATGCACACACACATGCACAAACATGCATACACATACATGCACACACACACACATGCACACACACTGATATATATGATATATATACATATTAATATAGGTACACATACATATATCATCATCATTATCATCATCAACATCATCTTCATCATCAGTATGTATGTGTGTGTATATGTTTATGTGTCTGTGTTTGTCCCACCAACATTGCTTGACAACCAACGCTGGTGTGTGTATGTCCCTGTAACTTAGTTGTTCAGCAAGAGAGACCGATAGAACAAGTACTCGGCTTACAAAGAATAAGTCCCGAGGTCGATGTGCTCGACTAAAGGCGGTGCTCCGGCATGGCCACAGTCAAATGACTGAAACAAGTAAAAGATTAAAAGAGAGTAAAGAGTATATGTATATGAACACCTATATATACATATGGAGGCGATCATGTGAATAAACAAATTAAATATAACAATTTGGGTTTCGTATACAAAATATATGTGTATATATGTAAACAAAAAGAAAGCAAAGATTGAAGATTTTCAGACTGTGAATATATGTAATTTACTTAGTCGCATATTTTATATATCAAGCCCAAATTGTTATATTTCATTTTGTTTATTTGCATAATTGCCTCCATATCTGCTCACCTGGATTCCTTTTATAACCACTCTGTGGAATTGGTCCTTTGTAAAGACACTGGAGCCCTAGTTTGAATCATTTGAGTGCTAAGTGTTTTCCACTGAGAATCTCTGGATGGCATCTCTGTATTATATACATATATGTATGTGTGTGCGTTTGTGTGTATATATATATAAATACAAAATGGGACAAGAATACAAAACATCCAGATAGACAATACAAAAAACACAGACAGGTCATTCGAAGCCTTTAATCTTCAGTCAAGAACCGGATCATCCTCGCATATGTCGGCTGATTAATATTGAGATTACTCCAATCTGGCCAGCCCCAAGGAAAAACTAAGCTAAGAGCATTAGATTCCTTGGAAAAAAGCTTCAAATGTATATGAAACAAGGACAGAAAAACAGACGATGTTACACGAATATAATATATATATATATATAAGAATTTTTTGCGTAATAAGATAAAAAACTAAGGCTGTATAGAAATTAGAGCCTTTATAGAGCATTTGTATTAATAAATTTATATCTATAAATGTTCTAATATCTATACAGCCTTGGTTTTTTATCTTATTACGCAAAAAATTCTTATATACACACGCTGACATAAAACCAACGTTGAACCTTTTATTTGCAATATTACCGAATCTGGAACTTAACTATGGTCTGTCTATAGCACTTATTCAGCATTACCTGACACCTTTGGGTGTCTTATATATCTCTTATATATATATGTATATATATATATTATATATATATATATATATATATATATATTATATATATATGTATATATATATATATGTATATATATTTGTTAGTATGGAATGTCCACATGATTATGTCTCTGTAATATATAAATTCTATAAGTGGCAACACAACACATTTTCTTGGGTCAGCTGTCATTCTAAACTAGTTTGCTCTGTGTCATTTAAGAGCATTTAAAAATATTTATTCAAATTGTCTTTGCGTGTTTATGTTATTTATTTTATGTATTTATCTTAGTATTTATTTCTCTCGTCTCTTATTTGGTCTTTTGTAGCTTCTGTTTATCTGTTTCTCTTACTAAACGGAATGTTGTGTTTGGTATTATTTTCCCAGTAACAGAATATTCTATCATTTCTGATGACACTGTCTCTTCCAAGATCAGCAAAGCTGTTTTTGCTTTTTGTTGTGTTTTTTTTTTCATTTTCATTTTATTCTATCATTTAGTTTTCTATGCTAGCATAGTTGGGATGAGACCAGCTTTTGTTAATTTAGATATTGTTGAATACATTTACAACTGTCAATTATGCCACTATGAAGAAGCACTGACTTTGGCTGTGAGTCAGGCAGTTTAACATGAGTCAAATAATGTGCTTTTCTCAGAAACACAATGCAATATTTATAAAGTGAATTCATTTCATATCAGCAGTAATACTGAACCTTATATCTACCATGATGATGATGATGACGATGATGAGATGATCATGATCATCGTGATCATCATCATCCTTTAACGTCCATTTTCCTTGCTGGCACGGATTGGATGGTTTGACCAGAACTTCCAAGCTAGAGAGCAGCACCAGGTTCCAGTCTGATTTGGCTTGGTTTCTATGGCTGTATGGCCTTCCTAACACCAACCACTTTACAGTATGCTGGGTGCTTTTAATGTGGAACAAAATGAGTGCTTTTATGTGGCACTGGCACAGAATTCTTGCAGGCTAATCCTCTTCACCAAGGGGAGCGGCCTTAAGGATATATTTTCTTGAGTTGGTAAGGCATCAATTCCATCAGTCCTGTAATATTCATTTTCCCTATATTTAGGGACTCTGTTTATGGACACAATACCAACAGGAGGCCACTAGAAATAGCAGCCAAATTGCTTCAAATCATAGCTTACCATTTTAAAAATGGAATGGCATGCTGAATTATGTACACTTACTTTGTCCCACATTCACCTATTTTATATCCCTTGTTCCAGGATTGATCTCATCTTCTCATTTTGTTACTAGAATGATTTAATCATAACTATGCTTAATTAGTTTTGCCCAATAGTGAAACAACAACAATTATTTGAACAGCAAATGTCTAGTACCTTTGCTTGCTGGTTATTATCCACATCATATTAAAATCCATCACCTCTTTATGTCATCTTACGTATTTCTATTGGACACGGTTTCATCTGGTTGTTATAGTTAACTAACTTGGATTGATTTCATTTCAGAATATCATAGATTTTATTACATTTTTTTTTTATTAAAGCAATAAGTACTAGACAGAGTAGGTAATAGGCCTATGTTACCAAAATCTAGGGGAAGGGGTTTCACACAAATTCCAAACTACTGGAACATAATTTCTTAATCCAGATAAAAACATGAAAACTTAATAACAAAGTGGGAAAGTGAGATCAATCTTAGAGCAAAGAAGGATATAGAACTGGAGCAGTGTTGGGCAGATGAAATGAGATGGTTGTGTAGTGTTATAACCTATCCCATAATTTGGCATGAAAAATTTCAAACTTTACCAGATTTAATCTGTTATAATAGATTTCCTCAGAGAGCTTCCGTCCAACCCATGCTAGCATGGAAAACGGACGTAAAGGATGATGATGATGATGATCTGCATAATCATTAAAGCTATAGATTTCTCATTCACAGACTGATTATAATTTTCAGACTGCATTTTTCAGATGGTGCAAAGAGGGTGATAATCGTTAGAAATACATTACACAAAACCTGGAGTAGGGGTGCATGCTGTTGGGCTGGCCTGAGGTACAAAATATTCTAATGATAGCCCCCATTACTTTTAATTGTAATTCGCTACCAAAACATTAATCAGTAAAATCAATTTTAGAAATCTGTTTTCTTCCAGGTTCTTTATTTTGTTACTATCATCATCATCATCATCATCATTATCATAATTATAATTACTATTGTTATTATTATCCTCATCATCACTATTATTATTATTGAGTGAGAGAGTAGTGCATGCCATCAAAGTGACACTGGGGTAAAATATACGAAGCCCAGTATAGCCATCATGACTACCCGTCTGATAAGGGTATACCAGGTACATGCATCACAACCATATGTGTGCGACACGGTGATCTCATATCACGATAAACAGTGCATGACTTTGCAGGTGGGGCCCAGTTAGAATTTTCTTCTGGTCGTGTAGCACATCCTGCTCAAAAGGTCCCTGAATAAGGATTGTTTAAGGATATTGAATGAACCACCCATGTTTCCAAAGGTGAATTATCCAAACCCCAAAGAATCCCTCTTAACACATGGCTATGATGCTCCCCCACTACTTCTGCTCGTGATCAGAGATGCATATATCATCAGCCACTAAGGGACATGCTCAACAGGTTAAGGTCAAACGAGTGACAAGTAAATCTGTGGTATTGAGCAGAATATTTGCTGTAGCCCATCTTTTGTACCAAGACAAAACAATGTACATGATAACATTTCCAATCAGTTAAGATCAGAAGCCACGAGTGCCAATGCCTGGTACTGCATCAAGGCATTATTATTATTATTATTATTATCAATATTAATATTTCTATCTTTTTCTTTCCACTTCAACTTTATAATTTTGACAACTTTCTTAGACTGTTAATATCCTCTTGTCATTCTGGATGCCAGAACCAAATACTCTAAATCCTAATTACTCTAAATCCTAATTAGTAGGGCAATATAATCATTTGCACGTTGAGTGAGTACTCCAATAATGTACAAAAAAAATGTCTAAAATATCTGAACAAACCAAATATTTTCTTAATATTTTATCCCTTTCCATTATTGATTTTGTACTTCTCTCAACTAAATTGTATCTCTTTCTATTGAGCTGTTAAATCAATACAACAACTAACATAATGTTCTGATAAATATTTATTTTTGCCTGTTAAAGGTCTAAACTTTGACGGGGAGGAAAATGCAGCTTGTTGAATTAGTACCAGTATATTATTGTGACACTTCTTTTGTCAAGCTTTGAGAGATGAGGGATACATTTACTCCATTATCTCTATCAACTCAACATTGCCACTATTCAATGTCATTACAAGATTATCTCTATTCTCTGTGTTGAGTAAGAACAAAGAAAGTTATATCAATGTTAGGTTAGATGTTGTAACTGAGTCTATTTATTTGTTCCAGTGATAATCTTGCCATTTTCTTCCTTCTTATCTACCTCTTGCGATCTTGATTGTGTCAGGATAAGAAATCAGGAAATCTGTGTTCATTTCAAAGCCAGAACTGCTTCTTCTTTTCTCTTATAAATCATCATTATCTTAACATCCACTTTTTCATGCTTGCATGGACTAGATGAAATTCACAGAGGCAGATTTTCTATTGAGATTCTCCCCCTTTTGTTACCTCTCATCTGTTTCCAAGCAAAGTAATATTTCCCATTGTATGTATTTTATATTCATACATACATACATACATACATACATACATACATACATACATACATACATACATATAAATACATATATGATACAAATGTAGCACACTGAGACAACAAAGGAACATTGAGAAAAACACACAAGAGAGACAGACATGCTCAACTCCTCATCAGTTACCAACTATCATTGTTATCTTGACACAATGGGTTTCTTTCAACACTTGGTTATAAACCCAGTCACAAGCCTTTAATTGGGCCTGGGTGATAGTAGAAAACAATTGTATAAAGTGCCAATCAGTGGGACTGATCTGAAACCACAACATTTAGAAGCAAGATTTTTAACCACACAGCCATGCCTGTGCTTATAAGTAAATCTAAGATAGTAGCATATATTGGAAAAAACTAATGGCTTTGGGACTTATATGGAATGAATAAAAATATGCTGCTAGTCTTACATCATGTTTCTTGGACAACAATTTTACTTATCTATTAGTCTAAGTTCAAGAATTTCCCAAGCAAAGTATTTGTGATAGTTTTCTTTCATTAGTGTTGATTTTTATTTTGAGCAAATGAAGAGTACTGGTTGATGTGAAAAACAAGGATCAGGAAGAGAAGGGAATTTTAGAGACAACTAATAATACAAAGGAAGGATTAAGAAAAATTTTCAGAATAACATTTAGAAAGGTTTGAATATTAGAGCATTCTAAAGTTAAAGGAATTGTAAGAATGGCAGAACAGCAAACCAAAATGCCAAACAGTATTTAATTTTGTTTGTATATATATATATATATATCCCCATAACTTAGCGGTTTGGCAAAAGAGACCGATAGAATAAGTAAGTACTAGGCTTACAAAGAATAAGTCCTGGGGTTGATTTGCTCGACTAAAAAGTTGGTACTCCAGCATGGCCACTGTCAAATGACTGAAACAAGTAAAAGAGTATAAAGAGTAAATATATATATATATTTATAATTGAGCTAAAATCCAGCTGGGATGGATTTTTGCCTTTATCCTAACAAGGCTGATAAACAGTACCACATAAATTTAGGTCAATTAAGGGAACATACTCTTCTTTTACAATCTTACTGCATAATGCCAAAGTATAAAGCAGTTGCCACTACAACTAACAAAAATTAGATTCCTTTATCACTGCATGTCATTGTTTAATCTGTTGCTCATTAATAAGCTTGTAGTTCTTTCCCTTGGCTTTCTTGGTTTGAATTGTCATTAAAGTTAATGCATTTCTCATTATGAGTATAATTTCAGCAGATTGAAACTTCTGAATGGTTCACTACATTATCTATATTAACCCACACTACAAGGCTGAATATTTTGGGGTAGGTCAGAATCAATTAAATCAAACCTAGTATTTGACTGGTACTTTAGTTTATGGATCTCAAAATGATTAAAGGCAAATTTAATTTCAAAGGGATTTAAACTGCAAAATTTAAAGGCTGTAATTAAACACCGTGAGGTATTTAATCCACTGCTTAAACAAATCTTCTAATCTATCATTCCATCTTATGCAAATGCTTGAAGTTTAAATCCTTTGAGGGTTGGCTCTATTTTCTCCTCCCTTATAACTGATAAAATAAATACATTATTAATAGTGTACTGGGAAAAATTCAATGCAGTAAAATTCACCCTTATCCTCAAAAATTTCTTTGGTTTTATGCGTGGATATATGAAATAAATCAATAGAGAAAAAGATTCTATTGCCCTAACTGATAAATCAGAGGTTTCATGAATATGTATTCAAAACTATCTTTAATGATAAATGTATCCTATTCAATAGTGAAAATATATATAGGTGTGAGATGGCACTTGAGAATATGCAAGTAGAATATGCAAGTAGTAAAAGGCAGACTATATGATGCGTATGTACGTACAGCCATGCTACATGGTAGTGAAACATGGGCCGTGACAGCTGAGGATATGCGTAAGCTTGCAAGAAATGAAGCCAGTATGCTCCGATGGATGTGTAATGTCAGTGTTCATAATCGTCAGAGTGTAAGTACTTTGAGAGAAAAGTTGAACCTAAGAAGTGTCAGTTGTGGTGTGCAAGAGAGACGGCTGCGCTGGTATGGTCATGTGACGAGAATGGTTGAAGATAGTTGTGTGCAAAAGTGCTACACCCTAGCAGTTGAGGGAACCTGTGGAAGAGGTAGACCCAGGAAAACCTGGGACGAGGTGGTGAAGCACGACCTTCGAACTTTAGGTCTCACCAAGGAAATGACTGAAGACCGAGTCCTATGGAAGTGTGCTGTGCATGAGAGGACCCGGCAGGACTAGTCAGGCCATATCCCGTGGCCCCTACCTGGGACGTAGTCGATCCACCTGTGCATACCTTCCTTCTTGTGACACTTGTGAAGACCTGCTGAGGCAAGTGAAAATCAATCAAAATAGATGAACATCAATGGAATTTGTATCTTTGTGGTACCAGTGCCTGTGGCACACAAGAAAACCATCCGAACGTGGCCGTAGCCAGTACCGCATCGACTGGCCTCCGTGCTGTGGGCACGTAACAAGCACCATCCGATCGTGGCCGTTTGCCAGCCTCATAAAAACACCATCCGAGCGTGGCCGTCTGCCAGCCTCGTCTGGCACCTGTGTCGGTGGCACATAAAAAACACCATCCGAGCGTGGCCGTCTGCCAGCCTCGTCTGGCACCTGTGTCGGTGGCACATAAAAAACACCATCCGAGCGTGGCCGTCTGCCAGCCTCGTCTGGCACCTGTGTCGGTGGCACATAAAAAACACCATCCGAGCGTGGCCGTTTGCCAGCCTCGTCTGGCACCTGTGTCGGTGGCACATAAAATCACCCACTACACTCTCGGAGTGGTTGGCGTTAGGAAGGGCATCCAGCTGTAGAAACACTGCCAGATCTGACTGGACTGGTGCAGCTTTCGGGCTCCCCAGACCCCAGTTGAACCGTCCAACCCATGCTAGCATGGAAAGCGGACGTTAATTGATGATGATGATGATGATGATGATACTATCTTCAGATGAATAGCTTTGTAATTAATGCAATAATGTGTTAGGTAGGAAAAAAAACATGACTAAAACAGAAACAGGAACTCATAAAAAAGTCACTAGAATAAGGAACAGAATCATGATTCAGGAATGTGCAGTCTATATATGTATTTATGTATGTGCATGTGTATGTGTGTGTTTATGTGTGTGTATTTATGTGAGTACATTTGTATGTGTGTATACGTATAAATACATATATGAATATTGGCATGTAAAAAGCACCATTCGAGTGTGATCGTTACCAGCGTTGCCTTACTGGCACTTCTGATGGTGGCATGTGAAAAAACATTTGAACGAGGTCGTTGCCAGTGCCGCTAGAATGGCTCCTGTGCAGGTGGCATGTAAAAAGCACCAGTTGAGCGTGGCTGTTGCCATTACTGCCTGACTAGCGCTCGTACCAGTGGTACATAAAAGCACCCACTACACTCTCAGAGTGGTTGGCGTTAGGAAGGGCATACAGCTGTAGAAACTCTGCCAGATCAGATTGGAGCCTGGTGCAGCCATCTGGTTCACCAGTCATCAGTCAAATCGTCCAACCCATGCTAGCATGTAAAGCAGACGTTAAACGATGATGATGATGATATTTGTGTATGTATACATATGTACATTTATGTGTGTGTGCTTATATGTATATATATATAAATATATATATACACACACATATATATGCACATGTAAATTGGTAAATAGATAGATATAATTATATGTACACACTGAGATATGTGTGTATTTGCATGGCTGTCTGTCACAAGGGTGTATAACCTGGTGACTTGTACCATACTTTCACCAACTGTTTTACCTACATAGCTGAGAGTTGATACAGATAGCATCTCAGCCTCCACCTCACTCACTCTTAGTAAAAAGGTTAAAATTGTGACAACTGGGTTCCATGTTTGAGCAGGTCGTCTTGAGGCTATAGAAAATGACATTTGCATAAGATATCATGCAGTGGGATCTAACCTGGTTCTTTATGGTTGCAAATGGATCTTTTTAAATATCCACCCGTACTGCACCCACATGCACAAACACATTCAGTTATTCTCCACTGAAGCAAGAAGCTCATATGTGCACCAGAGGGAAGCCTCTTTCACATACAGACTACATTTTCTGTCTGTTTCTAATACACACATATATAATCTCTCTCGCTTTCTTTTACACACACACACACACACACACACAACACACACACACACATAATGTATGCAAACTGAATGATTTTTGTCATGATCCAAATTCACGCAACACAATCTTAAGGTGGACTGTTTTATTTTTGGTGTTTCAAACTGCTTTTATAAATATTGGAAAGGGTTCATACATATGTGTCAATTGCTTTCTTTTAGTCAATTTCTAAATGATATTTCGTTGAGATTAGGTTTATGTTTGCTATTGCTCTTTATTCATTGGTTGTTCGGTCACCGTTGGTCGATTTCAGTGTCATATCCGACTGCCCCAGATTTTCTTTTGTTTATGATGCATGTCTTTTTGATGACTTTCATGACGCTTTTCATTGGCTCATACAATCATCCTTCTATCTCTACTAGTTGATTCCATCCTTATATCCTATTTTGCTAAAATTCTTACTCTGTTTACTTTCATTATTACATCCTGCTTTCATCCTCTAAATTGTTATTCTGTATTTGAAGTTGCTAAACGTTGTTTATTCTGTTATCATGTTTTTTTTTGTTGTTTGTTTTCCATTTCTGCATTTAGTGTTTAGGCAGTCTGTCCGTAGGCATTAAAGTTCTGAAGATGTTGTATAGTAGCTTTTCATTGGTTAATTCGGCGCGGTTGATTTCATCATTATATCTTGTTTCACTAGAAATTCAGCTCTGTTTACTTAATTTAAAGTGATAAATTGTTATTTGAATTTGCTGATATCTTATGTCACCAAAATCATTGTTCTGTTGTCTTCCATTGTTTGTGTGTTGCTTCCCTGGGGGAGGTTTCTGCGTATTTTCTATCTACTCTCACTGAATTGTCATTCTTTTGGTAGGTTTGATCTCTTTAGTTTCTTATTCCACCGGGAATGGCATTGTCATACCTCCACTTCCATGTGTCAGTAGATAGTTAACCTGGTTACAATTTCGGACAGCTTATACAAGTGTCTGCCGTATAATACCATCTGATTTTACATCACTTTATTTCTTCTTTTGGATAACTATATATGTGGTAATTATATTGTATTTCCTGTGGTGTACAGAGGTCACATTCCAGTAACATATACATTCGGATGATACAGTCTATTGTTGTCCAGTTCCGAATGTGCTTTGAAAAGGACAATACATTCTCTCTGCAAATGCTGTGAAATAAGTAAATGCATTGTATGTATCAAACATTGAACCACAAAATTATTCGTCCGATATTTTTGGCGCCTTTATTTGTCACATGAATGTATGGATCTGCACTTGGTAAGTTCATGTCTAAGGGGAAGATCTGGGTAAAGCTTATCTGGAAGACAATAGTAGTTCTCTATGCATAGAAAACCCTTCTCTCCATGTCACCGATGTTGCTCAAAAGAGAAGAAAGTCAAGTTCTGTTACGACACAGCCTGATTGTTGTCTCAAGCATTGCAATTAGAACGCTAAGAGCCAGAGAAGATACTGTTAAGATACTGTTAGTTCAAGGCCCTAACAATTCCACTAAGTCACAGTTTTGGATCGCGAAAGGTTTATAAAGTTTTTTGCAATACGATTTGAATTCGGTATGCAGAGAACCAAAAGAAATATCGCACCCATCTACCTCAGTATATGTATGTATGTATGTATGTATGTATGTATGTATGTATGTATGTATGTATGTATGTATGTATGTATGTATGTATGCATGTATGTATGTACGTGAGTGTGTGTGTGAGAGAGAAAGAGAGAGAGAGAGAGAGAGAGAGAGAGAGAGAGAGAGAGAGAGAGAGAGAGAGAAACTTTCTGGACCATCCTAACCAAGCTGGGTTACTCACACAAGTTCACCACATTGATAAGAATTCCTTTCAACACATGGCTATGATGCTTCCGCACTACTTCTGCTCGTGATCAGAGATGCACATATTGTCAGCCACTAAGAGACATGATCATCTGGTTAAGGTCAAGCAACTGACAAGCAAATCTATGGTATTGAGCAGAATATTTGCAGTAGCCCATCTTTTATACCAAGACAAAACAATGTACATGGTAATACTTCCAATCAGTTAAGATCAGGAGCCATGAGAGCCACTGTCTGGTACTGCATCAGAGCATTTATTATTATTATTATTATTATTATTATTATTATTATTATTATTATTATTATTATTATTTGTGTCTACGTGCGAGTGAGTGGGTGTGCATACAGATGCTGTTAAGTCTATACTAGAGAATATTGTGAATTTGTCGCCAGAAGGACCTCAGCTGTTAAGCTTCGTGACAGTTGATAATAGCTCTCCTTAGGCACTAATGAGTAATATTATCTCAGTATTACACTTATCTATATTATATGCATTATTATATCACCCATTCACTATTATTTGAAACAACTGTAAAGACTGTACCTGCTTGCATCAGGTAAAATGTATCTTTTATTTGCTTCAATCATTTGACTGCGGCCATGCTAGGGCACCGCCTTGAAGTCAAACAAATCGACCCGAGAATTATTTTTTTAAAGCTTGATACTTATTCTATCAGTCACTTTGCCGAACCGCTAGGTTACGGATACGTAAACACACTAACACCTGTTGTCAAGCGGGGTTGGGAGACAAACACAGAGACAAAGATACACTCACATAGATATATACATATACATATACACAACGGGCTTCATTAAGTTTCTGCCTACCAAATCCACTCACTTTCCCACGGTGCCACGTGACTGAACCCGGAATTATGTGATTGGGAAGCAAGATTACCTCTCCTCTCACTGACATTTGCGATTCCGAACTCCTTCACCTGATTAAGAGGCTGGAATTTAAGAATTCGATCTCTCTCAGCCCTACTTAGTGGACTATATGTTCCGAACTTGCACCTGCATTTTGCCACCCACTATATATATATATATATATATATATATATATATATGTATGTATGTATCTATGTATGTATGTAGGCAGTTTATACACACACACACACACATATGAATGTGTGTCTGTGTCTGTGAATAAACACATATATGAGTATATGTAGGCATGTGCATGTTTACTTGTTCGTGTAATTGTATTTATGATATATATATATATATATATATATATATATATATATATATATATATACGTACACACACACACACATGTATGCACTTATCCCTATATTATATTACTCGACTCTGAAATACTATACCGGTTTTAAATTTTTTTACATTCACAAAAATAACAACAACAACAGCAACAACAACAACAACAAAAATGGTTGGGATTTTGCATGGCTGCAAATAATATTCTTATAATTTGTCTGACATATGTTGAATATTAATACTTCTATCTTTTAGTGGAATGGTTGACGTAATGTTTTTATAATTAATATGACAAGTTTCTTATTGAAAAACTAAAACAACTCTATTTTTTTCCTCTGAATATTTTTAATCGGTATTATTAATTAATGCTATCTGTAACGAGATATACTCCATCGCAGTATTCTTAAGACCTTATAACTATCCTGTTATCTAGACGAACGTTGTAACTAAAGAAAGCAAATTTACAATTGATAGTCATATCAGGACAATTCATAACAATTGCTTCTAATTTAGTCACAAGACCAGTGATTTTGAGTGGAGTAGTGCAGGCCTCATCGATTATGACATCAGTATTTGAATAGCATTGAGATTTAGCTGTCCCAGAGGGATGAACAGCAAAATTGATTCGGTGAAATTTGAACACACAACGTAAATATTGCAAGCGCTTCCTCTGAAGAAATATTCTTTTCTACTCTACGCAGAAGGCCTGAACTTTTTGGGGAGGGGCCAATCGATTAGAACGACCCCAGTACGCAACTGGTACTTAATTTATTGACACCTAAAGGAGGAAAGGCAAAGTCGACCTCGGCGGAATTTGAACTCCTCAGAAGAAATATTGCAAGCATTTCTTCCTACGCTGTTACTATTCTATTAATTCTCTGGTCTGTGACAAATAATAGTTTCTGATTTTAGCACAAGGCGAGAGGATTGATAGCATTGGCTCAGTACTTGGCTGGTACATTATTTTATGAACTCTGGAATAATGGAAGGCATAGTTCATCTCTGCGGAATTTGAACTCGAAACACAAACAGTCGGGGCAATTGCAGCAAATCACTTCTGATGCTTAAACTGTTCTACCAGCTCGCTGCTCTGTGACAGAAGATAATAATAATGAAATGGTTAAACAGAATTTGCAGTTGGAACAAAAGTTGCTTGTTTTTGGGCATAGAATATGGGTAAACGATCTCTGTATAATAAATTAATCGCAAATGCTCAGAGAAATAATTATGAATTCCATAGATCAATAGTCAAATACCGATAAAAAGGAACGAATTTATTTAGATGCGCATAAAGTGGGAAGCATCAGGTTCTGGTAAATTCACGAACTCCGTCACATACAGAGTTTATAAAACATACGAATTTACTCATCAAATCATATTTCATTATATCAGACAGCCTTATGAAATTAAATTATTTATACTTAAATATTTTGGCCGTCACTGCGTTCGTAAATTAAATTAAATCTACTATCTGCATGAGACATTCATAAAAGTCTGTCTTGTTTATTATACAGTAACCCCTCTTTTGCTGTCTGCTGTAAGGTTGATGAACGCGACAGTCTTTTACAACTGACTAATATATCTAGAAAATTTAATCAATATATTTAATTTAGAAACGTGGCAGCGGTGAACGTCTTTAAATATGACCTAAAGGAATCTTTAACATGAGAAATAAACACTGCTAGCTCACCGGTATATTTGTTTAACAGCCTTATGAAATGCGAGAATAGAGAAAATATGGACAAAGCGGCCAGTTGTAAAAATGCCACAGGCCATGTAGAAATTTAGAAGGATGACGTTAATATTGTGATTGAGAAAGTGCCATGAAAGCCGACAAAAGCACAAACACTAAAGCAGATCTATTTTACTAAAGACAACAACAGAAATAATGGAAAATGCAATTATAGTTACCACCAAGAACAAAAGATGGATAACCATTTAATAGAAATACTAAAAAAGAAGCCAATAAATACGGACTAGAAATGAGAAATGAAAATAATTGTAGCATAATTGACAGAGCTATAGTAACCTGTAGGTGCTACTGAAATGTAACTGCAGACATGGAGAAAAATGGAGCAAACAGCCACTTTGTTCATCCTAAAATCTGTCAGAGTTACACTAGCATCAAAAGGAAGCAGGAAAATATTTTACCTACACAAACAAGAGCTATTGTGGTAGGAACCCGATAATCTACAGAGCATTATCATTAAAGAAGAAAATATGAATGAAAGATTCACATACACCTACACGATGAGGATACAGTGCACATCATTGGCACGCATGCATCAGTCGAGTTTCAATTTTAAAAATGACTGAAAGTGGTGAACTGGCAGAAACGTTAGCACGTCGGGCGAAATGCGTAGCCGCATTTCGTCTGCGCTTACGTTCTGAGTTCAAATTCCGCCGAGGTCGACTTTGCCTTTCATCCTTTCGGGGTCGATAAATTAAGTACTAGTTACGCACTGGCGTCGATGTATTCGACTTAATCCGTTTGTCTGTCCTTATTTGTCCCCTCTGTGTTTAGCCCCTTGTAGGTAGTAAAGAAATAGGTATTTCGTCTGTCTTTATCTTTTGAGTTCAAATTCCGCCGAGGTCGACTTTGCCTTTCATCCTTTCGGGGTCGATTAAATAAGTACCAGTTACGCACTGGGCTCGATATAATCGACTTAATCCGTTTGACTGTCCTTGTTTGCCCTCTCTGTGTTTAGCCCCTTGTGGGTAGTAAAGAAATAGGTATTTCGTCTGTCTTTAAGTTCTGAGTTCAAATTCCGCCGAGGTCGACTTTGCCTTTTATCCTTTTGTATTGTGGTCGATCTAATCGACTAGCCCCTCCCCAAAAATTTCGGGCCTTGTGCTTAGAGTAGAAAAGAATATTAAAAATGACTCTGAAGCTAGTGTAGCAGATTATTTCGCTGTAGTAGATACTCCAACGCGCAAATTTACCATAAATAAAACCAAAGATAGTTCTCACATACATCTATTATAATGTCACATTAATCATACTGTTAAATGTCAGAGATCTGTTATAACTTAGTAACAGAAGTACAACTCCTTACACGCGAGAACATTCCAGATACAATCAGGTAATATGCATGACATTTACAGAAACACATCTTGCAATTAACATAACATGATGCATTCATACTAAAGTATGTCGTTTATTTGGTATTGTCACGAAAGAAAGATGTTATGGTAGAGCTATAATGTACATATATGTAGATGTATCGACTATTAAATGCCTCAAATGATGGGAAACATTTGAAGTGATTCTTGAATAGATAGAACTGATATTAACCCAACTAGATCAATATTTTGATGTACTTCTCTTGGGTAACTTATATCCCTACAATCTCAAATGCCCCAGTTTCTGTGATATCTAACGAGAAGCAATAATACTCCAAATCTGTGCCATAAATAACACTGATCTCATCCATAATGTGAAGATGATGTCTACGAATTCCGTTGATGATAAAATGAAGAATTAACGATTAAAAATAATAGAATTAACAAATTGTAGACATGTACCTCAGGAAGCACTCGAATTTTATCCAGCTTAAATTTCACAAGAAATCAGTCCAGAAAATGATCTTTAGACGTAGCTGGCTTGACTGTCATTGTAAGACAATGGTAGGAAACTTATTTGTGTTGATAAAGCAAGCTGTATGCATTAAATTTATTTTAAAGAGAAAGGCAAACATTCACAAAACTAGAGGCGAAATAAAAAGATCTCGGAGCTTTTCAAATGCTAAATCACAGAGATAAAGTCTGGGAGTTTTTTATTGGCTTGTTGAGTCTACAAGAAAGAGCCTTGCCTATGACTTTTGTAAGACCCTCAAGACTAATGAGTTTGATGCTATTACTGTTCTATTTAAATAATTGTAGCTCAATACCTGCGGCAAAGACATAAACAGGGAGAAAATTTCTGAGGACTGAGCATAATTTTTAGGTACCCCCATGGTGCAATACGTCAGATGTGATTTAAGAGGCTCAGTATGTTAGTTGTTTCTGTTACACTAAAATAACCGCAACACTATTGAAAAGATATCATCATCTCAAATGTCAAATACACAACTACATTTATGTATTAACAGCGAAGTGTGTAGTTACATTTTATAAGAGAAGATATCATATATCTTTGCTAAACGTTTGCACAAATAAAAATACACTAAATATATATATTGATCACCATATGAAAAATGTTTTACTAAAAACATTTTTACTGGCAGATGATTAGAAAAATAGATATACAAGTTCATAGGCAGTTATAAAAACAAATACATATGCATAATATATCATAAATGCAGACTATTATGTATGTATTATATATGCCCAAGATGCCACTCAATGAAACCGAACCATGTGGTTAGGAAGCAAGCTTTTTACCACATAACACAGATGCCGCGAGGTATATATATATATATTAACAGGATCAAGTTCATCAGTCTTGGGGGGGGGGGTTGAAAAAGTCGTGGACGAGGCTCTTTCCTTTAGACTCAATAAGCATAAAAAAAAACAGATTTTATTTCTGTCTTTTTACTTAAGTCATTAGACCGTGGCCGTGCTGGAACACCACTTGGAAGAATTTTTGTTGAATTAGTCGACCTCAGTACGTTTTTTTTATGCCTGGCACTTACTCTTTTGGTTTCTTTTGCTGAACCTCTAGCATACGGGGACGTAAACATACTAACACCGCTTGTCAAATGGTGGCGATGGACTAGCACTGGCACAAAGACACACAAAAACACACATGTATACGACGGGATTCTTTCAGTTTCCGTCTAGTAAATTCACTCACAAGGATTTGGCCGGCCCGAGGCTAAAGTAGAAGACACTTGCATAAGGTCGCTGGTATTTTATTTATTTACTTTGAAAAGATGAAAGTCAAAGCTGACTGCAGCAGATTTGAACTCACTGTGCTGCCTGTCAGAACAGATACATTTAGACCATCATGCACACACTATTTACTGCTTAACGTGTTTCTCAGTAATTCCCAACATATCCCACATACCTGTGAAATCTCGTATCGTGTTTTGTGTGATTTGTGTGTTTTTTTTAAGGTTGTTTTGTGCTGCTTTGCAGCGGTCCTTTGGTTGTGCTTCTTTCTGTTTTAGGGAGAGAGGAGTATGGCAATGAAACGAATGTCCTATTCGAACCTTTGTGGTTTCGAATTATCTTATTCGGAGGAGGAGCTTATAATGGCAGTGGACAGAAAGGATAAGCATTTGGAAAGAAAAAGCTTTGCTGAAGTGACGGGCTGCAAAAAATGGAAGTGAACTTAAGAAATATAGAAAAGTATGGAAGAATGGCTCACAGAATAGGGGGTGACATTAAGTTGTAGCCACCACAAAAGATATCGGAAGAAATGGACAAAAGAAAAACAGTTTACAAGGTATATTCTGGGAAAGAAAAGAAAATAGTACATGTGGAGTTTGAAGAAATAGAAAGGATATTATGCACAATATGGCAAGATATAGTATACCTGGCGAGAGGCAACAAATATGGTACTATTGTGGTCCATTTTAAGACAGAAGCAAAAACGAAGGAACATGCCAAAACTACAGTGAAATCGGAAAACTAGTCCTTCTACCTACTTATCTTGGAAGAAGTTTCAAGCTTAGGGTAGAAGGAATCCCGCCGGACATAGATGTGGCTTGGGTTGCGGTGACTGTTCTTCTAGGAAGTAAGGAAGAAACAGCCGTCCTCCAAGTTACAGAAACAGTAAATTCGATTTGGAAAGGCAAAACAATGGACTTAATTATACAGGCTGCAGTGGAAACATTGGAAGGTTTGGTGGAGACAGTAACAATAGGAGATATGATTTTGAGAGTGTAGGCACATGATAGAATGCTTCGTTGTTTTATATGTGGCCAAAAAGGCCACATTAGAGCACACTACCCTTTATAGAAGCAAGGAGGTCGGTCAGGAGGAAGATGGAAAGGAGCCGGAGAAGGAGCAGGTACAAGAGGAAGAAAAGAAAAATGTAGAAGAGTGGACAGTAGCAGAAGAAAGAAAGCGGAAGAAAGGACAGTGTGAAGTGGAACCCCAAACCATACCCACCCCAACCATTCCCTCTCAGACCCATTCATCCCCACAGACACCAAATCCACCCATTCCCCTCCTACATAGAGCAAAAGGAAAAAAGAAAAACGGACATACCAGAATGCACAAAATTCCCCTCCCAGTGATAATTGATACGTATGTATGATGACGAAAGATATAGACAAAGAATTGCTTAACAAGATAAAGTGGAAAACTGCTAAATCTATTAACGTAGAAGGTTGTACAAGCATAATAGGATGGCACTCGTGTGTGATGGTGACAGAAAGTCAAAAGGAAGAAATAGTGAAATTTTAGAAAGGACAGAAGTGTTGGAAGGTAATTGCTGATCTAAAAACGATACCGGACAATATGAGATACGAGGTGCTAGTGGAGGAATATGGCATAGATATTCTGAAAGACTTGTAGTACAAAAGACAAAAGGAAGTAGGCGCAAACAGCACATATTCATTATTCATTTTCATATTATAATTCATGTTATTATAAGTTTTAATTTTTATTTTTCAGTTTTATTTATTTTTTCATGTTATGTGTCCCCACATGTATTGTCCCCTCTGTGTTGGCTTCTTGTGGGCAATAAAACACTCCCAACATATCCCACATACCTCATGACACTTGTTTGACTGCTTGACTGAACATCTTCAAGATATCTGTTGTTTTGATAATGGACTCCTCATTCTACACTATTTATGTTCTGCGATTCACTCAACTCGGCATCACTCAGTGGCCGGTGTAGATCTACACCATGGTTCCATAGATCTTCGTCTCTAACGCGAAGGGTATTGAATTTAATTTTGCACAATTGCACTCTTCTTTTTCTTTAACACGACCTTCAACATCTTATACACACGATATACAAACATACATACCGATTCACAACAAAAAGCACCCAAAACGACATAGACTACACAGTCACATAAAAGTACCTCTTTATCTTCTCCCACAGGTACACCCATAGCGCAAGCACAATCGGTAACTTATATTCACTCTCCATATCACTTACACTTCTCCTAACAAACACCAATCAACAAACACTGTCGAAAGGCATTTACACAGCTGGTATGCACACACACACACACGCGTGTACACAAATGCATACATGTCCCAAGAGTATATTTATGCATACGTCCACAAATAATAGGCCTCAAACACTGGGTTCAAAATATATACACAACGATGAACACACATATGCGTATACATCACATACACAAATTTCGTACCTTCACACCCATTCATACTAACTCATATATGAAGGGTTCAAAATACACACACGAACACTGAAAGAAGCACGCACAAATATGCTTTAAAGCACACGGACACACAGATGCATGTACAAACTCTTTTGAAACCAACTCTCTTCTGTGTTACCTCTGGTCATTCGACCATTGCCATTTTCACCCACTATTTCTGTTTCTTCTTCCCTAGCTCTATACATTTCCCTTCTAACTGCTTAACTTTCCGAAGAACTAATGAGCGTCAAAAACACTTCTACTTTCTAACCTCTCGTTGAAAGTCAAACTCATAATTATATTATCACTTTGTTTTCGCATTGTTATACCCATCATTAATTTTGAACACACACACACACACACACACACACACATTAAATCAGTCAATTACAGTTCAATGTTATTTCAGTTTTAGCCCCCTTAGGATTGATAACATACGTATTAATCATGTACTACGATCTATACAATCGACATTTACTCCTGCTAAATTTGAGATCCCACACAATTGTAAATAATCACTCAATACACACACACACACACACACACACACATGCACGTGCTCATACAGATATGTATATGTGTGAGCATGATTGTTCTTTTATTTCCTTCCAAGTCTAAGAATATGAAATAACCCTAAGGGAAATTGATTATATTTCAACATCTCACTAGTTGCCATTCCTGTGAGAGTGTAAAATTCATTACAGTTAGATGTATATTTATGTGTTCGTTTTTCTTTTTATTGGAAAATATTAAAAAAATTTCTTAAATAGCGACGAGAAAGTTAGATTCTCTTAATGATATATTTCATTTTCTGCTAGTTTTAACTTGAAGGGAAATGCATCATCTTAAAGCAACGTATGGATTTTTAAAATTTAGTGTGACTTTTACTTAAAACTTCCAGATTTATAAAATAAAAAAAATAAAAATGTATGACGCTTATATATTTTTTGTAGACACTAATTTCCTAAGTGAAATGAATTGCCTCTAGTTGGCAATCGAAAGCGGTTGCAGACTTTCTTTTGCCACTTGAGTCTTTTTTATTGCATATGAAATTCTTTGAAGGCAATGAATAAACTACAGATCGCTACGATATATTACTATTGACTCTTCAAGGGTTTGGACAATAAATTTGAAGTCTAGCAGTATTTGAAATTGAAATGCACTAAAAACTATTAGTAAATTTGATCAGAATATACTAAATACTGTATGATATTCGCTGTATGATACCCGCTGCATTCTGCTTTTAATTAAAATTCTGGGCTAGTCTCTCTTTTTTTTTTTACTGGAACGAATCATTAAGTAATTGAATTTTAATATTATTGGTGTGGTTTTAATTAATTAAAATTCTTCGAAGTAAGCAGCCAGTGCACTCTGTAAAGTAGTTGGCGTTAGGAAGGGTACTCAACCGTTGAAGCCATGTCAAAGCAAACATTGGAGCACAGGGTAGTTTTCGTCGGACTATGCTAAATCTTCCAACTCATGCCAGCTTGGATGATGGGCGTTAACGAGCATGTTCCTAAGTACAGCATGGTTTTATATTATATATGGAATTCTCACGTTGCTACCAGGAGAGGTATGTCGTCAGTCATAGTTACCCCAGTAGAATGACAAGGGTGGAAAACTAATATCAAACCAATGTAGTGCGCTGCCAAACCAGCTATGGTAAAACATTCACCACAATCAGTGTTCTTCTTAGTGCCTTATCGTTCGTCACCAAATTTTTTCAATGATTTTGTTATATAAAAGTATAATCACTTTCTCTACAACATTACTTCAGAAATATGTGTTACAGTTTGAGGACTAGATAGTTAGGAAATGACTTGGTTATGAGCATGAATCAGTGAGAAGCTAACTCATTTCCTTGTGACTACACAGTCTGTTAGTGATGGCAGCTAAATCTTTCTCAGTGACAATTGTTTTAGCCATTGATACGTATCAGTGATGGGCTAGCTCAGTACTTTGTGGTCACCCGCCTACTGGAAGCAACAACTAAATCTCCTCCAAATAATACCGCACTACTGTGTCTGCCTTAAACTCCACTATACGAAACGGACGAGAAGAAATAATTCAATTGGCCTAATGATGTACTGAATGATCTACACACAAACACACTTTCAAGGAACTGAAATTCGCCTCTTATTTCAGGAAACAAAAAAAAAGCATGATACTATCTGTTAGAACGGGCAATTAATTCAAGAAATGAAAATTTCATTCCATCAAAAATTTAATTTTCCTGCCCAGTAGGGAAAAAATGTTTGCTAGTATGTGCCAAGAGAAAACTACAGACAGGTTTTGGGCGTTAGGCATAATCAGTTGAGCATAGTCTAACCAAACCTATTTCAGTAAGCTGACAGCGGTTTTTACTTGTAAGAAGAGCTGCGAAGATTTGTTACCATAATTACAGAAAGTGAGCTAAGAGAAATAAAATGGGCCAACGAGTAGGTGGACACTAAAAATTAGTTATGAATTGAAAACTGTTTTTTTTTATTTGGAAGAACGAACAGAAACTTAAAGGTAATTCTTTGCTACTACCAAAGAAAAGGGAAATAATTTCAAGAATTACTTTTAAAATATTGTTTCAGAGAAAATTGAATGTTCATACTGAAAGTAAAAATCTGATTTTTGTTGATGACAGGAACAGTTATGCTTTAATCTTAAGTCTCATCATTACAGAACTGTGCAATCACTCCAGCCTTTACCATTCGGCAGAAATTTTCAAATTTGACAAATGACTTTAAACTTCAGTGAAGGGAATTGAAAATATCACAAAGTGTCGTGGTCCAACGAGAGAGCGTTTACGCAGTTTATCGAGCTATCAGAAATAACCAAACTTCTCTCAAATGATACGCAACCGTATTAAACAAAGAATGGTATATTGGATGATGTTTTCTTACATGCCTCTAAATACGGGATGGTCATGAAAGAAATGCTTATCAGGGTTAATCTTGAGTTAAGTAGCAACAAAACAAGTCATCATCATATAATGAAAGTATCGTTTCTTTGTCTTCTTGAAGTGTATCGAGAGCAAGTCATCTGGCAAAATATAAATCGCTGACATCGATAAAGTAAAATCACTTAATGGATAATGAAGTCAAACGACCTAAACAGAAATCGAATCCGTACCTCAGACTCAGTTTTACGGAATTTTACCATTATTCTCCAACATGCAATAAGATAAACTTAACTGAAGAAATAATTGCATGCAGTACTTATCTGTGGTCATATTGGTGACTTTGACGAAAAAAATTGCTTGTTAAAAATAGTTTAGAAATTTGATAAATTGCATGACGAAATGGACATTTTATGTAAGAACATAGAATTTATAATGGACAATTGAATCGATAAGAAAACAACTGCTAACAATTATATTTCCTATAAAAAATTATATTTTCTATCAGCAATAAAAGCCAGCTGTATACTAATTTTGGCAAAGCAAATTCTAAATATTAATTTGATACAAGTGTAACAGTGTTTATTTCTGTTTAGTCTCATAAAACATATTAATATCCTACTTATAAACTACTAAAGCCACATGTGCGACTGCAGTTATTTCATTTTGTCACTGATATATTTACAACATTTTACATGTATTTTCCATTTATTTTAGCTGTTATGCCTCAACGATGGTTCTTTAACACTCTTACTAATTTCCTGCTGCTTTAATTTAAACTATACACAGACAAAACAAAACTACTTCCAATCTATTCTCCTCTACTCTTGCCTCATCGCTCTATTTACACATTGGCAAAGTGAAATAGCTTTTATTACTCAAATCCAATGACAGGTCCTAATGATGTCCCTTCAGTTACTATCACCACGCCATAGTTGTTCTACCATCATTAAATTCATCAAATTTTCTGTCATTGAACCCTACTGTCCTCGAAACAAGCCTCTCTGAACCTGCCATCAACCAAGCCATCCAACTTCTAAGATAAGCTTTAAAAAACGAATGATGCTTACACTTTCCTCCTACAACACGCATCAATGAACTTTCGTATCTGGAAGCTACAGCTAAAGCAAAGATTTTTAGCATTTTAAAAAGCAAATCCGTCGCCCGTGTCTGGTTTAAAACCTCCTGATTCAGTTATTGCTTGATGACGTATTCCACCTTTTTTTCAATTTCTCGATCGAAAACTTCATGTTTAACAAATACTCCATTATAAAGTACGCCGAAAAACGTATCCCAGAGTAACAGCTATCAGCTTCGCTACCTGAAAGTTCAGTGTTTTCTTCTGTTTTTATATCATGTACACGTTGATATTTCTGCTCTTACACATCCCTATTTACACATCCTAAAGATAGCGTAGTCGACATGGCATCTCATGTGGAATCTGCTACCCTAAATGGTAATATGACAACCTAATACCCTTCAGCAGCATTAAAACAAAAATGCTACACATATCAAAAGAGATTTTTGTACTACGCCATATCTACAACAATCTAAAACTGTCTGGAATTCACTGCCAGTAAACAAACATATTTACAAAAATTAAAGCTGAACATTAACTGCATCGATTTTCTGCTGTCGGAATGTCAGTACCAATCATAATCATCCCCGCTACCCCTTCCGACTAAATGTATCAAAAGCATATTAAATATCAGAATTGTGGATAAAGTTACCTGCGGTGTGTGTTGTACATTCAAAATGCGTGTTTGTTTTTAGAAATATATTTCAGTGTAGTCGTTTAAGGAACAGTTTGCTGATGTAAACTGTAAAAATATTCGAGTAAAAAGAAAATGAGAAGTGATAAAGATGTAATAATTAGTGGATGATGAAGGACTTGGGGAGTCGACTGCAGAAGATTGCTTGCTAGAACACATTTCGCATAAGTGTTTCCAAGCACTCTGGTCGTACGCACATACATACAATGTATGTATGTGTGTGACAACGGAACATGTGACATTTTGTTCACGGCTAAAATTAAAAATGTAAAACATAAGTTTTCATGATTTTCTGGTTAATTTTTTAAAAAAATTCTTTATCATATTGTTGATGATTATTTGATAAAAAAAAATTCTTAGAGTTTGTATGTGAAATTCTTTCTCATTAACATCTTGTACCTCAACAATTTTCTTGATGCATTTTTTTCTGTTTGAGTTACAGCGCATAATTTCCAAAGAAAGCTAAAAACAAATCTATAAGAAAACAAGATCATGTCGCCATTTTGCTTGTGAAAGAAAAAAATATCTATCTCTCTATATATAAACGGCAGTTTGTCTGTGCGTGTTTCTGTGTGTCTGTTTGCTTGTACCCTCACCCTGACCACAGCTTTCAACCGATTCTGATGAAACTTGACACACACATAGCCCAATGTCATAATTCAAAACTAACGCAGCGAAAATTTTGAAAAGTTCCCCCAGTTCTGAAAAAAATCGATAAATTCGACATGGGGTCGAGAATCAGAAACACAAACCGGATAATTTACCATCATTTTTTTCCATTTTTTTGCTATAACTCTCTAAAAATGCTTTATAGTTATTTCCCTTACAAACCTGAGCAACGCCGGGCGATACTGCTAGTTATTGATAAAGAGCAGAAATATATCGTGTTGTTAGCTATTCTGTAAATGAATGGATAAGAAATATCCAAATGTGCTTAACAAAAACATATGGTTTCTTGTATTTCTTGATAAGTTGTTTGAATCTAATAATAGATAAGTTAAAACTACAATGAACAACAATCGTTGTTTAACGTTTGGATGTATTCTCATTGCATGCTGTATAAAATGAGAATATAATGAACATTTAAAAGTGTTGGTTTTCCTATTTTTCAGGTGTCTGGTAAAGAAAAATTGGCAAGAATAATACACATTAAAAAAAAAGATGTCAAATAATTTTTTAAAGATAATTTCAACCAGAATTATTTACTATATTGTTCACAATACAGAGGGGATTTGAATTGTTCGATAAATCAGGTTTATCTTTTGGCTTGTACGAATAATTTTCTAAAATAATAGATATAAAAATAGAAAATAAATATTGATATATTATTTGTAGCTAAAAAGGCTTTATATTTTAGAAGAAAACATGAAGCATGCCTATCATTATCGAGTTTATGCTTTCGAAAAAGGTATCGTTGATATAATGAACTGAAATGGTTTCAACATAAAAACAAGGATCCTCTTCATAGACACTCAATCGACAAGAAATAACAGCAAACTTTCAGCAAAATCACAAAACAGTATTAAGACAATGGAAGAGATATGTGTATAAAGGATAATGTAGTGTGTATATTCTATTTCTTTAAACTATGTGGTCTAGCTCCGGAAATACGGGAAGATTAAATCATATTGTACAGCTTTTTAAAAAAATTCTATTCCACTCATATTTCCTTATTGTTATTACCCAGCCTTCATTACACAGCTACAATTTACATAAATGTCGTACAAAACATATATGCTAGAAATGGAACCCAACTATCTCTCTATTTCAGATGTTCTCAACCTGGGTCCGTATGGCTCCTGAAGCTCCATATAAAATTTTGGCGAGGTCCACGCGATAAAATAGCAAATTAGGCATACAAAAAGTATTTTAAGGGACCCTCAAATAATTTTGCTCTAGATGTCTGTACTGGTACGTATTACAAAAAACATCCAAGTTTTTTTCCTTCTCTAACATTTTGCATAATTTAACCTACACAAATCAATGTCTGAAAAATAAGATAGGAATTTTGAAAGAAGTATGTATGAACTTAGTTTTTAACCATCGAATGGTTATGGGGGTCCATCGGAATAAAACAGTTGTCAAAGGGGTCCATAGATAAAAAGTGGTTGAGAACCCTTGCTCTATATTCTTAAAGATGACCGGGTGATCATAGTTTGAAAGGTTTTGATTATAAGTCTGCTCATTAAGGGTAACATGGAATTAAACAGCAACAATCACTGATAATTATATAAACACTAAAGATATGAAGGGTGAAGGTCATCCCAAGTGACATTTGTATCAGAATGCAAAGGAACGAAATTGAAATAAGTTCTGTAAACTATCTGTTCAAGCACTGTAATGTTTCTGTTTCAATGCTGTGCTAACATAGTATTGCGATTAAAACGAAACTTAATAATACAGACTTACTTAAAAGGGGACTATTACCAAATTATAATTTGGGTCAAGGCCAGCAATTTGAAGGGGGCAAGTCGATTATATCGATCCCAAAACTTGACTGGCTCTTATTTCGTCGAACCCGAAAGGATGAAAGGCAAAGTTGAGTTTGATGAGCTTTGGACTTAGAACTTAAAGATCCAGAAGAAATGCTGCTAAACAACATTTTGTCCGACGTGCTTATGAATCTCTCAGCTCGCCGTCTTAGGGACTACTTCTAAATGTTTTGTTTTTACTATTTGTATCACTCACATGAGTATACATTCCCATATATACAAGTCATACCATTCCAATTAGCTAAAGTTTGGTGCTTAGCCAGGACATTAATTGTTTTAAAGGAAAAATGTACAAGGTGACCTATGACCGAGGGAATAAGTTATTTGTTTTAGTACACCGTAGCTTCTATTTTTTTTATCGTGCGCGAGTTATGTATTCCTTACGATTGCATTCTGTTAGCAACCTTACTCCTTGTTTAATAAAAGAGTTAACTACAACCAGTGGAAAAGAACAAGAAAACAAACGTAAATACTTTTGTTCTGCAGTTTTAGAAATAAATACAGTAGTTACAGAGCACCAATAATATTTATAAAGCTGGAAACATGAAAGTACATGTAAAATTTTGCAGTCTATCTCTTCAACGATGAAGCATTCTGTGAATTCATTAAGGTCAAGTTACTAGAAGTACTGGAGATAAATATATTTCATTAATATTGACCTTTAACAAGTGGAATAACTATTAACCTTTTAAGCACTTTCGGTTTTTGTTTTTCAAAAGATACCTTTGATTGAATCAAGATTGTATTATACAGTTTCAAAGTTTGAATTGGGACCTTTGCAAAAGAATCCAACTTTTCTTTTGTCATTGTGTTCAAATCTTTATAGTTTTGTTATGTATGAAGCTAACATTCTGAAACGTGTACCGCAGTCATCATCAGTGTTTTGCTGTTATTGTTTATCAAACTAACCAAGCAGATCTACGATCAAAACATTCGAACAGTAACTATCTTGCCTTCCTTTTCCTGATGTGTGTATCTAAGACTTTATTATTCATTGTAACTATGAAAAATGACTAGCACTTAGAACAGTGGACATCACAGCAGCTGTGATTTAATACAAACTCGAAAGTTTTCATTAAGCTGCTGTCTCATATTAGACTCGACTGTTCTGATTTATTGGTAAGACGTAAACATTTATTGAATAGAGTTGAATAATTCTACCTTCTGATGTGGCGAGCTGGCAGAAGCGTTAGCACGCCGGGCGAAATGCTTAGCAGTATTTCGTCTGCAGCTACGTTCTGAGTTCAAATTCCGACGAGGTCGACTTTGCCTTTCATCCTTTCGGGGTCGATTAAATAAGTACCAGTTACGCACTGGGGTCGATATAATCGACTTAATCCGTTTGTCTGTCCTTGTTTGTCCTCTCTTTGTTGAGCCCCTTGTGGATAGTAAAGAAATAGGTATTTCGTCTGTCTTTATCTTTTGAGTTCAAATTCCGTCGAGGTCGACTTTACCATTTATCCTTTCGGGGTCGATAAATTAGGTACCAGTTGTGTACTGGGGTGATGTAATCGAGTGATCCACTCCCAGAAAATTTCGGGCCTTGTGCCTAAAGTAGAAAAGAATCGTTAGCACGCCGGGTAAAATGCTTAGTGGCGTTTTATTCATTTTCATATTCATGAATACCAGTTGAGCATTGAAGTCGATGTAAACGACGTACCCCTACCCTGAAATTGCTGGCATTGTGTCAAAATTTGAAACCAATATTTCTATCTTCTGAATTTATGAATTGTTCTTACTGATAATTTAGTTTATTATCAAAGACAATTAAAATCAGTATAGGCTTTTTATTATATATGAGATATCAGCAGTACTAAATGGTGAGCTGGCAGAATCGTTAGCACGTCGGGCAAAATGGTTGCCGGCGTTTCTTCCGACTCTTTACGTTTGAGTTGAAATCTCGCTGAGATCAATTATTGCCTTTCCTCTCTACGGGACCAATAAAACGAAGTATCATTTAAGTGCTAGGTTAATGAGATCAACTTGTCTCTTCTCCTCAATATCGCTGGTCTACTTAATCACTGCAGTAGACTGGAGTCTCATTGAAGGGGAATTTGTGATCCCGGTCGCTTATAGGCCATAGAAACCTAATAATCAACTTTATGAGTTCCGAGTTTGGAGAAAAATATCTTAAAAAATATCCCTAATTTTTAAAAATATAATTTATATTCCCATTTCTCCCTCTCCTGAAACAAAAGGCCTTTTGTGCATAATGAAAATGTATCAATATGCTACATATTCCATTATATAATATGAAGAACAGTAACTGATATGAGCCCGCATCGAGGCGGGTTTTCTTTTGATTCTTGACTGAAAGTTTTGAACTTATTCGGATAGAGATCTCACAAAATGGTATTACGGTCATTAAAGTCTATTTTCTAACGTAATAAGGGCATAATAAATGATTCAGTTTTCTATATATTAATACTTTAATAGAAAGACACAACGTTTTCTTCTAGAGGAGAGGATATGAATCCCTCTCAAAGATAATAACGGCATAAAAATGGCTTGGACATTGACAATTGAATCTATATAGTAAATACTGCAAGATGGGAGCTTGTCTCTTCTATTTTCTCTTACTTAACAGATCACCATCATCATCAATTAACTCTGGCTTCCATGTTGGCTCGAATGAGATCATTCGACAAAACCCAGTGAGTCGAAGACTGTGATATATGCCAATATCTTCTCTGGAATGGTTTCTACAACTGGACACTGTTCCTCGTGTCTTCTACTTCACGGAGAACACAAACAACGTGTGAACTCAACGACGGTCGTTTATATTGCGAGAAATAAGAGCCTAATATTCTTAGAATCACATCTCACCGTCTTTAAAAAAGTAAAAATATTACATAATGCAATTCTAGATATACAACGAAAGGATGTAGCTGCGGTTGGAACGCCTCTGATCAAAAGTCTGATCGACCAAGCTGATTTAGCATACATATACTGCTTTAACAGATATTCAAGGTGTAGTTAGTCTGATATCTCTTCACTAAGATCTCTCTCTTTCTGTGCTCCCCCCTCTCTTCCTCTGCTTCTGTTTGTCTTCTCTTCTGTGCTGAAGTTTTTACTACTTTGTTATAAGCTGCATTATAGAAATGATGTGACGCCATAAGACAGACAAATATCAAAATTTTTAACGTCATCCGAACGGTTTAATTCGATATTTTTTTCCCGATCTCTCGTTCGGCTTTTATATCTTTTCATGGTTCATAGAATAACATTGCTTTTCGTGCTTTTGTTTTTTTTATTTTGGAGATCGCAAAGAAATTTTTCACTAGTTATCTTCTCAATGCAAGACAGCTTGACGAAAACGAAGATATACGCTATTTTTAATCACGTCAATTAGATCCTTGTTCCAACTTTTGGAGTTTAGTTCCAGATCTGAAATTAATCAAGATCAACTAAAATGATAGAGGACAATATAGAACTTTCGGTAAAGAATCATGTTTTTTTAAAGTTCTGTACAAAATATGCTAATTTCTAAGTATTCGAAAATACCTTAAGAATAAAAGAAAAATACTGAGAAAGCGAAAGGATTGATAAGTAGTTATGTAAGTATGTCGATAGATGGATATATGAGGACAGGTTAACGTATTTTGGAAGATTAATAAAGGGCAAGTTGAATATAAAAATACTAGTCACCACAAGTAGTCTAGAATTGTTTCAATTCTTGATGGAACCATTAACTTTTACCATCTCTAATATCCAAATTATTGATATATTTCGGTCAGCGTTGGCAAATCAACGACTCAATAAAAATTAATGTCACGTGATTTCAATAATACCTGTGTAAAGCCCTTTTTTTAAAATAGAAATTCTGTAAAACACGATAATATAACGACAGGAAGGAAAGAAAAGAAACAAGAAAGAGAAAATATATTTAAACGTTTTCATACATTGGTATTATATTATTTCATACTTTAGCCTGTCAATGGCATATTATATGGGTTTTAAGCACCAAATAATTTTATATTGATGCATCTGTGTGACCTTCCTGCTAAATTATTATCATTACTATAACTATTTCACTCAACTGATTCCACCGAGGTCGGCTTTTCATCATTTCGGGGTCGATAAGTACCGGTCAAGTACTGGGATCGATGTTATTGACTAACTTCTGACCCCTAGAACTGCTGGCACTTTGCTAAAATTTGAAACTGCTATTATTTCTTATTTCTTTACTGCCTACAAGGGGCTACACACAGAGGGGACAAACAAGGACAGATAAAGGGATTAAGACGATAATATCGACCCCAGTGGGTAACTGGTACTTATTTAATCGAACCCCGAACGGATGAAAGGCAAAGTCGGCCTCGGCGGAATTTGAACTCAGAACGTAGCGGCGGGTGAAGTACCACTAAGCATTTCGCCTGGCGTGCTAACGTTTCTGTCAGCTCGCCGCCTTAACTGCTATTGTTTATATAAGTAGGATGTGGATTGACAGAATCGTTAGACCGCAGAGCAAAATGATTAACTGAATTTTTTCGACTCTTCTACGTTATGAGTACAAACGCCGCTGACGTCCATTTTGTCTTTCATCCTTTCGAGGTCGTTAAAACTAAGTGTCAGTTGAGTACATGGGTCGATGTAAGTGACTTCCCCTTCACACAAAATAGCAGACCTTGTGGCAAAAATTAGAATTATTATCATTAGACCACTGAAAGCAGCAAGCTGACAGAATCGTTAGTACACCGGGGAAAATGCTTTGCGGTATTTCGTCTGCAGCTACGTTCTGAGTTCAAATTCCGCCGAGGTCGACTTTGCCTTTCATCCTTTCGGGGTCGATTAAATAAGTACCAGTTATGCACTGGGGTCGATATAATCGACTTAATTCGTTTATCTGTCCTTGTTTGACTTCTCTGTGTTTAGCCTCCTGTGGGTAGTAAAGAAATAGGTATTTCGTCTGCTGCTACGTTCTGAGTTGAAATTCCGCCGAGGTCAACTTTGCCTTTCATCCTTTCGAGGTCGATTAAATAACTAAAAGTTATGCACTGGGGTCGATATAATCGACTTAATCCGTTTGTCTGTCCTTGTTTGTCCCCTTTATGTTTAGCCCCTTGTGTGCAGTAAAGAAATAAGAATAATTGGCATACCGGGCTGAATGCTTAGCGGCATTTAGTCCGTCATTGTTCTCATTTAAAATTCCACCGAGGTCGACTTTACCTTTTATCTTTTCGGCGTCGATGAAATATGTATCAGCCAAGCCTATCCCCACTCCCCCAAAATTGCTGGCCTTGTGCCTATAGTAGAAAGGCGGCGAGCTGGCAGAATCGTAGCATGCCGGGCAAAACGTCCAGGTTTTCAGTTCAAATTCTGCCGAGGTCGACTTTACCTTTCATCCTTTTGAGTTCGATAAAATAAGTACCAGTTGAGCACTGGGGTCGATGTAATTGACTTATCCCTTCGCCCCAAATTTCTGGCCTTGTGCCAAAATCTCAAACCAACATTAACATTAATAGTAGTGGTAGTATTCGTAATAAAAATAGGTGTAGGTATAGCTGAGTTCGAAAATATATAGGTAAGAAGCTCATTTTGCAACCTCGTGGCTTCGGTTCAGTCCCACTGTGGGGCACCTTAGGTAAGTACCTTCAACTATAGCCCCGGACCAACCAATACCGTGTGAGCGAATTTGTTAGATGGAAACTGTGTGGAAGCCCGTCGTGCATATATACATGTGTGTGTGTTTATGTGTGTGTGTATGGTGAAAAAGAAAGTCAACCCCGAAGGTTTTGAAACTTGATACGTAAAGTGACGTAACTAAATATCGCAAGGTAGGGCATTTTGTTAGTTGTTGTTGCATTCTGCTACCTACCACCTGTTAGTAGTAGTAGTAGTAGTGATGGTGGTGCTAGTAGTCCTCATAATAATGATAGCAGTAGCAGCAGTAAAAGTAGCAGTTGTAGTAGTGATGGTGGTAGTAGTCGTCATTGTAATGATAGTAGTATTAGTGATGGTAGTAGTAGTAATGTTAACGGAAGTGATAACAGTCATAGTAATGATGGTGGTAGAAGTAGAAGTAGCAGCAGTAGCAGCAGCAGTAGTAGTAGTTGTAGTAGTAGTAGTAGTAATAGCAGCAGTAGTGATGTTGGTAGTAGTAGTAGTAGTAGCAGCAGTAGTGATGGTAGTAGTAGTAGTAGTAGTAGTAGTTGTAGTAGTAGTAGTAGTAGTAGTTTGAACGTTTCAAATCTACAGTTGAATTCATAACCAAGAGCAACTGTAAATACTATCTCTATTCATATATCAAAGATTTCAGCTTTTCTGACGAAGCGTAAGGAGAGAATATCGAGACGTGAATCTGTATATAATGTTTGATTTTATTCATTTGTTCGTGTGCTCGTTTATTTTGCTTTGCAGTTCAAATCCTATTTAGCACTTTCTTCCAAACCAACGTTACAGAATTTAAACATTAGTTATGCACAATGTCGATTCTAGTGACAGCTTCCACCTGCTGCAAAATTTGTTCATGTACTTAAAACGGGAGAACATCACAAAACAATGAACAAACATGAAATGTGTAAGAATTTTCTAACTGCCTGACTGTGTGTGATATTGACATTGTCAAAAACTCAATATGTCTAAAATATTATTTGACCAGTCTGTCAAATATTATTACATTGAAAATATTTCAATAACTTTATTGAATGAGAAGTGACAACTGTTTCGTTTCCGTGATCACAGATTAGTAAATCATCATCGATAACAGGACTCTTCATACTTACTGCGTCGAGGAGCAAAAGATGCAATTATATGATTGGTTTTAGCTGCTGTTTACCTCACTATCGTCACATCCTCCCATATTCATTCTGCTCCGCCACCCGGGCCGCTAACACACTCTTATTAACATATTTATCATCTAGTAAATGCACGTTTCTCTTATCTTTTCTTCTTATCTGCTTTTTATCGCTTGTTCTGTAAACTTATAAACCCATTAAAAATACATTTTCTATCTTTGACAAAGGGCTTGGCTCCGCATTATTCTTGTCTCTTCACGGCACACGAACTCATCCATATTTATCAAATTTCCTATGAGCTGATACGGTTGTGCTATTTTCATTCCTCGATGAAACTATTCACTTTCATTGGTAATACATTTGGGAAAGTTACGAATGTTACACTCTATTTTTGCAATCTCCTAAATTATTAAACGTTTTTATCTAATGAAACAGAAGCCATTATTTATCTATTTATTTACCATTTCCAATTTCTGGGTGCTTTATAAGCAGAATCATCCGTGATATAAAGGGAATAACTCACCAAACTCAATTCACTTGAGCGCAGTACTGTAAACTGACGAAACAACTTCAGGATTTGTGCTTTATAATGCCAATATAACTCACGAATGTTCAGCATACAAGGCGAAAACCTCCACACGATTATTCTTTATGCCGGATATACCCTACTATCTTACAAATAATTAACTATCCTAAATGTAATATACAAGGAAATAAGAAAGGATAGTTATAGCTAGAGTGCTAGTTGGACAATAAAGATTCCTCATAGAACGCTATAGCTGGACATCTACAACATGGAAACAATATCAATGAAATTAGCAAAATAATAGCATTTTTATAAACTTCAAAAAACACTGATTGGAACCGTTTCTACCAAGCGAAAGAATTAAAGGTCACTGAACCCCTCTCAACACAGATACTGCAGTATATCTTATCTTCAAGTGGTCGCAACCGAAATGTGTTTCAGTACGTTGTCAGGGATCTTTGCTCATCTTGAGCTTTGGTAGGTTCTCAACATCAGATATGGCCTGGTTGTTAGTATGATAGCAGTATATAGATCCAATGAAATAATAAGAGACACTTAAAAAAAATCATACCCCGCAAGTTAATATACAAATATAACACAGATTACACTACTGAAATAGATAACCCGAAAAATAATGGCAATCTCAAACACAGCACATCATCAAGTCACACAGCCGGAATAAAACTCAACATTAAAAGTTAAACAAGAAAATAACATAGAAAAGCAGAAAAAAACCTAGCAAACATTTGTTTCCAGTATAAACCACAAATCAAAGACGATGCGAAATAATTAGCAGCGTTTACAACTTTAGCAATTCAGATTTCATGTCACAATCACAAATCCACAATATACACACACTCCAACTACTAACAAATCATCAATCAAAAACCACAGAAAAGAGATGGGAGCACAAAGAAAAAAAGTTAGCTTCCACCTGGATTCTGACGTTGAGTTTCACTTCTATATATCAGATACCGGAAAAGTATTGTGGAAAGATTTGAAGGAACCATTGCAATTACTAACACTTACATTTACTCATATTGTTTTCAAATTTTGACACAAGGCTGTCAAGTTGGTAGGAAGGAAGTGGTCTATTACATCGATCCAAGTGTTCAACTGGTACTTATTTTATCAACGCCGAAAGGATGAAAGGGAAATCAACGTCGGTGAGATTTGAACTTAGAACGTAAAATCGGAAGCAATGCCTATAAGCATTTTCCCGGTGTCGTAGCGAGTTTGCCAGCTCGCCACTTTACATTTACTCATATTAACATCACTATATCCCAAGGTTCTTTAAGTTGAGAAAAATAATCCTAACTGGTAACCTGAGTAAAATAATACCACATACACCTTGCAGTCCTCTAAGTATATGCTCAAAAATTTCAGAAAGTCTCTTATTCTCATTGGATAACATAAAACGTTAATGGGGAACTACATACAGACAACAGAGTCGATAAAGATGCTTCGATGAAGCTTTTCGACCTGATGAGAGCAACCGAAAAACCTCTCTCAAATCAAATTCTACTGTCTTAAAAAAAAAATTAAAAGAGATTACATTCGCTACTGTGGTCTTAGAAATTATGTCTGAATAAAAGGTGGAAAGGATGGCGTATTTTTAGTCCTTTATCTACTCGATTAGAGCGGCTCTGGGCTAAACAACAGCGACCACAACAATAGACAGTCATATTAGAGAGAAGAAAGAGTACAACGTATCTAAACTGTCATACTCTCTAGATTGGAATTTGAAGGTTAGTCGTAATGGCTTATCCAGCGCTATGGATCTATCGATCACACCTGACCGATCTTCTGACTATCTAAGCGCCCTAAGTATACTTGGTTAGGGTTACATATCTACATCAGCAACAACAACGGGTTTGTACACATTTGTAAACAGGCAGATAATGACAATAATAGTGAAGTGTCTTGCCGATGGAATGCAGTTTACCTGTCGCTCTACCATTAGGCAAGTCTATATCGACTCACTTAACAGCCATTTTCTTAAGGGCAGCAGACACAGATGTAAGTTTTTTTCAAGTTTTTAATAATGTTTTGTCGAAGTGTGGCAACAAGATGCATCTATGTCTTTGAATAAACGACATGATTTTATATTTTGAGTTTGACTAGATATAATTTGCCTAGAATACAATACATAATAATGGATGTCAGTTTCTGAACGTAATAGCAACATATAATAATTAATCGAAATATAATAGAAGTCCCGGAAATGAATTGAAATTTCAATCTAAATTGGCAATGCAATTAACCTTAAAGCAAAGATATGAATACTAACAAATCTATTACATTTCAGAATTAAATTCATTGTTATCCTCTCCTACTAAATTACACTGATTACTCTTTACGTTTTAACTCTTTTACTTGTTTCAGTCATTTGACTGCGGCCATACTAGAGCACCGCCTTTAGTCGAGCAAATCAACCCCAGGACTTATTCTTTGTAAGTCTAGTACTTATTCTATCAGTCTCTTTTGCCGAACGGCTAAGTTACGGGGACGTAAACACACCAGCATTAGTTGTGAAGCAATGTTGGGGGGACAAACAGATACACACACACACACACATATATATATACATATACATATACACGACGAGCTTCTTTCAGTTTCCGTCTACCAAATCCACTCACAAGGCTTTGGTCGGCCCGAGGCTATAGTAGAAAACACTTGCCCAAGGTGCTACGCAGTGGGACTGAACCCGGAACCATGTGGTTCTTAAGCAAGCTACTTACCACACAGCCGCTCGATAAAGAGATTTCTAATACAGATTTCATGTTGTTTGCTATGGCCCGATCTAGAGTATATAATGCTGTAAGCGTACTGACTCCTTTACAATTGCTTAGATAATAAGTACTTGTAATCTTTGCTTTTGCTAAGGAAACCTAATAAGACTGAAACTTATCTGAAGTTATCTCCGACACACACCCAAATAGAATAGTAATCAGATGTTCGTCATATCAAAGCATCTAATTAGATTTGTTAATGATCACTGCAATAAATATATTAGCATTAACGTAACTATTATTACTGCATTTGTTACTTTCTTTTTTGCTAAATCTGTATACAATGTATACTACATTTTTTTCAGTCATTCAATTCTGCGAAAACCCACACTTTATGTTTGTTTGTTTTATTGTATATTCCCCCTCGTCCGCTGCTCTGGTACCATATAAAATAAATTACTATTTATATCATTATTACAACAACAGCAACAACAGCAATAAATTAAGTGAAACAGCAATATTAGAATAACGACCGAAATGGCAACCGAACAGGCAACAAAAATCCCAAACTGAAGATGCCCAGGCCCGGATGGTGTACAAGGATGTTGGCTGAAAAATTGACCAGCTCTACACAGAATAATAGCCAGGCAAATGGATAAAATGTTCAACAACGGGTGGCAAATCTTAAAGTGACTGACCACAGGTAAAACAATTCTTTGCCAAATGATTCCAGTAAAGAAATTGCAGTGGATTACCGGCCTATCACCTGCCTGCCTCTGATGTGGAAACTCATGACAGGAATAATATTTAATTATGTGTATAACTTACTGGAAATGAATGACAAACTGCCAGTGGAACAGAAAGAAAAGCCAAGGAACAAAAGGCCAACTTCTGATAGACAGAATGGTACTGAACGACTGCAAGAAAAGACTTACTAATCTGCGCATGGCGTAGATCGATTATAAGAAAGCGTATGAAATGGTCCCCCATTCCTTGATTTTAGAAAATCTTGAGCTGGAACAGGTGTCTGATAACATATCAAATTTTATTATGAGATCAATGAAGAACTAAAATACAGAGTTAACTTCACGTGGAAAATGTTTGGCGAGGATTAACATAAAGAGATGCATATTTCAAGGAGATAGCCTATCACCATTGCAGTTTGTACTTTGTAGGATGCCCCTCACACAAATACTGCGGAAAGGGATATCGGAGTACACCTTGAAAAGTGGAGTAAAATTAAACCATCTGATATATATAAATAGCTTAACGATCTTTGGGAAGACCGAACGTGAAATAAATGGCCTAGTTTCAACAGTGCAGATATTCAGTAAGGATATCGGAATGGAATTTGGGACTAAAAAGTGTGGTATGTTTATTATACAAAAAGGCAAAGTAGTGTCGTCTGATGGTCTAGAGCTACCCGACGGCAAGAAAATCAAGGATATTGAGACTGATGGATATAATTATCTGGGTATTTTGGAATATGAAAAAAATCGAGGAAAGTGAAATGAAGGAGAGCTTTTGGTGAGAATATCTCAGAAGATCCAAATTAATTATGGGAAGTAGGCTCAATGGAAAAAAGAAAACAACAAGATCAGGGCAATGAACATATGGTCTGTTTATTTAATGCGATATGGTGCAGGTGTTGTTAGCTGGACAAAGAACGAGTTTGAGGAAATGGACAGGAAAACTAGGAAAGTGATGACAACAGGGATATTGACAGGCTGTATGTGTCTAGGAACAGGTGAGGCAGTGTGCTCATAGGATGCTAGATCTGTGTTGTCAACGAGACGAGAAGAAAAGTCTGGGATGGTACATCAAGCTTGTCGCTGTTAGAATTAACAATATAATACCTACCGAAAATGCGATGCACCACAAACATTTAAGAAACAAAATGAAACCACTGCAAAGGCAATACCTCAGAGAAATCAAAAGAAAAGACAAGATAAATACTTGGAGATGGCTAAGAAAAAGGGATCTGAAAGAATGCACCGAGGCATTGATATGCAGAGCCCAGGAACAATTTGTGAGAATTAATCACACAAAGTTCCAAATAGGTAAGACCAGCGAATCATCCCTTTGTAGGATGTTTGGCAGCAAAAACGAAACAATCTCAGAGCGTCCCGTATACATACTGTGAGTTAGCAAGCTGGCCCAAAAGCACTACAAAAGGAGGTACGATAACCTGGCTAGGTTCGTCCGCTGGAGGATATGTGAAAAGTATTGCCTGAACAGAGCATGGAAATGGTGCGCACATGAACCAGAAAGAATCATCGAAAACAAGGAATATAAGATACTATGGGATATCACAATTCAATTTGACTCCGTAATCGATGCTCGGAGACCAGATATTGTTGTGGCAGATAAAGGAAAATAGGAAACCAAGATTATAGATATTGCAATACCTGGGGATGCACGCATAAATGACAAAATTAAACGGACAGAATAAGATTGAAGCTATCAACAACTGGGCGGTTTCATTCCTTAGATATGGGATACTCCACCCAAAACGTGATACAGACAAACTGTATGTATCAAGAAAAAGAGGGATAAGAGGACTGATTTGATGCAAACACAGCATTAGAACAGAAGAAAACAACATAGCATAGTATGTAAAATATGCCACAGAACCGCTATTATTAGAAGTGAGAAGGTCAGGCTTGTGTAGGATAAAAGATTGCAAAGATAAAGCACTGTACAAGCACTTGAGAATAAATGAAACTGAAAATAAGTGGATAAAGAAAAGAATGCATGGACAATTTCATAGGAATGTTAAAGATAAGACAGAGCAAAAAAAGACTATAGATGATTAAAAGTGATTTAAAACCGGTAACGGAGGCTCCAATCCGTGATGTCCTAGAGCAAGCATTAAGAACGAATTACATCAATACAGAATAGACAACACACCAGAAAGTGATAAGTGCAGAATTTGTGGTCAAAATAGTGAAACCGTATGGCATATTACAAGTCAATGTACGCTACTAGCCCAGAAATAATATGAGGGGTCATGACAACATAGCAAGGATTGTTCATGGGACACTTTGCAACAAGTATGGACTTGACAGAGCAAAAAAGTGGTACAAATATAAGCCCGAAGGCATCATCGAAAATGATAATGCAAAGATCCTATGGGAGTTTATGATTTGGTGTGACCATGAGATAGAGAATAGGAAACCAGACATAGTGTTAATTGAGAAAGAAAGCAAACTATGGTGGATCATAGATATAGCATGCCCAGCCGACAATAAGGTGTGTAATAAGGAAGAAAAAAGGTCGATAGCCTTGGAGGTTAAGCGGTTGTGGTCGCTGAAAAAGGTGGTAGTAGTATTATTAATTATCGGAGCCCTGGGAACAGAGAGTAAAACATTTGAGAAGTATATGAAATAAATAGGGGCTGCAATAAGGGTGGAGCACTTGCAGAAAATAGCACTGCTTGGAACCGCAAGAATACTCCGGATTGTGCTCAAAAAATAAGGAGTGTTATCTTAGTTTACTGGTAGCGAACAGCTGACACTGTAGTACATCTCCAACCGGGGGGTGGGGGGGTGGAGTCAATTTTTATTTGTCTAGTGGCCGTAGCGAAAGAGGTAGTATGGTGGACCCGTTTGAAAGGACTAAAGACATACACTTTCCTTTTTGGCCAAGCTCTCATCAACTTTTTCAAGTTTCACTTGAAAAGGTAGTTGAGAGCGGAGAGGGAAGTGTTGCCTTGTAGCAAGTTTGTTGAGAGGTGGGTGATTGTTGGAAGAATGGCCAGTGTGATAGGACCAATTCTGAGCGTGCACCTGTTGTCAGCTGGGCATGCTATATCTATGATCCAGAATCGCTTACTTTCTTTCTCAATTAATACTATGTCTGGTTTCCTATTCTATATCTCATGGTTGCACTGAATCATAAGTGAGCCAGTGGTATTATTAGAGCGTCGGAATAAATGCTTAGCGGCATTTCGTGCGTTTTTACGTTCTAAATTTAAATTCCACCGACGTCTGCTTAGCCTTTCATCTTTTTTCGAGGTCGATAAAAATAAGTACCAATTGAGTACTAGTGTTGATGTAACCGACTTTCCCCCTCCTTCAAAAGTTCAAACATTGTGCCTATAGTAAAAAGATGGCCGAATCGGCAAATTGCCGGAAAATTACCTTGCTAGGCCGGCTTTAACTTTTATATTTTAATATAAATATAATACAAGTCAACTACTGTGATTGATTCTATCGATTGCTCAGTTCCACCCCACTACACCCATGAAACAGTTTACAGTCTATAAATCAGTTTCATCAGCTTTTTTGTTGACTATTTAAACAATTTCAAGAGTTAAAATTTATTGCAAATTTCTGAAATAGAAATTGATGAAATAAATAAAAACAGCAGTGAATTTTTTTTTAAAAACTTAATCAACTTAAAAAAATTGGGATTATCTGCGATGTTCAAATTGAATGAAGCGTATTTGTATCAATTGGACAGTTTATGTAGGGGCCATTTCATAAGCATAACTGTGAATTGTGGTTGTTTTAACTACGGCAGATAAGTAGGTGTATTGCTGTACTCTGAATGGTCTAAGAGACTGGAATATTTTGTCGATAAAATAATCTGGTAGTTGGTCTTTAAATCATTGAATTAGCAACATTGCGCTCCATTCACGACCAAATCACAAAATACCAACCCAAGGAATATGCGTTATTTTCTACAATAAAATGAACGCTCACACAGAGTTCAGGTGTATCGGCGTTTGGAAATTCAGAGTTTTGTACAAAAAGAAACATTGCCTCCATTAGAAATGCAAATTTCTACAGGAAAATGTTCACTCACTTACACACAGACACACAAACACGCAGTGAAGCACACACACACACACACACACACAGATACACAAACACACAGTGAAGCACGCACACACACACACGCTCGCACTTATAGTTTTAAGAATATTACGTTGATGATTAAATCATTGATTCTGATATTTGATTTAATGTCGCATGAAACACAATCCCACTGGACTGCCAAATAATTTCAGAAAAACAAAGCTGTTGCAGCGATTCCCACGAGTCGTTTTTACACAAGTATATAATGATCTATTCTCCCTCTCCTTCAACAGTTGGTTGAACAGCAAATGTAATTGTAATTTGCTGTATGCATTTATTTTCACTCTCATTTCATATTTTATGTGCTATGAAAGATCAAAGCAATACCTGGGAATGCAAACACACGCACTAGTGAATTTGTTCAATAAAATACTTTACCTCGCAAGCACACGCACAACATTTTCAGATACGGAGCAAGATTTTATCTTATATAATTAGCTGTTCACAGCATTGGAATCTCCAGAGTAAGAGAAACATTTGCATCTCTCTATAAAATTGAGTTCAGTGAGACCAGTTGGTAAATAGTGCCAACACAGAAATTGCAAATTGCTTTGATTCATTTTCGATAAATCTAAATCTTGTAGTTTCAGGAACCTGGTTTCTGGTTTATATATGAATCGGTTCTTTCATATATATCGGTTCTTTCACACGCACACACACATAATCTATACATATATGCATACATACACACATGCATGTATGTATGTATGTATGTATGTATGTATGTATGTATGTATGTATGTATGTATGTATTTACGTATGTATACATGCATGCCTGTATGTATGAATATGTACACACATACACATGCGCAAGTGAATAGCATTGATTTTTTAGTAGATTGATGATATAAAACTTTAAATTTGTAGAATCAAATAAACAATTTCCTATATATTTCTGGTACTTATTTTATCGATTTCGGCGGAATGAAAATCAACTACAGAGGAATTTTAACAAAAAAAAAAAAAAAAAAAAAAAATTAAGGATGAAACTAACAGCTGCAATGCATTTTGATCAGCATTCAACTCTTTCTGTTATTCTTTTCTCATTTTCATTGTATTCACAGGTTTTCCTACCTTCATACCATTTGTATTTATCTATTAGAATGTAAAAAGAGAATTATTTAGTTGCTCAACATTAAAGAGTGCATATATATATATATATATATATTATATATATATATATAGGCCTTCGCCATGATAGATCGCTAGCCACTACACATTCTTTATTTTTTCTCCTTGTTTCTTTCTGTGGAAGAGAGTAGGCGCGAAGCTTTAAAAACTTTTTCACTTTTCGAGCGTTATACTAATACATCTGTTTGTTGTCTACACCACCTATCTTCGTCTTTTGTTTTTTTCTTAATTGTTCCCCTATACACACGCACACACACACATATATATATATTTAGAATAATATAAATTAATTAATTTTATGTATTGGCTTATGTTTTTCATTGTTTGATTTGCCTAATAGTGGTTTTATCTCTAATTTAATATATATATATATATATCTATATATAAACGGCAGTTTGTCTGTGTGTGTTTCTGTGTGTCTGTTTTCTCGTACCCTCACCCTGACCACGGCTTTCAACCGATTCTGATGAAACTTGACACACACATAGCCCAATGTCATAATTCAAAACTAACGCAGCGAAAATTTTGAAAAGTTCCCCCAGTTCTGAAAAAATCGATAAATTCGACATGGGGTCGAGAATCAGAAACACAAACCACAGACTGTCTAGGGGACGCAACTCGACCTTTTTAACTAAAAAAAAAATTTACCATCATTTTTTTTCCATTTTTTGGCTATAACTCTCTAAAAATGCTTTATAGTTATTTCCCTTACAAACCCGAGCAACGCCGGGCGATACTGCTAGTATATATATATATATATATATATATATATATATATATATATATATATATGTGTGTGTGTGTGTGTGTGTGTGTATATAATGAATGCGGTTAATGCTTCTTTTGACTTTTAGCTGCTTAGAAATCGGGAGCAAAGCGTAAATTTGTTTTAGAGCCCTATGATTTTTTTGTTGTTGCTTTTTTTTTAGCCTCAGGTAATCCCTGAACGAGTACATTTACGATTAAATATGCTGAAACCGCGATCATCTTGTCTAGTTTTCCATATATAACCTATTATCAAAACTGGTATTCATTCTTTTAAGACAGTCAAATCTCGAAATTAAAGGGAGTTTTGACCGTTGTTTTTAGCAGGTTGACTGACAACGTAGAGGTTCCATCATTGGCTACTAATTTTAAAAGTAGGTTTATGAGGATTTAGAGCTTTTAGATATTATCAAAAATGTTTTTAAGACTTACTGCAAACGGTTGTGGCATAAAAAATCGTGACTGGCTCATTAGCAATTTAACTCTGCAATCTTGCATTGTTCAGAAACCAGTAAAATAGGATGATATTACTAAGAAACAAAGTTCAAAATCTTCAGACGAAAATATTGTTATAATATAGTTTTTGTTTTCAATATTCGAAATATTAATATTACCTTGCGTGTTAAAACGTCTTACATAAAAATTTATGTCATCTAATTTCCATTTTTGTTTTGGCAATTCTCGGGGGTATATTCTTCAGATTGTAGCTTTGTTCTATAGCATTTGCTTTGTCAGTGTAAAGGCTTTTACCCAATGTTGTTAGTAGGTATCTAATGAATCCTTTTTGAAATCATAATACGCGTAAGAATCATTGGTTAGGTTGTTGTATAGCCCCATATAGACCCATGATTACTATCCATAATTAATGACCTTTCTGTTGTAAAATAATGTTTCAAGGTCTATATTGTTTAAGATGGTAGCATACAATTTGGTTGCTATTTCTAAAAGCTTGAGCCACCGTGTAGACCGTCTTCCATCGGCCTGTATAGTTCAGTTTCTTGCTGGTTAAACGCAGGTGAACTCTTATGAAACCCATTTATCCACAAAAATGTTCCAGCGTTAACCATTTCACCCTTTTGTTAAGTACGATGCATCAAGCACTACATTGTTCCCTATTATTCGTTTATCTTTTTTAAAGATGGAAATGCCTAATTTAATTTGAGATTTGATATGGAGCGATTGCGTAGAAGCTCTCTTTTTCGTTTGATTCGACTGATTTAGATACAAAACAGAAACCGGTTTCACGATGCCGATATTTTAGTACCCATAGTTTCAGTAGAAGCTATCAACATTTTAAAACCTGTTTGTGTTTGTTACACATGATTATTAAGGATTGATTGTTGGTTATTATTTTCTGCATGCGATTCATGGCGTTAGGATCGTTATTTTTCTACATTGCTAGTGCAAGTTTTAAATTCAGACTTAACCTAGGGAGATGTTTATATGTTGGACAAGTACAAATATGGAGAACCGAATATAATCGAAATGCAGTGTAAAAAGCTAAGAGAGAACTCGTAAGCGCGCGCGCACACACGATGTTAATAAACTAAAGTTTTTTGTACTGTAATGAGTGGAAATTAGGAAGGAAGTGACATTCATACTGACCAGTGTTAAGGAATTCAAACTGAAAATTGGCATCAGTTTGAGATACATTTTCGTTGTTATGAATAATAAAGAAATTTATCAGTGTTCGACATTGTTCGCCAGCAATATAATAATATTTTATCAATTTGGATATTTAAAGAAGCAAACAGTAGTTAGTGTTAGATACCCAATTTTTCCATTGAATGAATGATGTTCATTTGATTAAACTTAGAAGAGTTACTTAAAATTAATGTAAACAGTCACAAGTGTCAATATGTAGTGAAGTGCTATCAAGACGATTTTGTAACTGGTTTTGAAAATAGTATGACTGTTTTCGAAGTACAAAATAATCATAGTTAATGTTTATAAAACTCTAAACGACATCAGAAAATCAATTATAAATAGCAAGTTGTCTTTTTCTCTTTTTGTTGGCTAGAAATTTTAGAAATGATTGAGCTTGTATTTTGTCAAGTTCATTTAGAATTAATAATATCTTAAGCGTCTAATTTACATCTGTCAAACATTTTGTGGCAAGGATGTTTAGAAAGTTGAAATGTATTTTAACTCTAGAAAGAAAATCTAAGTATTTTATTTTGTAGATAATAGCAATAATTGGGATACTACAAATATTTTGACTATATTTGCATCAGCATGGCCGCAGCTCTGAGCTGAAACAAGAAAAACGAAAAACGAATATAATGATCTTATCTGCAGAAAAAAATATCAGTATGGATGTATCTACAGCTGTCTTTAAAGAAGCAAACACATACATACATACAATGTTTACGTCTCATGCTCAACTGGATAATTTATTGATATTATTTTTGAACACTTTAAGCCCCATCCTTTCCATCATAATCCTATAACGGTGGACTCTAAACTAGAAGGAATTACCCCAAATGGCGTAGAAACCGCTTTGGGATGGGATAATATCAAGCGAAAGGCGTCTGCATTTTCATCAACCTTAATGTAAGGCAAATCATGAACCCTCATGATTTGCGCTTTCATATTGTACCAAAAAGGCATAGAACAAATAGAAAACGGTAAGCCATATGTGGAGGTATTTAGCTAATGTCAATCCTTTTTCTTTTTAATTCTTAAATCGAACTTTTGCTAAAAGCAAGTTGTTTGGCATTCCACATGATGTCAGGGCATATACCACAGGAGGTCAGAGGAGCGAGCTCTGACTAGTTGTCTTAGCTTAGCTTAGTTTAGCTGGATATCATTTTAGTCGTAATAATCAGGCCTATATTTCTCTCGTGCTACTAGATTCGATTTGTTGCCAGACTATCACTTCTGGAGGGTTTGGAATAATCTTAGAAGGTGGAAAAACTAATATATACTATACTGGACATAAAAGACATGGATCCTACAAATCTAATTATAAAATTAAAACAGTTGAATATGATGAAATTTTGAAATTAAAATATGTACTGTATCACATCTGTATTATGCCTTTTTGTTTCCAAAAGTTTAGGTAACTTACACACTTTTGTATCATGGATCGAAGGTGAGATCTGTTTGTGCTTTTTTTTTATCAAATGTTTAAATTTTTATAATTTATCTGCATGAGTAAATAATATAGCTGTTATTCTACTCGTCAAGAATGTAAGGACTGCGTATACTAATTACTTAGTTGTGAGTTACATAGTTTTAGAAAGGACACGGGAACAGGATCAAGTGTAGCTAAAGAACTTAAACCGAGAATTGAAGCTGGATCGTGGACTCTGAAACGCCAGAAGTTTAACATCAACTGAGTACAAGAGCGCAATGTATAAAAACTGATATTTTCAAAATAAGCACTGAAAATATAATATTGAGGATTAAATTTCATTAATGGCGCATATATTTCTAGCTAACCGCTTGACAGCAAAAGGATGTATATAACTGTACATACCTTTGTGTCATTCTGTCTAGCTACAGCATCTGTGACAATTAGACAACATACAGGATCCTTACAACATGAGCCCTGATTCGTTTCCTGTGAAAAAGAGTAGGGCATAAGAGTCTTTTGACGTGATTAGAAACCAATCGGCTCGCAGGCTTATGTTCGCTCTACTACTACGAATAAGCAGGTCTCCAAGATCAAAGATGATCTTGAATGCAAGAAAAAACAGAAATGTGTTTGTATTTTTTTTTGGTATATTTTTGTTTTTGTCATTTTAAGTTTGGATATTTTGTTTTCTTGATTAATTCAAATTTTCGTTTCACCTTTAAAAATATTCAACAGCAATATTACATTTCCGTAAAATATATAAAAATTACCAATCGTTGTTACATGAATCTTGTTATTAAATGCTGATATTAATAATTCACTATCTAAATTAATTCGATTTTTCTGAATGTAGGTCAATATTGATTTGACAACAATTATATATATTTCGTTGTATCTCGGAAGGAAAATTATGCCAATAATAAGCACGCGTAAGGTTTCTATTTCACTTCCTTTTGCTGTTATTGGCCCATTCTTTAATCATTCAACCAATTAGTTCATTGATTTTTAGATTAGCCTTTCAATCAATCAACTAGGTTTGTCAAAGTCAGAGAGTATGTCATTGACGAGGTCGTGGATGGAAACAAAAGGACTTTGAAAATTCTGGTTGATTGATTGATAATCAAACAGAAGATGTATTAATTGGTTAAATGGTTAACCAATTGACTAATAGTAATATTAATGGTGAACTAGAAGCAGTGTGTGTTTAATATTGGCATTATGACTCTCCCGAGGTACAAAAATAATCTGTTTCAACATACGACTTCACATCAAGTATCTCGCAAACCAAATACATTATATATTCATTATATACATATCACTAGGTTCAACCAGTGGGCTGTGGCCTAGCTATAAAAGAAGTTGCATTTAAAAATCGAAGCTCAGTGTCTGTAGATTAGTCTTCGGTTACCTTTAATTATGAAAATGACAGAAAACTACTACATTAATTCATATTTGTTTTTGTTAAGATTAGCTCCGATTCAAAGAACAAGTATAAAACGAATAATGAATAGATTAAAAATTCTTAATCTACATACTAAATAACCTAAACTTGAATTTATTATTTTTTTAAAATTCAATTTCGTGTACTAACAAAAGCCAGAACTCCATTTCTATCGGATTTTAGGCAACATGAAATTCAATTCATATCTCATCTAAGATAATTTTGCTATTTTATTAGAGCAATGCATTTTGTTTTTGTTTCTGAATTACCAAATTATATTTATAAATGTATGTGCATACATACATACATACATATACACACGCACGCACGCACACACACATATCCACGCATACACACGAAATCACTGCTTATTTTCAAAGTATGCTGAAAAATCACTGGTTTTAGTAATGACATATTTATATTAAAACGCGCATACATTATTTGTAATTGGAAATTCAGAACCAAAACAAAAGTGCAATGCTTTGTCAACAAATAAGTAAATATACATATGTGCGTGTGTGCATGAATGTATGCGTGTGTATGTATATTTATTTATGTGTGTGTATATATGAATATATATTTGTGTTTAAATGATATAAGTTCAAGCAGTATGTATGTATTATATATTATATACAAGTTTAAACCATATTTATATATATATGAATTATATTATGTTTATAGTCGACTTCCAAAAGGTCAGAAATCAGTCAGTGGTGCCCTCTCTAGGGAAACACATACAGTTATACTACAAGCGTGAAATCCGCCGGATTAAAAGCTTTAGTTGAACAAAGACTTTTTAAATATATCCTTACTCAAGGAAAAATACAGTAGGGTTGGTTTGGTATCCAGCGTAAGTGTACAGATTTTTCACGTGGTTTTTAATCAACAGTAATTATTAGATCACCGAGTATAATTATTTTAAGTTCACAAGTGGTAAAATATTGGACATGTCCTTCTTGAATTATGATGTGTCCAAAATTACCTTTATTTATAAAAAGGCGCAGTCACTTTTGAGCAGAAAAGTCTTGAATATAGATTTAGTTACACACCAAACACGAAAAATCAATATCAAACACAAGACCAAGAAATCTAAAGATACATGCTCATTCAGGAACCTTTATACGTGTCCACTAGACAAATGCTGCAACGAAGAAGCAATAATTTATAAGGCAGAGGCCATTGTAATATAACCCGATCTAATAGAAATACATGAACGTTACATAGATGCAGCAGAAGGAAATATATGCAAGGAGTTTATGATCAATGTCACTCTTTTAAACATGAAGATAACTGAACAATACCATATTAGTCCACAACACTTTATAACTAAAACAAAAAGGTCTTAGACTACAAATCTTGGAAAGATCTCTAGAATCTATCAAACTGGAAGTAAACGATGCTACCACGTGCACAATGCCAAAGAGGAAAATCCTCAAAAGTCCTTCGACAAAATCTCCATTTAAATACTTGATACATAGGGGCTCGGGAAATGCAAAGACCTATTACACAAACGGAAAACACCACTTTCCCCTAGCTTGAATTACTTATATGCACAAACTTTTGTTGATGTTTAAAACTCAGTATACCTTTGCTGTCTCTTCCTCAACATTCTTTCGTCCATCATTCAGTAACAATATTTTGTTTTCCCTTCTTCAGCACATCTACGTGTAACTCAACTCTAATTATTCCTTCTATTAACGGAGTTTAATCTCTCGTAGTCACATTCGTCTGTTCTAAACAGTTACATAATTTTTCATTGAAATCCAATAACATATTTAAGGGAAGTAATTTGTATTTTACCCGAGAGCGGGGGAGATATTTGCTTTGACGCAGAGTAAAGCTTAGTATTTTTCAAAATATTTCTCGTATTATTCTTTACTGTGTGGAAAGAAGAAGGAAACTATGAAATTAATGGAAGCCCACTCATTAACCACGTATTGATTTATAATTACGTGATTGTAAATATTTGTAGTTGATTGTGTCGTGACAGTTTCATTATTTACGCTGGTGAACCGTAAGTTATCGTTTTAATTCTAGATGTAATAAGTGTAGGTTTCCATCAGCATGAAACGTTGGGTTCCAGAAAATTAATATAAATTCAAACAAATAGAGTGCGCGCTCGTGAGTGCATTTGTGCGTATATTGTGCAAAATGAATATATATATATATATATATTATATATATATATATATATATATGTAGGCGCAGGAGTGGCTGTGTGGTAAGTAGCTTGTTTACCAACCACATGGTTCCGGGTTCAGTCCTACTACGTAGCACCTTGAGCAAGTGTCTTCTACCATAGCCTCGGGCCGACCAAAGCCTTGTGAGTGGATTTGGAAACTGAAAGAAGCCCATCGTATATATGTATATATGTGTATGTTTGTGTGTCTGTGTTTGTCCCCCTAGCATTGCTTGACAACCGATGCTGGTGTGTTTATGTCCCCGTCACTTAGCGGTTCGGCAAAAGAGACCGATAGAATAAGTTCTGGGCTTACAAAGAGTTGCCCGATTAAAGGCGGTGCTCCAGCATGGCCGCAGTCAAAATGACTGAAACAAGTAAAAAGAGAAAAAGAGAGAGAAAGAGAATATATATATATATATATATATATATATATATATATATATGTATCGATCCGGTAATAGATTATGATTGATCTGCCACTATATAGAATACAGTATAGCAAAAATTTACACATGCATATATCACATGTATCATGTACATGTTGTTGAGGCAGCATGTCGATGTTGCTATGTAGGAAATAGATGTTGATTACCCAACCAATAAAACAAATAAACTATTGATTTTAGAACACGCATACACCAGAACGAATAAACTACTTTTAACGTATACGGTCAAATTATAAATTCCGTTTTTGTTCAAATCTGAATTACAAAATGTACGCTTTTGAGTTTAAAAATCACATTCAAATGAAATTTGTTCTTTTCTATGATTATTACGTTGAAATTTTAGGCAGTTCCCTTGACTTTCACAAGAACGAAAATACTTTCAAGTATCTTACTTCCTCTACTCTGCAGAGTCAGATTTTACTTTCTTACAAATAATCCTCACCAATCAGGAAATTCGTAAGTCTCGATATTTCGCTAAAATCTTAGTCTTCGAATGTTTCCAACATATTTGTCTATGTTGAAACATTGCTCCTGTTGAAGTCGGTTTGTGGTCGTACGATATTATATCGTATAGCTATCTATTTGTTTGTCTGATAGTCCTCAACCTTACACCTCAAGTGATAGGCTATGTCCGTTTGAGAACAAATTAACCGATATTGTTTCCTAGCCTGAAAATATAGTGTGTGTTAATTCCACTGTAATCAAATTCTACTTTCATTGCTGGCCATAATGTATAGTGTAGTTTCGTTTTGGTATTGGAACATGAGAATTCAGAACATTTTTATGAAGCTCATTAACGGTTTCTCCATTTACTCTTTGTTGCAGGAGAGGTGGATGTTGATACAATAGTTGCATTCCCCTTTCAATCTGAGACAATCCGTTACAGAGACGCCAGCGCCCAGTAGTTTTCTAGCTGGTTTTCTCTTGTTGAGTATAGAAGTCGCGCAAAATACTGTTTGTATACTGTAATTGGTCCCATGATTCCGAAGGTTTTATGCTCAATTTTAGGTTGCTCGGTTTCGTCACATCTGGTCATCTGATAGACATATTCTCTGTGAATAGATGGAGTCTAAATCGAGAGAGATATCCATTTCTGTCTCCTTTCAGAACTTGATACCAACATAGTTCAAGAGTGTTGGATGTTCTAATTCAAACTCTGTTTCATTGTAGAAAGCAATGAAGATGTCGTGGATTTATGCAACTTCTCTTGAGTGGGCTAGTACAAAGCACCATCCATAAATCTCGAGTAAAATGTGTTAGTGATGTGCCACTCAGAATGCAGTGCTCGGCGTTTTATACCACAATCACTAGACATCCACTACTAAAGTACACAATACATAATTATGCACACCACTAGGTATATATATTAAAATATATACGTAATTCTTATACAAATATAATATGTATACATATATATACATATATGTGTGAGTGCATGCGTGCTTGTGAGAATGCATGAGTACTCCCTATTACTTGCTCAGTATATATGTACATAAAAATATATATTCACGTTTACCGTGTACATCCGGTGTCTTTGCCTGTAGTAAGAAGCAACTAAAAGGATGAATATGAAGAAGGGCATCCGGCTATGAAGCACTGCTTCAAAAATTCCTGTCCAACTCATGTCAGTATAGAAAAGCAGACATAATATCCATAATGATAATATATACACAGCATAAAGTAAATATACAGGTGTGTGTATGTGTGTGTGTATGTCTGTAATATGTATATATTTATAATATTTATTTTCCTTTCAAACACACACACACACACACACACACATTTATGTACCCATACGTGATTGTGCGTGGCTAAGAATTTCCCCTTGCAAATATCAGCTTCCGGATTGCATTCAGCTGCGCAGCACCTATTACACCTGTTTTCTAAAATAGACTAGGATTGAGTGGAATTCAGCAGACCGAATCGAAGCTATGCAGGAGCCCGGGGTAATGGAATTGTGCCGAAAGACGAGACATGGAAGAACAAGAATTCTCCTCCTCACTGGCATGTTTGTCACGACTGGAGTCGAGATTACATTAAAAGACATGCATGCTTGCTCGAGGTGCCATGCTCTGGAATCTGACTCAGAATTACATCGTCATGAAAAGAACGGTTTAACCATACAGCTATAGCGATTTAGAAGCCTTTTCTATTGACGAATAATAAATTTGACATGGATGTAATATAGTAGCAATAATAAAACCGGACGTGGAATTTATATAGTGGTTAGATGTCAATGTTATCGGTTGCATTCAAATAAATAATGGTTCCTATACAAACATATTTAAACTGCTCATCAATAATATGATACAATAGAAATATAATTCAAACGTTCTTCTGTAGCTGAAATTATGTGCAGAATCTGAGAGCTTTCTTTATATCTGAGCGTTTTAATAACTCTACAATAGAAATTTAAAGGAGATACAGCGAAGAAACACGAGACCCTGTTTTAAGAAATGGATAAATTTTGTAATAACTTGCTGACTTCAGAACACATCATGTGTACAAACTGGAGAACCAGAATCAACAGAAGCCGATCACTCAGTTATAAATGTTTCTGTTTTACAAAAATCAAACAATTGAATATATCACTTGTGCAAGATGAGTATATATCGATTGGATTATCGATTAAGTGATTGATTTGCTATTGCATTGAAAACAATATAGCAGAAATATAATGGGTAACCGAATACGAAATCTTTTATTTTCTTTCAAAATGCAACTTTATCTGCATTTATTGAAATATTTCCTTTTATTTGATGACGACAAATAAGTAGGTATAAATTCTAAGGATAACACGATAAACAGATAAATATATTTTATATGAAATATATATAATTTTCAAAATCTATTTTGTATGCAAGATATGAAATAATTATTAAGTCTGAAAAGCCTCTGTAACATAAACGTTTTTGGAAATCTTAAAAAAATATCTAATCCAAGTATATAAATAGCTTGAAGGGAAAAGATCTGCATTAAGAAACAATTTACACTTTAACAGAATGAAACCAATTATCAACGAATAAAAATACGCCATGAGAGACTCGCTGAGTATTGATTTAGAATTTCTTTTCAAAAGATAAAGTTTTGAATTTGTGATACAATTGAAGATAATTAATATTTGGTAAATGTTGGAAAAAGGAAAGTTTTTCAAAAGAAGGAAAAAGCATTCCGGTTGTATAAACTCATTAAAAGTAAAAGATAAACAGAAACATTTTCTATATCAAAGGCTGTGGAAAATGTAACATGAAGTAGGAATGATGTGATTTTGCAAGAGTGAAACGTTTTAGTGGTAGCTCTTCGTAAGATTTTCAATGTAAATCTCTCATATAAATATTTTAAATGATCAAGAGACGAGAAACATGGGTATAAAAGACAGTTTATAAAATTATCAAAAGAATTTATAAAATACATCATACAGTTCTCTTTTTAATGTTATCTGGGTACAGAAACCACTTAAGTGCTATTACTTGACATTGATTTCCTGATGTAGAAATCCATATAGTAAACTAACAAATTTATGAGTCGGTTAGTTTTAAAAGCCATTTTTACCCGTTCTTATAATCTAAATTATATCAAAACTTCCGTCATGCAGTCGTATGACTGACGACACAGTTTAGTGCCCCAGCTACCTTGCATTAACATCTTACATTAGACTGGAAAGAAAATTATTTTCTCTTTAGACGGTTTTCAAGTAGAGCTTAAGACCCTTCAGGCGGTCAGTTGATTTGTTAGAAATTGTAAGCAATTCTTCCATAAAGCACATTCCTACTGCGATAGAAAAACATTAGACATGTTGGGTAATGAAGAACGCAGTATGTATGAATGGGTGGTCATAGTCGGATCGTATTAATCATATGTCTGTTTGATCAAGGCTGAAGAAGGAGAAATTAAGACGAAAGGAAAGAATTTACTTTAGACTTGAAAGAATTCAAATCATAAGAAAGAAGAAACTGAAATGGAAGAGAGTTCTGAAATCTGGCATTTCGAGAGAAAAAGCTGTGACCATAGAAATACTTCCTTGTTCGTAGAAGCGCATTTGGATGAAACTGTGTTTCGAATCAGGCGAGATGACACAAAATGATCTAGAAGTAAGAAAGAGGAAGTTTATCAAAGCACTTCCCCGGAAAGAATAAGATACGTCGATGTGACAAAGGTTATAGAGTTGAAGCAAGAGAGGGACCAATAAAATTAGAGTCCCGCTTCTGAACCCGTTTGAGGAGATCCAAGTGACAAGATAATGCACCTCCCCAAATATGACTACAATATCACATGCAAAGACGAATTGTGGACTTGTAAAGATACAAAATAGCCCCAGATGTGAAGTAGTCACTTGACCTATCTAGTGATACAACCTTACGTGAAGCAGACCAACTGACTGTATGTAAGAGCCCCAAGAAAGACAAAGTGAGAAAGTAAGACCAAGGAGTTTGAAGGAAGATTTCTCCTCTTGTGGTTTGTCTGCCTTACTTTGTGATACCTAAGACCTATAACTCATGAAAATAGAAGGAAGATAGGAATCCCGCTTCCTACTGAAAGTTATGAATTTGGTACTGCAAATCTACCTCAAAGCCTGCAAATCTACCTCAAAGTTAGCAGCAAATTCCAACCATTACAGAGAGAGAGAGAGAGAGAGAGAGAGGAGAGAGAGAGAGAGAGAGAGAGAGAGTGCCAGAACAACCGAAATAAAGAGTAGCATCCTCAGCATAAACATTGACAACTTGAAAAACCTTGACAAGAAGATCGTTGATGTAACGGAGAAATAGAGTTGAACCAAAAATAGAGCTTGAGGAACATGGGCATTGATAGAATACTCATACGAATAACGCCACCCAAAGTCACACCCACACAACGACCAGAAATTCATGATCTGATAAGGTTAACGATGTTTCCACATACACAACAGGCAGAGGGCTCATAGAGAAAAGCAGCATGCCAAGCCCTATCAAGTCACCCTCTCCTGATTTTTCCATAAATCGGTAGATGCGTTCAGTAATAACAGTCAGAAGAAGGAGAGCCATGAACACCATACTGAACATCAACAAGGAATATCAAACTTTCAAGAAGCTCAAACAACCTGTTGTTGACGAACTTTCAAAGATCATTAAGTTATGTCTCATTTCAAATAGATTAGGATTAGGGCTAAGAAATTAGGATTGAGAGATTAGGAGTAAGTTGGAATTCCATTTTCTTAAATAAATGTGATTCAATTTTTATATCTTTTTCAAGATAAGCATTCTTTTGCTGAAAAACCTCAACACTTTAATCATCTTCCGGCTGGGAAACTTAACGGTACATATGTGTTTTAACTGGCCAACATGACTTTACCACGATGTAATTGTGTACACAAGCACACATACACAAGCATCCATGTATATACGTGTGTGTGTATGTGCTATGTCGCACGTTCGGATGACCTCTACTCGACTCTGCTCTACTGCTACTCCACTGTGCTAGTCTACTCCTTTTATATCTACGTAATGGGCTAGTCTACTTCATCGTCTGGGGGCGTCAACACAACAGTATGTATATATGTGTGTAACGCTGACGAAGGCTTTAAATTCGGCTTTTACAAACAGTATTGAAAGTGAAAAACATACATTGCGAGCTAATTGGAATAAGCTGCCGGGGTCTGATGTCGAGAGACCCGAAACTAGTAAAGCCACAAAAATATTGCTGATGATGCATCCCAGAGAATCCATGAGATGCATTTGGAAAAAAGCCGTTTAATTTAGGTGGGTTAAGTTAGATAATTGACGATGAAGAAGCTTGATAGACGATAGAAGACTGAACTGGGTAAAAAGGCGGAAATGACAATAACGACTAAGGGGGTCGAAAGAAGAAGTTAGTGAATCAAATTAGAAATGGTTTAAATAAATGTGTCCGTATGCGGCCAATAAGAGGCAGTGTAAGTAATTTTTGTCCTTAAAATATTGTAATTTAAATATGTAATTTAAATTTGTATAACTAAATTATCCTAAATATTGTAATTTAAATTTGTATAACTAAATTATACTAAATATTGTAATTTAAATTTGTATAACTATTTTGCCTTTTGTTTGCTTTGCAAGATTCTTGATGTGAATTCGTGCGTTGAAACATATTTTATTGTATCACGGAAGGGTCAATATACCAGTAATACGCACACATACTGCTTCTTTTTCACTCAGTTAACTATTTAACCACTTAACTAATCGTTCGGTCAATCAATAACGTCCTTTCATAGCCGTTCACGACAGACATGGAGCAGTAACGGCATGATATTGATGACGTCATTGGCATACTGACCATTCATAAATACAGCAAAACTATATATCTATCTATAATAAATCAGTATATCTATAATTAACAATTCAATATTCAATAACAAAATGCTTTGTTATTGAATATCGTATAACCAACTGTGTTTTTTGCTTAAGTTTAAACTTAATACCTAGGTATAATAATATGTATTTACTATGTTCTTTAAACCATAAGTGTATATGTTGTCATTCGGCAGTATTGGTAGTTGTGTATGCAGGGTCTTTTTAGGGCATTTAACAACGTTGATGAACAAAACTAATTACTGAGGTTCAAAATATTTTATACTCTATAGTGAAATGAGTGAAACAATTGGTCGATTAAGTGTGCTCTAAGCTAGGCTGTCGTTTGTTTAAGCCCACTTAAAACATTTTACGTACAAGCAAATGCAGATATAAACCTTATGTATACGTGCATTTCATTTTGAAATATCTAAGAGCTTAAGAGTCACTGAACTTATAAGAAAATCTAGCTATGGGAAGCTAGCGATAACTAGCTGCCGAAGCAATAGAAACAAACATACAATGCGAAATTCTTATAGGCATGTGTAGGATAACAATTCCCCTTCAATGATGCAACTAGTAACAGCGGCTATAATTTTGCAACAGTCACACATTTAGAGTTTTTCCATAAACAAAAGCCTAACTTTCGTTTGAACTTAGACATAAAACACATGGCAATAAGGTATACAGAGCAGTTAAATTGTTATTCAGAAACAAATTTGGATTTCATAGTTTAACGACATAAAAATTACTTATCTCCAATACATACCTAATCCGCAATAGACGCGCGCGCGTGCACTCAAACGCTCTCACAAACTCACATACACAATATCCAGCTTTCCTGTGTTTTTAATTCAGTGTCTTCCTATTTGAATTCTCTTTCATCTTCGAACTACATACCTACATTAGCCTTCTTACAAATTATTTAACTACTCCCGTCTCAAATAATCTCTCTGTTTATATCTATCTATCTATCTACCTATCTACACACATACACATCATACTTATCTACCTATCTACACACATACACATCATACTTATGTATACATACATAACTATATATATATATATAATATATATATATATATATATAATATATATATATATATATATATATATATATATATATATATATATATATATATATATATATGTAGGTCCGGGTTGAGTCGGGGTAACCACAGTAAATAAGGTACTCAATACATAGCAGAGTAAATTAATTTATTTTATAGAAGGAGCTTCTACAGGACTAGTACTGTTTCATTCAAATGAAATCATCAGGAAGCTTCCTGATGATTTCATTTGAATGAAACAGTACTAGTCCTGTAGAAGCTCCTTCTATAAAATAAATATATATATATAATATATATATAATATATATATATATATATATAATATATATATATATATATATATATATATTATATATATATATATATGTAGGTCCCGGGTTGAGTCGGGGTAACCACAGTAAATAAGGTACTCAATACATAGCAGAGTAAATTAATTTATTTTATAGAAGGAGCTTCTACAGGACTAGTACTGTTTCATTCAAATGAAATCATCAGGAAGCTTCCTGATGATTTCATTTGAATGAAACAGTACTAGTCCTGTAGAAGCTCCTTCTATAAAATAAATATATATATATATATATATATATATATATATATATATATTGGCCTGCTCGCTTAGCCAGCGGGGTGGCGTCGTTCGAAGGCTAAAACAATGCGAACGCATTGTGACCAGCGATGTGTAGCAACATCTGATGGTCTGGTCAGTCACGTGATCACGCGATCATATATATATACAAACATACACACATATACATACACTGATATATTGGACATGCACACATGCATACACGCGCGCGCACACACACACACACACATTCACACATGCTAACAAATTACACTAAGCTGACCAAATCCTGACTTCTAGTTCACTGAATAAGCAATATTTTTACCGCATGATTCTCCACTGTCGAATTTATCAATAAAACTATCGCTTTATCATTCCATCTCTTCATAAATATAATATTAAAATGTCTTTATTGATATAATATTAAAATAAGACGAATTTCAAAACTGGTTATTTTCTGTGGTATGAAAATTTGTCAGTACAATGTTCGTGGGATTGATGTTTATTTGGCTTGAGGAATGCGGAAAAATACTGGGAGTGAGAAAAACAGGGCTAAATGGATTGATTTGGCTGGGAAGGAAATCAGAAAACAAGACGGGATTAGAAGATGAGAAGATAAGGTTTCGCCTTCGCTAATCATGTGATTGAAATTATTGTAATTTCGTATCTTCCTAAGAAGACTTTATTCTTTTTTACATTTTTACATGTTTCAGTCATTAGACTGTGGTCATGCTTGGCCACCGCCTTGACGAATTTTTAGTCGAATAAATCTATCCCGGTACTTTTTTTGTTAAGCCAGGTATTTATCCTATCGGTCTCTTTTGTCGAACCGGTAAGTTTTATGGGGACGTAAACACATCAGCACCGGTTATCAAGCGGTGGGCGGGGGACGAACACAGACTCAGATACGCACACATACGATGGGCTTCTTTCAGTTTTCGTCAACCATATCCACCCACAAAGCCTTGGTTGGCCCAGAGCTATTGTAAAAAAAAACACCTATCCAAGATCCAACGCAGAGGGACTGAACACAGAACCATGTGATTGGGAATTAAGCTTCTTACCTCACAGCCAAACATGCGCCTTGAAGACCAGGATGAAGATCGAGAAAATATTATATATATATATGCATACACAAATATATATAAACATGCATGTGTGTGTGTTTTATATGGAAGTTTCGCTTCAAGCTGGGTTATCCAGGGCTGCCGTGAGCAGCCCAGCCAAGGTAAAGTTCTCAAAAAAACTACCAACTTTTGGAGTAATAAACATATCTATCCACTTTATCCAATGTATTGAGTTCAATCGCAGATAACGTTTGCACTACGTACAATATATGTTTAATACACTTACCAAATCTTACAATATATATACATAAGTATTCCCGTGTTATCAAAAAACGACAGTATTTTAAAAGAAATAAGGTAAAACTGGTATTTCATAAATACATCATCCTAACATGCATTCCATGAACTTGTAGAAAAGAGATTATTACATTTTTTATTGAAGGTATTAAATATGAAGGAAAGATTTATGCAAAGTGTTCTAAACTTTTGCTGGGGTTAAAAACTTATGTAACTTTTCAAGATTTCTCCAATTTTTATTTTAATAAATCAAAGATGAGCTTATGCTGTCAAAAATGACAGCGATTCACATGTATATTAAAAAGTTATTCAGTTACAATAATCCTTAGTCATATCACGGTTCATCTATCGCGAACTCAGCACATCGAGGTTCACCTATCGCGCACTCAGTACGTCGCGGATTTTTCTGTCTGATATATGTAAATTTATATCGTGGACTCCTCAGTATATTGCGGGTTTCTACGGTCGATATGTATTTATATTTTTTTATATTTTAATTATTTCTGTGGGAAAATAAGCATTTTCAAGCCTAAAATTTAATAAATTAATAAATAAAACTATATTACAGTACTGCACTGTATAACATTAATTTAAATATACTAAAAGAAAATACGTAATGTACCATAGATGAATAAACAAAGAATCGTACATACTGTATGGAAAACGAAACTCGAAGTGTAAGTGTGTGGTGTTGTTTTGCATTTATAATGAAATAAATATATACAAATTATAAAAATGATAGAAAATATATACAGTACAGTACTGTTTCTACTTCGCAGATTTTCACATATCGCGGGAGGTTTTGGAACGGGATACCCGCGAGGGATTATTGTATTCATATTCACGTCTTCTAAAGAATGCATAAACAGTCTATAGAGCTTTCTGCCAATAATGTAGTTACATTATTTCTTATATGAGTGAGATCGCTCACGAAATCTCTTGGGAATGTTCGTCCCTAAAGGAAATTGAACGCCTGGCCTTCTTCGCTAATTCTATCACTAAACTACACGATAGAAAACTGTAAAATGAATATGAATTAATAAGTTTGCGGGACAGAAAGCACACGCACACACACGCACAGAGGTCGACAAATTCAAGTATTTGGGCATCGTTGTTGTGATATGTGACCAAAGAGCGGCGGACTTCAGACTTGACATAGAAAAATCCCTCTGATGTCATTTAACACAATATGGAGATACTACGTCTTCTCAAAGGCATCATACTAGTTATAAATTTTAGCAATAGGCCAGCAATTTCAGGGTAGAGACAAATCGATAAAAAAGACCTCCAAAAAGACAAAAGGCAAAGTCAGCCTCGGCGGAATTTGAACTCAGAACGTAAAGACAGACGAAACATTTTGCCCAGCGTGCCAAGTGCTATGCCAGCTCGCCGCCTCAGCAAAGGCCCCATATTGAAAAGTTATAAAAACCTTGGACTGGCTAGTTGCGCTGTATGCAATGGAGCCTAAAGGGGTTGACATCAAACTTCTGAAGAAGTTCCAAATCTCTGGTTATAAGCGGGAGCTACGGACCAGCTGGGGTGGCTTGTAAAAGGGACGATTCATTTCTGGAGAGGATAAGAGTGGAACGAATCATGATCCCGTAGCGAAAACTGCAATATTTTGGGCATCCTTGCGTACCGTGTGGATGGTAAACAAGCCAGTGAAGAAGAAAGACGAAGACAGAGCGATGAAATCCCTTTAGATGAAGAAGACCACAATAGACTGAACAACTGCAACACGAGGAAAGGAATAATAGCTGTGTCTGCCGCTACCGCTTCCGCCCATCAGTCATGTGGATGGGCGCACTCATTGATATACACTGCGTCCCACACTGTCAGGCTAATCAACCTTCTCTCAATAAATAAACGTATATTCGTTCAAAACCAGTTGTTTTCCCACTGACTGTTGGTAACACCTATCTGCGCGCATTCTGTTAAAATAAATCGGTTCTGAGCAGATACCAAAAATGGCGCCCACTTTTGTGATTATGTAACATTTTCACCGTCACAAATTATTTGGCACGTATAATAAAAATGATAATTTTGTCGGAAGAAATATTTATTCAATTCAACAGTAAAGGTTTAACAAAAGAATTATTCATAAAGGACTTAATGGTAATAATACGTTTGAAAGAAAATAATCATGGGATTATGATATCGTACAGCTCCTAATGTTTGTTGTATGATCCTCTACATACAATAACCTTCCTTACGCGCTGATCCATTGAATTTGCCAAGGTGATGATATCTTCTTGTGTCATACTTTGAGCAGCGTATACAATAGCATCCCAGAAGGTAATTTTATTTGAAAACTACCTTCTATTTTGGTAAACGCGCCTCTTCAGCACTAGCGCAGTTAGGGGTGGGGTGGGGGTACAGTAGGGGCGGGCTGCTCCGAGCGGCACTTTTCATGCTGTTTTAGGCTATTGGTGTGAGCAACATGTGTTCTTTGTGGGATCCGGGCAGACGGAAGGGTTGCCTCCGGTGGCACAGACTCTAGTTACTCTAGTGCTCCACAGATTCTCGATCGGATTTAAGTCAGGAGGACAAGGTGACCACTCCATCAAACGACCTCCAGAGAAGCCTATTTGCTGCAAGATTTACTTAGAATTCCTTAGAACATTATTATCAGACAATAGATGACTAAATTACAATAGGTATATAGCCCATTGTTTGTATCATAGTGCATTGTCGTACCATTCAAAGCTCTTTATTCTTTACAAGCAGCACACTATGCTGCTTCAAATGAACTACAATACTCTCCTATATATATATATAATATATATATATATATATAGCGATACCTAAACTCACTCAAGATATCTCTAGTGAGGCTTTTTATTGGTGTACCTGAAGAGACTCACAACAGGTCGAAATATGTGTTGTATCCAATAAAGTCTATTACACATTCAGTCTCCCATTTTATTAATGATATATATATATATATATATATATATATATATATATATATATATATATACTAACAGAGGTCACAAAAGTGACGGTGGGTATTCATTAGCACCGCTTATGTTAAAATAAGAGTTAGATTAACTCCAAATCCACTAAAGTACTCTACTTAATGACTGATTTTTGTGACCTCTATTAATTTTGCCTTTAGGTTCTTATTGTTAATAAGCTACCCTTTGAATTTGTTGTTTACACTTTCACTGTTTTGAAAATCAGTACATGTTTTCAACAGCTTTTCTCATAAGACCGAGAAAGGAAGTTGAGTTTAATCCTAGGCGTTAAGAACCGGTGATGAGACTTAAGGTGTCTACACCAAAATTCGAGATCGTGATACAGCTATATAAGCTAGGGACTTACCTCCCTTTGTCAGTCATTAAGTATAGTGCTTTAGAGGCCTTGGAGTTTATTTAACTCTTATTGTAGCCTAGGCAGTGCTAGTCAGTACCCTCTGTTACTTTCGTGACTACTATTAATTTTACCTTTAGGTTATGATTGCTACTAAGCCACCCTTTTAATCTACACACTCACACAATATATATATATATAATAGACGCAGGAATGACTGTGTGGTCAAGAACTTGCTTCCCAGCCACGTAGCTCCAAGTTTAGTCCCACTGCGCTGCACCTTAGGCAAATATCTTCTACTCTAGCCTCGGGTCGACCAAAGACTTGTGAGTGAATTTGGTAGAAAGAAACTCAAAGAAATTCGTCGTACAAGCGCAGACACACAAGCACACATGCATATATATATATGCATATATTTATGTTTGTGTGTCCTTGCGCCTGTGTTTGTGCTCCACCACTGCTTGGTAACCGGTGTTAGTGTGTTTATGTCCTCGCGTTTTAGCGGTTCGGCAAGAGAGACCGATTGAATAAGATCTTAAAAAGGTAAATCCTGGGGTCTTAAAGCTTACAAGGCGGTGCTCCAGCATGGCCACAGTCAATGACTGAAACAAGTAAAAAATAAAAGATATATATAATATATATATATATATATATATATATATATACATATATATATATATATATGCATGTGTTGCTGTGAGTAAAAGTAAAGTGACAAAGATATAGGCGTGTGTGTGCTTGTGTATATGCATACATCCGCATCTCTAAATAATGATATACGATGATGACTACATGTCTGATTTCATCCATACTTCACATGTACTTAACATGTATTGGCCTTTGTCTTTCAAATCAATTCTTATTGTTAATGTACACATATCAAGGGAATTGTACTTGTACACATTGTCAATAATTCATCAGATGTTTGAGGGTGTGTATTTGATTAAATACTTTGATTTATAACACTATAAAATAAACAAACAGATATTGTGTTCTGTTCAATGTTTACTGGCTGAACTAGATTTTACTTAGTCACCCTAGATCTATAGATATAGATAAATCTTAATAATCTATTTGAAAGTGTGGCTAATGTTGTTTAAACCAGTAATCTAACCAATCTACTGTGACACGTGTAATGGGCTATTCTTATTTTATGTATACAGTTCCGTAATTCTCTTTCTGTGTTTGTGTATGTGTGTGTATGTGTGTGTGTGTTGAAACGGCCTTAATACACTAATACCATGGCATCCTTGTTACACACACACACACACACATATGTATATGTATATATATATATATATATATATATATATATATATATATATATATATATATATATATATGTACTTTGATACTTTGATAGGTTTCGGCCATTATTGGCCCAGGCCATGTCTAACTTAATAGCACCACCTGGTGAAGTCTTTCAAGTCAGAATTTGGGCACTATGGCCCACTCAAGTAGAGAGTTATTGTTACAGAGACATATCCGGGTGTAGGGGGTTTATCCGGGATTTCTTGAAGGAATCTGTCCAAAGACTTCTTGAACCCTATAGGGTCAGTTTCTGTTTTAATGTGTTTTGGTGTAATGTTAAAGAGAGCGGGGCCAATTGAGGTGAAATAATTGTGCCGTATTGTTGTTATGAGATGAGAGTGCGATTTTTGTTTTGGGCGGATGGCACGGGGCCCAAGCCTTGGATGTACCTTAAAGGTGATGCCAACATCATTTGGGCAATGCTGATGGAATATTTTCCACATCATGCAGATGATGTAGCGCTCACGACGACGTTGGAGAGAATAGAGTTTTAGCTTTTCTAGTCGACCCCAATAGTCGAGGCCTGTCATGCCATCTATCTTTTTTGTTATTGCCCTTTGAGGTGCTTCAACTTTTATGATACCTTGTATTGTGTGGGGAGACCACAGTGGACAACAGTATTCAAGGTGGGGTCGGGCAAAAGTGGAGAAGAGAAGGATAATGGTGTGGATATCTCTTGACTGGAAAGTTCTGAGAATCCAGGAACACATTCTGCGGGCCATGTCAACTTTGGTGTTTATATGAGTGGCCCAGCTTATGTTGTTGTCCACAATTACTCCCAAGTCTCTGATGTTGTTCGACGCCGCGAGAGTTTCACCTGAAGGAAGGGAGTATGGGAGTTTCAGGGCATCCTCTTTTCCATATATATATATATATATATATATATATATATGTATATACAAACATACATATATATTTGTGTGTTTGTACATATATATGAATATATATATATATATTATATATATATATATATATATATACACACACACACACACATATATATATATGTATATATATACATGCATATATATATGCATGATATATGTACATGCATGTATATATATATGCATGTATATATATATATATATATATATATATATATATATATATATATTGACGTAAACAAACGGATACTGGTTTTGAAGCCGTGGGAAACAAACAAGACACATACACAACTTATATATATATATATATATGCGCACAGTTAACAAATCAAAAATAAGGGGAAATTGAACTAGTGCATGAGTTTATTTTTGGCATAATTCTCTTGAGATATCGCAAAAATTAAACCTTTTATCAAAATTTGATACAAATCTATGTTCCAAACTCCAGCTTAGTAATGTCAGGATTATTTAACTAAATTTTTATTTTAACAAGAATTAGATACAGAGTTAGTGCATTTCAACACAAATACGCTAATGAAAGAGTTATGCTTTTTTGTGAGAAATCTTGTGATAGGCAAGTTAATGATCAATAGTGCACATTTCGTCCAACGGAATCCGCATAACTGCAAACTAGTACCGTACTAAGGTTCATTTTTATTTACAAGATGCGGCGAGACAACAAGCATTGTCCCTTGTTTCACAACATAAGCATGGCTCGTTCAGTTACTCTGAACTCAAATTCTAGCGTAAGCGAATCCTTAAGTGATACTTTATTACATCACTTCCCTCTCCACATTTCTTCATAAATGAAGTTATTTCATGGTTTTATTTAAGTAATCGAAGAGAAGTTCCTTTAAAAAAAAACTGTATTCAACGTAAATATGATCTTAATGGAACAATAAAATAGACCAGCTATTATGTTGGTGGACGGACGTATAGATTGATTACAATTCTCTTTAATTTACTTCGTTTGTAGATAAAATGTCAATAATTAGATTGAACGGAAACAGATTTTATTAACTACTTCTTTCAAAGAATGTCCTTTAAAGAACCGGATCTGAAAGAGAATCTTTCTTAGTCTAATTACTCGGTAAAATGCTAAACGTACCATTGGAGACAATAAAAAACATTCTGACATTATAGTTTAATAAATGTTCAATACGGGATGAAAATAATGCAATCATCGAGATGATGGCTTGCTATTAAATTGCCAAATTGTGAAGCCTGGGGTGCCATGGGGAGCATTTGATTAGAATTGTGTTGCTTAATCCCTTAGAATCCGTTTCACATAAATTGATTTCTTATTTAGACGTAAGGCAATTTCTGCGTCAGAGCAAAGCTGAGAACAAATCTTTGTGTATTAATTGTATTGAGTTCGTTGGAAGATAGTGCAATCCGAAAGCCAAGCGAAATATATGTGACTTAACTGGCTTCAAATACTGAATCTTTCAAAACTGTCATAAATTTACTCGTGTAAAAAGTTGAAATGAAACCTTTATTGCCGTCGGTCAAAACAATTGGCTGTCACGAACTACGTGAAATCGCTTGCACCACGTCACGCATTGAGTCACGACGGCTCAAGTACAAACACCATTAGGAATGGGGCTCAATGAAGAAATAATATAGACGTACAAATGCACAAGCACACACGCGCGCGCGCCTGATATATATAATATCAGGCGTGGCTGTGCGGTAAGAAGCTTGCTTACCAACCACACGGTCCCGGGTTCAGTCTAACTGCGTGGCACCTTGGGCAAGTGTCTTCTACTATAGCCTGGGGCCGACCAAAGACTTGTGAGTAGATTTGGTAGGCGGAAACTGAAAGAATCCCGTCGTGATATATACATATATATGTGTGTGTGTGTTTCTGTACCTATGATTATCCCTCTACAACCACTTGACAACCGGTGTTGGTGTGTTTGCATCTATGTAAATTAGTGTTTCGGCAAAGAGAGACTTATCCCTGCCCTAAAATTGCTGGCCTTATGTGAAAATTTGAAATCATTATTATTTGGTGAGCTGGCAGAATTGTTAGCACGCCGGTCGAGATGCTTAGTGGTATTTCGTCTGCCGGTACATTCTAAGTTCAAATTCCACTGAGGTCGGCTTTGCCTTTCATTCTTTTGGGGTCGATAAATTAAGTACTAGTTACGCACTGGGGTCGATATAATTGACTTGATCCGTTTGTCTGTCCTTGTTTGTCCTCTCTGTGTTTAGCTCCTTGTGGGTAGTAAAGAAATAGGTATTTCGCCTGTCGCTACGTTCCGAGTTCAAATTCCGCCGAGGTCGACTTTGCCTTCCATCCTTTTGGGGTCCATAAAATAAGTATTAGTTGAACACTGGGGTCGATGTAATCGATTTATACCCTCCTCCAAAATTTCAACCCTTGTGACAAAATTTGAAACTCTTCTTCTTCTTCTTCTTCTTCTTCTTCTTCTTCTTCTCCTCCCCCTCCTCCTCCTCCTCCTTCTTCTTCTTCTTCTTCTTCTTCTTCTTCTCTTCTTCTTCTTCTTCTTCTCTCTTCTTCTTCTTCTCTTCTTCTTCTTCTTCTTCTTCTTCTTCTTCTTCTTCTTCTTCTTACTATTATTATTATTATTATTATTATTATTATTATTATTATTATTATTATTATTATTATCATTATTATTATTATCATTATCATTATTATTATTATTATTATTATTATATTATTATTATTATTACTATCATCATCATCATTTTATGCTCGGATCACATGATCATCTATAAGTGCAATTGTAAGGATAAGAAGGTTATACTTGTATGTGTGCACACGTACGTTTTATATTACGTATTACATTAGATGATATATATCTATATGCATATAGAAATATATATATACGCACATATATAAGCATACACATAGACGCGCACTTACATCTACATCTATGAGTCTGCACGTGTATGTATGTGGGTAATTGTTTTCCTTGCAGTATAATAAACTCCTTAGAATTTAGGTGGATTTATTTCACCGATTAAAGGTTGTAAAAAATATGAGGCGATGGTTTTTATGTCTTTAGGTTATATAGTATAGAGATTTTCGTAGTTGAATTAGTAATGTGCTTAAGACAGAAATAAAAAAAGAAAGATTAATATTATATCTTTTAAGTTTTGCTTAATGTTTTTTTGTTTTTTTCAGAAATTGGAATTATTCATTTCTTTAAACATTTTTCACGTTCAGTTTGTTTAGGTTTTTCTGTTTATGCTTAGAAGAGTTTTGTTCACAAACAAACTGTACAGTACATACACATTCACAATAACACATACATGTATAGATACATATACAGATACATGCACACACACACACACATACATGCGTATACACATATATGTATGTATAAATGTGATTCAAATATATATTTTTTGTATATTATATATGTATTTATCTATCTATATAAATATAAATATATATATGTATATATATATTTATATAGATACACATATATACATATATATACATACATACATACATACATACATATATATATATATATATGTATATATATATTTATATAGATACACATATATACATATATATACATACATACATACATACATACATACATACATACATACATATATATATATATATAATATATATATATATATATATATATATATATATATATTATATATATATATATATTTATATTTTATATTTTATATTTTCTTTTGTAACATATTTCTACTATATATATGTATATATATAAACATATGCATGTGCATATATATATATATATATATATGCATTTGTATATATGGATGTAGATACACGCATATATGATTATTATTATTTTTTGCTCTCTTCATAGGTATATATTGTTCACACACACACGTATATATATGCATATATATATATATAATATATATATATATATATAATATATATATATATATATATATATATTCGAACAAAACTGTTGTTGGTTCTGAAATTATTTACTAGTATGTATACTCTGTGATCTTTCTTGCTACGGAGATCTGTAGGAGTAAAGTTTAACAGTTTCAGCCTCTTTACGCAATTCTCTCTCTCTCTCGGTGCATAAAGCCATATATAGAATTTTAAATACTAGGTTTATATCGTGCACCTTAGCTCACGTTGAACACACACAGACGTACCACAAACACACACTCACATATATATATATAATACTATATTGTGTGATTTAGACTTTAATTTTATAGCACATAAGCAGTGTTTTGAAGTTGATGAGTATTTTTGAATTATAAACCGAATATCCTGTCACTGGACTTCATAGGTAGAAATATCACAGAGCACATATAGAGGACGAAACAGAACTGTAGAATCGGTTCATAAATTATTTAAATACGTAATCTTACACGTACTTCATTGAAGATAACGACACCATTATGCAATCCAAGCCAGGAAATTTTTATAGGCATTTTCTTTGTCAGAAATTCATGCCGAATGATTTGGTGTCAATTATTGACAAAGTGAAGCTCTAGAATACCTGCTTAGCCCATAATGTGGTCATTATCAGAAGAATCGTTAGCACACCGGGCAAAATGCTTAACGGAATTTCGTCTGCCGCTACGTTGTGAGTTCAAATTCCGCCGAGGTCGACTTTGCCTTTCATATTTTCGGGGTCGATTAAATAAGTACCAGTTACGCACTGGGGTCGATTTAATCGACTTAATCCGTTTGTCTGTCCTTGTTTGGCCCCTTGTGAGTAGTAAAGAAATAGATATTTCATCAGTCAGCACTTTCTGAGCTCTAATTCCGCCGACGTCGACTTAACCTTTCATCCGTTCGGGGTCCATAAATTAAGTACTAGTGACACACTGGGTAGATGTAATCGAGTATTCTCATCCCCCAACTTTTCAGGCCTTTGTGCCTACAGTAGAAAGGATTATCTTTATTGAAACATGTGTGAGATGTCATAGTTAAATAAGTTAAATAATTTATGAACTGACTCTTCAGGTGTCATTTTCCTTTCTCTGTATATGCACGTAGGTGTATAATAGGTTCGTGTGTGTGTTTGTTTATGTGTGCGTGTGTATGTGTGTGTAGGTGTGTGCGTGTGCATCCATAGAAATGTGAAAACATGGCAGCTAGGTTAAGAAATTTTTATCGTAGCCATGTGGGGCTTGGTTTGAAGCCCTGCGTGGTATCTTCAGCATGTGCATTTCGCCCCTGCTTCGGGTTGACTCAAGCCTTATGATTGAAATGATTGGAATATTTTAAAGATATGTTGGCACCCCGCCCTCCGAATGGATGTAACCGTAATTTAAAAAAAAACAACCTTGTCCCACTGTGTCACGCATATTCTGCTTGACGGTTTCGTTAACGTTACCAATGTCTATGGAATTCTCAGCTAGCTGCACAATTCAATAAGTAGGATTTTTACTTTAGCTAACAACTGAATGCATAACGTCTTGTTTTCACTGTTACGCATGTCATGCAAGCGCACATACGAGCGCACACATACATTTGACATATAGAAATTCACATAATATATATATATATATGTACATATATATATATATATATATATATATATAAATATATTTATATGCGTAGGAGTGGCTGTGTGGTAAGTAGCTTGCTTACGAACCACATGGTTCCGGGTTCAGATGCGTAGCATCTTGGACAAGTGTCTTCTACTATGGTCTCGGCCCGACCGAAGCCTTGTGAGTGGATTTGGAAACTGAAAGAAGCCCGTCGTATATAAGTATAAATATATATGCATGTGTGTGTATATGTTTGTGTGTCTGTGTTTGTCCCCCCCCCCCAACCGATGCTGGTGTGTTTACGTCCCCGTAACTTAGCGATAGAATAAGTACTAAGCTTACTAAGAATAAGTCATGGGGTCGATTTGCTCGACTAAAGGCGGTGCTCCAGCATGGTCACAATTACATGACTGAAACAAGTAGAAGAGTAAAGAGTATACATAATCTCTTTACGATACACACACACATACATGCACGCACACATACACACACGCTCACACGCACGCGCTCACGCACACATACGCATGCACACACACGCGCGCATGTACACACACTCGGAGGAAATTCCCTAAAATATCGTCTTGATTAAGTATTTGGTAGGTAAATCAAGCCATCTCTTTCCGATTTAATGTCTTCGGCCTAATATTGGCGCAAATCCGATCAATAATTAAACAGAAACGGTCCCATTGAGATTCGAACTTCTGCTACAATTTCGACTTACTAACCAGGAAGTTGTTACAACTTCCAAGTGGTCTCTCTCTCTCTCTCCCTCTCACTCTTTCTCTCTCTCCCCCTCTTTCTCTCTCTCCCCCTCTTTCTCTCTCTCTGAATGAATGGATATCATGTTGTTTTATCGTTGTGTGTATTCTCTTTCTAGTATCGATTTAGTTGCCGAAGGCTGTTCATAGAGTTGGACTGTAATATTCAGTACATTATTCATGAAACGAGAAATCGGCAAACTTTATCTCAATATGTTCTCCGCTATAGGAAAAAATCGTATTATAATATACAATTTGTTACTACTGTTATATCTGTGTACTATGATCATGATTAAATGAATACAAGCAGTGAGGACGATTGTGCACGCACACAGACACATGCATGCATACATACATACATGCATACATACATACACACATACATACAAACGTACATACATACATACATACGTACGTACATACATACATACATACATACATACATACATACATACATACATATGTACGTACGTATGTATGTACTAGCTGTTGAAACCAGCGTTGCTCGTGTTGAAGTTAAGCCCACCTCTGACCTTGTATTGAAATCTTCTACGTTTCCCGTGACAACTATTAAGCATTAAGATTTTATATCTGGTTCGGCAGGAATTTTACCCGGTTAACACTTTCGACATACTCCTACATACTGGGCCATCTGAAATCTCAGTCAAACTTTTGGGTGTACCTCGACCCGTTGAGAGTCATGTTTGTTTATTTCGCCCCCCCCCCCTTGACGCCACCCTCTTTACAAAATTGATCAGCCTCTCCAATCTCAGGAAAATCCAGAGAAAAGTGTGAAGGTTATGCTATATATATAGAATCCATGTGACAATTTACATGAAAATATAAAAGTTACGGCCAAAAATAAAATCCCTATTGGTATTTGCTCACAAAAAGCCTATTGATTTTATAAAACCACTGCTCAGGCGCAATTATCGATTTTTTGTCAACGCTATATACTGATATCAACTCACTGACATGAGCCACGCTCGCTCCTCAATTTACATCAAAATCGGACAAAAAATGCAAAAGGTGCAGGAAGAATAACATCGCTATGGGAATTTCTATTCAAACGCCCGATTGAGCTCACAAAAATCGATGCTAACTGAGCATTATGGAGTTTTCGAAAATTTCCGGTCTTATTTGAACTTCAGGGCATGTGATCTACCTGTGTGCCAAAATCATTAAAATTGGTTGGACCGTGCGGGATGAGTTCGTGTAACCCCAAACACATACACACACAGATACCGTTACACATTTATGTATATAGATGTATGTACGTATGTGCATACATACATACATACATACATACATGCATACGTACGTACACATACATACATACATACATACATACATACATACATACATACATACATACATACAAACATAAATACATACATGCATACCTATGTACATATACATACACACATACATATATACATACATACGTACGTACGTATGTATGTACGTACGTACGTACGTACATACATACATAGATATATACGTATGTACATACATACATAGATACAGACGTAGTACACATATATACATACGTACATGCATACGGACGTACACAGACATACACACATACATTCATACATACATGCATAGTACGTACGTACACACATACATACATGCATACGTATGTGCATACATACATACATATTTCAGTCGTTAGATTGCGGCCATGCTGGGGCACCACCTTGAAGAATTTTAGTTGATCGAATCGACCCCAGTACTAATTATTTTAAAACCCGGTACTTATTCTGTCAGTCGCTTCTGTCGAACCGCTAAGTTACAGGGACGTAAATAAACTAACACTGGTTGTCAAGCGTCGGTTGAGGCAAATGCACAAAGATACACACACACGCACGCACACACACACATATACACACACACACATACACACACACTTGACAAGATTCTTTCAGTTTCCATCTATCAAATCCATTCACAAGCCTTTAGTCGGCCTGAGGCTACAGCAGAAGACATCTGTTCAAGGAGCCGCGCAGTGAGATTGAACTCAGAACCACATGTTTGTGGAGCAAACTTCTTACCACACAGCCATGCTTGCACCTATATATGAGACAGTGTATACTTTGTGGGTTTTACTTGATACCTATGATGTATCAACAGTCAAGTCATTAATTATCCTTTAACCGGAAACCATTGTTCATACTTTTCTTAAATACCCCGACGATATAGCGATGAAGCGAACAAGCTTCAGCCGAGGTATACTCTTGGCTTTTCGTAGTCGTATTACAGTTCTACGGTGCTTCCTATAACATGAAACAGAAATATGCTTTAAACAAATATATATAACTAGCAGTATCGCCCGGCGTTGCTCGGGTTTGTAAGGGAAATAACTATATAAGCATTTTTAGAGAGTTACTTCCTTTATAGATGCCAATTCGTGCTTTCTTAGCCATTTCTGTTTTGGTGTCTTCAAGCCATGAAGTCGTTGTTCTAAAAGAACGCTGGTCTCCTTGACAACGCATTACGACGTTGATTTCCTTAAACTCCCTTCCCCACAGCTTCACGAGGGAGGGAAGAAGGGGGAGAAGCAAACACAGATGCAGGTGTTTGAGCGTGGACGCCAACTCCGCCGCCATCGACACACGAAAAATTATGCATTAAAATGGAATAAAAAATGATAAATTATTTTTAAAATCGTAGACTCACCGTAGACGCGCGCTAATACTCAGACAGGCTCGATATGAATCACGACTATAAGATACCCGAATTTGGTTAAACTGCACCGCAAAATGTGGGAGGAGTTAGGAATCTAAATCGTAGGAGACAGACACTCACACAACTACAGTTTTATATATATAGATAGTGGTGAGTTGAAAGAATCGGCTGCGCATCGAATATTGAAGCCTAGTGATATTTAGTTGCGTCATTACACTCTTAGTTGAATCACACCAAATTCTCTTTTACGTTTTATCATTTGGAGATCGATACGATAAATATTCTTTTCTACTGTAGACACAAGGCCCGACATTTTTGTGAAGGGGGCCAGTCGAAGAGATCGACCCCAGTACGCAACTGGTACTTAATTTATCGATCCCGAAAGGAGGAAAGGCAAAGTCGACCCCGGCGGAATTTGAACTCAGAACGTAAAGACGGACGAAATATCGCTAAGCCTTTCGCCCGGAGTGTTAACATTTCTATTTCTTTACTACCCACAAGGGGCTAAACACAGAGAGGACAAACAAGGACAGACAAACGGATTAAGTCGATTATATCGACCCCAGTGCGTAACTGGTACTTATTTAATCGACCCCGAAAGGATGAAAGGCAAAGTCGACCTCCGCGGAATTTGAACTCAGAACGTAACGGCAGACGAAATAGGGCTACGCATTTCGCCCGGCGTGCTAACGATTCTGCCAGCTCGCCGCCTTCGATACGATAAATAATCTTTTCTACTCTAGGCACAAGGCCCGAAATTTTGGGGTGGGGGTGAGTCGATTAGATCGACACCAGTTCGCAACTGTTAATTTATCGACCCCGGAAGGATGAAAGGCAATGTCGACTTCAGCGGAATTCGAACTCAGAAAGTAAAGATAGACGAAATATCACTACGCCTTTCGCCCGGAGTGCTAACATTTCTTATTTCTTTATTGCCCACAAGGGGCTAAAACATAGAGGGGACAAACAAGGACAGACAAAGGGATTAAGTCGATTACATCGACTCCAGTGCGTAACTGGTACTTATTTAATCGACCCCGAAAGAATGAAAGGCAAAGTCGACTTCGGCGGAATTCGAACTCAGAACGTAAAGACAGACGAAATACCGCTAAGCCTTTCGGCCGGAGTGCTAACGTTTCTGCTCGCTCGCCGCTTTGATACGAGAAACATTATCTAATTACTGGAGTCGGTTTAATAGATTACACTTCGTTTCCAACTATATGAGCTTTTTATCTTTGCTAAAAACCATTTGTACGGTTAAGAAGCTCACTTGGTAACCATGTGGTTTCAGTTTTAGTCCCTCTCCATGACACGCTGTGCAAGTGTCTTCTACGATAGCCCTTGGCCAATGAAAGCCTCGTGAGTAAATCTAGTAGAAGGAAACTGTACAGCTGCCCGTCGTATATATGCGTGCGTGTGTGTCCTTGTTTCTGTTTAACCCTACCCCACTTGCTTGATGATCAGTGTTGTTTTGTTTACGTCTCCTTGATGTATGAGCTGGGCAAAAGAGACCTGTAGATTACGTAACCATACTTTAAAAATAATAGTAATAACAAAAAAACATAGGTACTAAAGTTGATTTGTCCAACTAAAATGTTTCAAGGTGGTGCTCCGACTAAAACTTTTTAAGGTGGTGTATGGATGCAAGTAAAACAAGTAAAAGATGATTTATATATCTAGACCACGATTTTGCCTTTCACTATTCCACGATCGCTTAGATAAGGATTCATTCTGTCTATACACTTGTTCTTTATAAATAATAATTTTACACCAAATTATAAAACGTCATGATTAATACGTATTGAAAAAATAAATAGTTAATACTCTTTTATATTTGATGTAGAGAAAAGAAGTTGCAAAAATGGAAGCCGCATTAACAGTGTATTAGATCTATCTTCCAAAATATGTGACTCGTATCAAAGTTAGTTGTTCGTATCTATTGGAGTGACTGATGCAGAACCTGATAATGTATGTCGGGTGAAATATGTAATTTGGCTGATATTCAGCCATTGTGTCTTAGAGCTATGCTGTCATAAACTGAGGTAGGTTCATTATTTTCAGTTATATTCCTTCAGTTTATCCTCATCTTCTGCGTTTCTTTCTATATTATGTTGCAATTAGTATATTGTCAACCACCTTTGCATCTCTATATACAAATATATAGAAAATTTGCAATTCCATGTTAGAAACGATAGTTTGCAATCCAATCCTAAACAATCTTTTTATGAATATTTGGGCAAATGATGCTCCTGAAAACACTGGAAGATGAGTCCTGGAGAAACGTAATTTCTATCTCTGGTTGAAATCATTCCACTTTCTATTCGTTGATAGTGTCTTATGGGAACATTATTTACATTTGACGGATATTTGTCCTCATCTTTTTTGCTGTTAACACAAATATCCGTCAAATGTAAATAATATAAATAATGTACATAATTCCTCATCTCTTAAATATAGAATAGTATTCTCTTCTTGGAAGTTTTAAACTTTTTTGCCAATTTTTCTTTCTGCTCATAAATACGAGAATATTAATATCCATGAAAATAAAAGTATCTTCCGGCAAGAAATGAAATACAAATGAAAGGATAAATTTCGTAATGACAAGTACTTTTCCACAGATACACAATTAGACGGGCTAATAATGAAAAAGTTCATTAAAGAGTACATTATGTAACGCATTCTCTCTCTCCCTCTCCCTCCTTTCCCTCTGACTGGATGCCCAGGTATGTATAAACATTTAGGGATAAAATATTGTGAGATGCTTTTACTTCTGAAGACTTCTGTTTATAGCAAAGCAAAACTGGTTTTACAGGTTTCATCCTTATGTAGCGCGGATCGCGTATACAAGTGCTTATTTCGTATATTCTATACATATGTGTGTGTGTGTGTGTGTGTGTGTATTACGGTTATTAAGTCATAACATGATTTCAAAAAAATATTTACTGATGAAATGGTTCGTTACTGGTAATTAACATAATTAATCGTCACTGTAATTCGTGTTCCATTCCTTACTCAAGCATACACAAGCACACACGGGTGGAAGAATTTTAACTCGAAACTGCATGTTAACCAAGTGTGTAAGAGTGCACTGAGTTCCATCAACTTACAAATTTGAGGCAGGGCAGTGCCATACATCCCCACATTACATATTTACATCAAAATGTACTGAATGAAGTAGTGATGCATGAATGAAGTGGTGATGCATGTCTCCCCCCTGTGCTGCTGACAGGATTCAGTATCCTATTAAATCAACCAGCAACGAACGACTCTTGACAAAGTACGAAAATAGTAAGAAAATGAAGAAATGAAACTAATTCCTTCTGAAAGGAATACCTGTTAAACTGCTTAAATGTAATTTATTTGGGTAGGATTAAGACGATGATAGACCAAGCGGAAATACACATAAAAGAAACAATGAAATTAACAATGGAATCAAATTTTAAGTAAAAGGATTAGAAATATAGGTGACATAGCAAGTAAGAGAGAGGAAGTGTAAGAAAAAATAGTTTAAAAAAAAAAAAGATCTGATTGTCAGTGTATACAGAAAATTGAAAAACAAAATGTAGAGAAACGACGAACTTTCAAATAGGCTTACTGCTGTGAAAGCTGAAAGACGTGACGTATTCAGGATTGTGAGAAGATTCTAAAAATAAACTAAGAGATACTATGCACGGAGAGGAAGAAATAGAGGTAGAGAGACGGAGAGTTATTTCGTTTTAATGATATTGGGAAATTAACAATTAGCACTTAAGGAGAGTGCTATGAGAAACATTCTTATGAGACATTTCTGAAAGAGAAATCTGATTGGGATAAAAGGGAGTTAACTTTAAATTAATAATGGTATTTACTGTGAATTGCTATTCCCTAGTTAATTAGCACACGCTTAACTCAAACAAATTAACCTCAAATTTTTCTACAGCTAACGATCATGTGATAAATAGTTAATAATGTAAGGGTCATCTTTCAAAACGTGTTCTTCACCTCCACAATGTTCGTGTTTCAATATTCCTCTTGGGTATTTTATAATTACACACCTTGGTAGATCAATCTGAGTATTTCTCTAGCATCCACGAACCTTGGTGTTGTCTATTATATATACATAACTCTTGTTAGAAAACATCATTTTGCAGTGATTCATTACAATTTCAGTTTTGAATATTAGTTTTGGTGTTGAGATCCAAACGAGATATTTTCAACTTTATGGTATTGGCGTAGACACAACTTCGTAGTTATGAAGCTCGCTTTACAACTACATGCAGTTTCGGGTTCAACCCTATTGCTGGACAAATTGGGAAAGTGTTTTCTACTATAGCTCTACGCCGGCCAATGGCATGTGAGGGAATTTGGTTGACTGAAACGGTGTGGAAGCCCGTACATACATACATACATACATACATACATACATACATACATACATACATACATACATACATACATACATACATGTGTGTGTGCGTGTATACGTGTCCTTGTGTGCGCGTATGATTGTCCTTGTGTGTTTGCGTGTTTATTCCCGTCTCACTACTTGGCAAACGATGTTGTTTCGTTTATGTCCCAGTAACTTAGCGATTCTGAAAAGGCAACCGATATAATAAGTACTTGATTTATATACTCTGGGGTCGATTTGTTCGACTAAACCTCCCCAGCATGGCCGCAGTCAAACAACTAAAACAAGCAAAACAGAAAAATATATATCCGAAAGAAGACCTTGTGGACAGGAAGAATTGGTTGCACGTAGCACAAAATGCCTTGAATTGTTTAGTTGCGTTCGTTTGCGTTATGATTTAACCAACCCCACATCCTGTGGTTGACTTCTTTTATTATTTCGTATATCAATAGAAATAAGACTGAATCAAGTAATAGAATAGATACCGTCGACTATTTTCTCTCCCCGCCCCACACACATGACAGACTGTAAATATGTTTATTTTGAGAATAAGAAAACCACACGAGGAACCTTTCTAATTGGATTCAAATAATATGGTCGAGCAGAAATTACCCGGACACCTACGATTCTGATAAATTTCTAATAATAGACGATTGAAACGGTTGCTTCACGGCCATCAACCATGTGAAAATGACTGGGAGATTGGATTGTCAAAAGATACAAAGACCTCTTGAAAGTCTACGGCTGAAAATGCTTGCAGTACACAACTTGGTTATAAAGAATATTTTGCTTTGTCAAGTGGAACGAAGTAATATGCTAGCATCTACGAAACTATCATTCGATATGTGTGTTTTGCGAGCGACTTTAAACGTTATTATAAGAAGCAAGCTGTGCTTATCACGTACGTAATTACGTGACTTGGAAATCAATGAAGAAGGCAATATGTGGAAATATCTTCTGAATAAGCTTTGACCTGGATAGCCATTTACAGATCATAAAGGTGTTGAATAGCTATTGTTGAGTTAATTTGTTTGTCACAACTTCACTTTTAAATATAAAAAAGCGAGAGAGAGCATCTAACACAAGGTTTTAGTGAAACCTTGTAATGTCCAATAACATATCGTAGCATGGAAAGCAGGATTGATTATTACGATGAGAAAACCAAAACCAAAACAGTAATAATGATAAAAAAAACTTATTATTCCGCTTTTGTAACTTTGCTACAGTGCTACACATATTCAATGTCAATTACATCCACTTAAATTGTGCAGCAATACAGAGTTATTATAGCTCTCTTATATAGTCTGCACCTAGCATTAACAGCGACAAAGCTTTTAGTAATAATCAATGCTATAGTATACAGACTGCTACAAGGTACAGAAAATAGGGATACCATAGATCTCTTATATAGTTTCTACATAACATTAATAGCTACTTTCTACTATGTAGCTTTTAGTCATATTAACTAATACAGCAAAGAGAATTTTCAAAAATATCAAGCATAATCAAATATGTCACACAACTCCTGTGATATTTCTATTATGCTTTACTTGTTGCAGTCGTTAGACTACGACAATGCTGGGGCACTGCTTTGAACAATTTGTAATCCAAGGGATCGACTCTCACACCCACCAGTGATTATGCTTTTATTTTTTACGCCTGGTATTTTTTCTTATTTCTTTACTGCCCACAAGGGGTTTCATACAGAAGGGGGCAAACAAGGAGAGACAAACGGATTAAGTCGATTATATCGACCCCAGTCTTCAACTGGTACTTATTTAATCGACCCCGAAAGGATGAAAGGCAAAGTCGACCTCGGCAGAATTTGAACTCAGAACGTAGCGGCAGACGAAATACCACTAAGCATTTCGCTCAGCGTGCTAACGTTTCTACTAGCTCGCCGCCTTGCCTGGTATTTATTCTGTCGGTCTCTTTCCCAGGGGACGTAAACACGCCAACACCGGTTGTCAAGCGGTGGCGGGGACAAACACAGACACGCGCGCCTGCACGTGCACACACACATGCACACACACACACACACATACACATACGTACACACACACAACGGCTTCTTTCAGCTTCCGTCTGCAAAATTCGCTCACAAAGCTTCAGTCGGCTGGAGGCCATAGTAGAAGACACATGCCCAAAGTACCACGCCGTGGAAGTGAACCCCGAACCACGTGGCTGGAAAGCAAACTTAGCAACTATTTCAAACACAATCCATATTAGATTCTATTATTGCTTACAATCTTCATAATATTCAGTCAACATTTGACACGAATCATCTTGCTTTTTCTTTGTTTATGTAATCAGGTTTTCTGTTCAACATGCAACTTCCATTTGCGGGCAAGACCGATGTGATTAAAAGTTCGCTTGGCAACCATGTAACTTCGAGTTCGGTCCCACTGTAGCCCTATGGGCAAGTATCTGCTCAGCAAACCTTTGAGAGTGCATTTGATTGACGGAAATTATGCTGAAGCCTGTCGCACGCGTACGCATCTATTTTTATTTTTACCTCATCCACACCGCTTGACAACTGCTCGGCAAAAGACAACACTGAAATAAAATACCAGGTTTAAAATATGTACTAGAACTGATTTGCTCGACTAACCTACAAGAGGATACTTCTGCTAAACCGCAGTCGAACAGCTGAAGCTAAGGAGTATACACACACACACACACACACACACACACACACACATATATATATATATTAAAACCAAGCAGTTTTTAGGTATAAGCAAAGTTTAGGTTAATTAAAATATGTTTGCGACATATTTCAACTGCTAAAAGGCAAATTCGCTGCAGTTACCGAGGAGAAAACTTTTCCTTTATGGTACAAAATAAAGGCTGTAATAACACCATATCTGTCCAGTGTCGCCAACCTCTCAGGATTCCCAGACAATGTTATATATATATATATATAATATATATATATATATATATATATATATTATATATATATATATAATATATATATATATATATATATATTATATATATATATACATATATATATATACATATATGAAGTAGTTGTATGCTGTCAATTTAATGTGACAGTTCCATGAAGGGAATAATACTACTGCTATTTAGCCCTAGGAAGCAGCACAGCTTGCTGTCGGCCTTCACACATTTCCTGTGTCCTTATGTTTACAAGGGAGTGATAAGCACCTCCACCCAGACTACTACTCCAGACTGAAGACGAGCAAAGACTCAGAAACTAGTCTCTGTATGTTGGCTTAACTTGGTGGAGGTGCTTATCTCCTCCTTGTAAACATAAGTTCACAGGAAATGTGTCAAGGCCGACAGGAAGCGGTGCTGATTCCTAGGGCTAAATAACAGTAGTATTATTCTCTTCATGGGACTGTCACATTAAGTTGACAGCATACAACTACTTTATCGTATCACTACTGCATAAATCTCTGTGAGAGATTTAGAAATGTATTATTTGTGCAAATATATATATATAGAATAATTATAGAGTATTATAGTAGAGTATTTTTATAGTAGAGTATTTCTAACGTAACTACAATGTTACACATTTCCCAGGATGGATATACTATCAGCTATTACTTCCCTTTATAATGGATAAAATGAGAAGCCAATCTCGGACATGAGCATACAATTACTATACCTTACGGCAGTGCATCCGATGCTCTACTGAATTTCCTCGAATTTATGTCACTCTTAATGCATTTATGTCACTCTTAATGCATTTAAAACCCTACTGGGTGGAGTCTATTTTGTCTTTCATTTTTCGATAAATTATATACCAGCCATATGGTGAGGCCGTGACATATGTATGATATAAACATTATTTAAGGGTGACAAACTGGGGAAAGCCGTTAGAAAATTGAAGCGGATGTCTGGCGATATTTGTTCCGGCCCTTTAGGTTTTAAGTTCATTTCTCACTGTGGCATACTTATGTGACTGACTTAATCCCATCGCCCGTTATTAACATCAAATTTACTTGCCTTTAACAAAGACCAGGCCGTTCAGAATGCCTTCTTGCCCGCTTTCTACTAGTTGTGGAAGCCCTGTGAAGTATCATGGGTCCTGATTTTTCCCCCGACTAAAATGATGGGAGAAAAAAATCGGTTGACTGGCACATCGACAGCATGAATGCAAGTCACCCTGTCCGCCCATAAAATATGAGTCTTTGTGTCTATGTAAGAAAGTGGTATAGCTTAACCCTTTTTGTAAATTATAAAAAACAAAACAACCATACAAAGCATGTACATAGTGTTTCTCTAATTATTTAGTTTCTTTAAACCGACACTGCTAAGGCCATGCAAGAATACCGCCTTCATTTTCTAAAAGTCTGTGTAAATTAGTAGCGATTCGTCATTTTGATAAATAAATAACAATCTGTTCTGAAGTCGTACAAAGTAAACTACGTCAGAATAACCTTGTGCGCATTTCACCTTATAAGGCTATATGACGTACGTTTAGCAAGTATAAAGCAAACGCACTTGACTTTTCACTAAGAACAAATTGTAATTTTTTTATATATCTCTATATGCATATATATATATATATATATTCTTTTTTTAAGAAATGTAAAACATAAGTGTATCAATATGTGTGTATGTGTGTATATATCAATATATGTATGTATGAATGTATGTATGCATATATATATATATATATATATATATATATATATATATATATATATATATATATATATATATATATAAATGTTTGTGTTGCTGTGTATGTGTGTGAGTGAGTGTGCGTGCATTTGCGTGCATAGATTTCTATTAGGTTAACACGCATTGAGAACAAAGTAGATGAAAACAAAAAAAGCAGTGAATGTTGACATGCATATTTTGGATTATCATGCTTCTTGTGATGTTATCGTGGAAAAGAAACCAGATTTATAACAAAAACAAATGAATAGCATGAATGCTTATTTATAAAAATAAAAGCATAAAGCAAGCAGTTGCGCCGACTATAGGTTACAAAATATATATAATAAACATTACACTACCTTTTTCTGCGTATTCCCTCTGAGATTTTCTTTCACCTGGTATAGTTTGCATCCATAGGCAGGTAGGTTTTTGCAGATTTTGATATAAAGTTGTTTCAGTTTGATTTCATTGTCATAATATGGCGTATGCCACAACTTTTTCTGTTTATCCTGGAAATAGACATAAAATTAAGAGTAGAGATGAGAATATTACTTTATTTGTCACTTCACATATATGTAATATCTACATATATATATATGTATTACATGAGTTATATATATATATATATATATATATATATATATATGTATGTATGTGTGTGTGTGTGCCTGTGTGTGTGTGTGCGTGAAATTGTTAGTGGAAATGGAAAATGTTATTAGATGACATTTATTTGCAATGGTACTGAATATTATTGATCTTAGGAAGGCTATCAGTGCACTAGTGACCAACAACAGAGTATGTTTCATCACAAATATGATACAAGTATTTGCGAAAAAGCCCAAAGGGGTGAAAAAAGAAAATGATGCACAAATTCCCAGCAAGAAGTAAAAAATATAGTTTCTGCGTCGTTGGAATAGTTTTTATCTAATCTCGGCTTGGTGTGTTGGTGGGTGTGTGAATAGGAGGAGGAGGAAACCCCCTTCTGTCGTGGTTGCCCATGAGATTGCACCTAGAAAGTTATCCTCCGAGGCACAAGTTCGAACAAGATTGTTTATGGAAGGCCAGCAGTCACCTATGTATACCAGCCACTCCTCTCCGCACCACTGATGTTATCCAACAAGGGAAAGGTAAAGGTCGATGCAGCTTGGCACCAGTAATGTCGCAACTCATTTCTACAGTTGAGTTAACTGGAACAATGTGAAATAAAGTCTCTTGCTCAAGAACACAACACGCAGCCGAGTCCGGGAATCGAACTCACAACCTCACGATCGTAAGCTCGACGCTCTAACCACTGAGTCATGCGCCTTCACAAATCCCCAGCAAGAAGTAAAAAAAATATAGCTTCTGGGTCGTTGGAATAGTTATTATCCAATCCCGCTGTGGCGTGTTGGTGGGTGTGTAAATAACAAGAAGGAAAAATGAAGTGAGTAACATTGTGGGCCAAAGAAACCTAAACATTCCCCGGTTATAAAAATATTGAATCTTGTCAACGCCTTTTGGTAAGAGCACCACCTCCAGCGGTGCTCTTACCAAAAGGTGTTGACATCTCCTGTCGGCAGTTGAAGGTAATGTCTCGCATTGCAAGTTGTATCTAAAATGTATATTCTAAGGACATTCCCCTCGGCTGTAGAATAACATTCAAATCAGTTGTTGTACGTGCATATATTTTGCAACATGTACTTTTACTTTTCACCTAGCTACCTTTCAACCTAATAGCCTGCTTCTTATCTCCTGACTCTTAGCAACTTTCAAGAGCTTTATTTTATTGGAATAGACTACTAAACGTAATTGGTTGTTGAAATATGTGGGATCGGCAGAAATGAACTAGCGCTGAACAAAAATGTCTTATCTTTAGTTCCGATGTTGAATTCTAATGGGCTCCGTTTTATATACATTAGAGACATTTTGTCTTCCCCCAGCAAAAGACTTGGCACAGTGTTTTGCCTAAAGAAAATCATTATTATTTATAATCTTTGCTTTTTTTTCTGAACAGTGGGACTAATATAAATACGCATGAGGTTACCTTGTTATAAATACATCGCTGGGAAATAGCTTGTAATGGCCACGTCGTGTATACATTTGAAGAATAGAGAATTCTCGTTCATTTTCCTCCAGCTGACTAATAGTAACAAATTAGTGAATAAGATATGTTATTATTATGTTATATAATAATGACAATTATTCTCATATATCTGGGGGTCTGTAAAATAATGTACCAGTAAATTTCTAGAGTTGATGACATTAACCAATCCTTCCCCCCGCCCCGGAATTACTGACTTTGTACGTAAATCAGAAGCAATCATATCATACTGCACTTATTTCCTGAAGTTTCCACCACCCAGATTTGGATTTGAGAAAGTGGAATTAAAATCACCTTAATGTCGGAGAGAAAAACTATGTCGATGTAGTAATTTCTAGTAATTTCATGGAGAATATAGACAACAGTCGATTCTCATCTTTTACAGACGTGAAGAGATCAATTCACACCAGAGAAAACTTCTTCAATTATTCTGTGCTCTATCTAACTATGTCTCTAACAATTATGAACTTTAATTTACTGTTGCGAAGACTTGGCCAGCGGGGGTTGAGAAAATAGGCTACAATGCCAATACTTTATGGACACAGCGTGTTGGTGATTCCTGAATCAGAATTATTAATCTTTCTCTGACTGGAAGTCTGCTATTCTATTGATACTATCATTTGTAACTCTCAGAGGAATTTGTATTTTAATGTATACTAAGAAATATAATTTTGTCAGAGATTTCATCCGTTAAGTTAGGGTTAGGGTTAGGGTTAGGGTTAGGGTTAGTTTTTACAATAGGACAATATTTATATTATTTAATCTCAACCGAAGCAATGCTCGATAACCTCCTCCTGGCCAAAAACAAAAGTGTGGAGGGGGTCTGTAATAAACCAGCCTCTTGAATGTTGTGTATAATTGAGAAATTCTATCGAAGAGTAAAGTGAAGATTTAATCCGGTATTTATCTTGTTATTTCTTGTGTTTGTTTCACTATTTTTGTTCTTTCGTTTATGCAGGGGAGCCTAAGTTCTTTTCAAGATGACATAGAGAAGAGATGTATCCACTGAACAGCTCACAGATCTTCTAAGTCCCAGACCTTCTAAGTATTAAATAGTCATGAACTAGATTATATTTCTGCTTTTCGTTAATGAAACAAATTTACCAAGTCAAAGAGAAAATTTTCAATTTTATAAAAAAGGGATTCCTTCTACAGTGGAGAGTTGATGTCTGAGAATTATTAGTTTAGTTAATATATATTATATAATGTTCTCTTTTCTGGTTTAACATCCATTTTCCACGCCAGAATAAAATGGATGAGCTGTTGCAAATTTCGATAATATTGTTTTTGCAGAAGCATTTGTTTGAGAAAACGACCCATGTCCTTTCAAACGCTATACACTCAGTTCTGCAGGATGACATTTTGTCATAAAGGTAGACTGTAGCAAACATGGTTGTGTATTCTTCTCATATATTGATGTTTAGTAAGATGTAGTGCTATACACTATAGTGAAATACTTTACTGAATCTAATTTCGATTGTGAGTTTATCCATCAATATAATTCTGGACCAATAATATACTGAAATAGATTTGATCAATTTTAACAAAAGATGGTTGTGTGGCTTGGTAAAAAAAAATCGATCTTTATTTAGGATTAGAAGTAAACTAGGGTGGTTGCAATTCCAGGGACAAGAAATGAGTAATGATCAATACCTCATGAAAATGATCTTATCAGATGAATGAAATGGACCCGAGATTTACTGATTTAGTGTATTGTTCATTAGAAAATAATTAATCAATACCATTGCTTAATGAGTTCTTCATTGCAAGAAGCTTCATTGTTGAATGAAAAGCATCAGATAAACATTGATGGATGGCATATTCTTAATAGGCCAACTCAGCATTTTCTTATCAAGCGATAGATAAATAGCATTTCAAACCAGATCTCATGATTGACTTTCAATTACACATAGGATGTCTGTGTTAGGTTAATTACATAATTATCAATCAAAGTTAATTGCAGAAAGATGTACTAATGTTACTATGCCAGTGTTACCAAGCTGAATGTTACCCACTTCAATTTTACCAACAAGGATATTGTTAAGTCAAATGTTAAATGAGCTCAGTGTTACCAGTAATATTATTTAGATTGACAGTTTGATATATTTAACTTAACAGGTTGATATGTTGTCGTCTTTATAAGTGTCACTGTTGTCATAGCCGTTACTGTTGTCACTCTCGAATGACTTTAACCAATTCTACTTCGTCATCAATATACTTTGAAAATCATAAATCGAAGAGTTAGGCCGCAGTCACTCAACACCAGGGGATTATTCGTTTATTATTATTATTATTATTATTATTATTATTATTATTATTATTATTATTATTGTTGTTGTTGTTGTTGTTGTTGTTGTTGTTGTCATTATTATTGTTATTATTATTATTATTATTATTATTATTATTATTATTATTATTATTATTCAGTAGTTTTATTTTTATAGCGTGCTTTCACTTCACTACCGAGCGCAGCTCTGTGTGCCTTGGGTATGTGCTGTGATTTGTTGTGATGCTCTGATGGTTATTGTATGGAAAGTGTTCTGCGTAGGATGTGTGCAGTGCCTAGTAGTGATTTTTTTTGTGTTGAGAATGTATCTTCGTACGTTAGCTAATTTATTAGGGTTCATTGCTGTATCCAAGTCTATATCTCTATTATTTTCCTTCCATATTTTATATGTATGTGTTGTTGTATTTTCATTTTTTGGGTAGAGTACTGCTGTGTAGTATGCGTGTAAGATAGAAATGTATTCCTCACGTGTCCATTTACGTCTTTGGGTTTTATTTGCGGGACATGAGGTACAACGTCCGGCCCATTATTTTGACGGTCGTCATTTTCGTAGGGTACCGGTCCGTTTATTTCTGTTGTCACATTATTTCGCACGTGTAGTTTTTCGTACATTTTTTGTTGTAAGTTTAATGTACGTACCGCTCGATTGTTATTCTTGGGTTGAATAGTATCGGAGGCATTTAATTTCTTCGTAGTTCCTTTGTACATGGTGTTTGGGGTCGGGGATGATCGTGATGTTCCACGCATGTTTACATGTGTTGCGTTAGAGGTGGAGATGATATCGAGTCAAAATACATCATTTCGTTTCGAAAATAGTAATAAATTTCAATTAGTATTACTTACTCGGATACAGTCCAATTCTTTTATTATTATTATTATTATTATTATTATTATTATTATTATTATTATTATTATGATTATGATTATTATCATGATTATGATTATTATTATTATTATTATTATTATTATTATTATTATTATTATTGGGTGAGAGAGTATGACATGCCATCAAAGTGACACTGAGGTAGGTAAAATATATAACCCCAATATACCCATCAGGAATACCGGGTCAGGTAAGGGTTATGCATCACAACCATATGTGCGCGACATGGTGATCTCATATCAAGATAGACAGCGCATGACCTTGCAGGTGGGGCCCAGTTAGAATTTTCTTCAGGTCGAGTAGCCCATCCTGCTCAGAAGCTCTCTGAATAAGGGTTGTTTAAAAATGTTGAACGAAACACCTATGTTTCCAGAGGTGAATTATCCAAACCTCAAAGAATCCCTCTCAGCGCATTGCTATGATGCTCTCCACTACTTCTGCTCGTGATCAGAGATGCACATATCATCAGTCGCTTAGGGACAACATGTATACCTGACAAAACAACGTATATGATAACATTTCCAGTCAGTTAAGATCAGAAGCCATGAGAGCCACTGTCTGGTACTGCACCAGGGCATTTATAATAATAATAATAATAATAATAATAATTATTATTATTATTATTATTATTATTGTTGCTGTTGTTGTTGTTGTTGTTGTTGATGTCGTTGTTGGTGTTGTGGTGGTGGTTGTTGCATAAGGTGACGGGCTGGCAGAATCGGTAGCGCGAGGGACGAAATGCGTTGCAGTAGTTCGCTCGTTGCTGCGTTTTGAATTCAAATTCCACCGAGGTCGACTTTACCTTTCATCCTTTCGGGTTTCGGTTAAATAAGTACCAGTTACATACTGGGATCGCTGTAACTGACTTAAACCCTTCCCCCAAATTTCAGGCCTTGTGCCTACAGAAGAAAGGGTTATTATTATTATTGTTGCTGCTGCTGTTGTTGTTGCTGTTGTTGTTGTCGTCGTCGTTGTTGTTATTGTGTTGGTGGCAGTGGTGGTGGAGGTTGTTATTTAGGGCGGCGAGCTGGCAGAAATGTTAGCCCGTCGAACAAAAAGCGTAGCGGCATTTCCTCCGCCTTTACGTTCTGAGTTCAAATGCCACCGACTTTGGCTTTTATCTTTCCGGGGTCGATAAAATAAATACCAGTTGAACAGTGGGGTCAATGTAATCGACTTATCCCTCCCGCGAAATTGCAAGCCTTGTGCCAAAATTTGAAACGATCATTATTATTATTATTATTATTATTATTATTACTATTATTATTATTATTATATTATTATTATTATTATTATTGAGTGAGAGAGCAGTACATGCCATCAAAGTGATACTGGTGTACAAATATACGAAGCCCAGTATACCCATCATGACTACCCGTCTGATAAGAGTACATCAGGCACATGCATCACAATCATATGTGCGTGACATAATGACCTTGCATCAAGATAAACAGCGCATGACCTTGCAGATGGAGTCCACTTAGAATTTTCTTCAGGTCGAGTAGCGCATCCTGCTCAAAAGGTCCCTGAATCAGTTTTGTCCAAGAAGGATGAACAGAACACCTTTTTTTTCCAGTAGTGAAGTATTTAAACTCCAATACATGGAATTGCTCTCAATACATGGCTATGATGCTCCCACACTACTTCTGATCAGAGATGCACACATCGTCAGCTACAAAGGGACATGCTCAACTGGTTGAGGTCAAGTAACTGACAAACAAATCTGTGGTATTGAGCAGAATATTTGCTGTAGCCCATCCTTTATACCTAGACAAAACATGTACATGATAACACTACCAATCAGTTAAGATCAGAAGCCATGAGAGCCAGTGCCTAGTACTGCATCAGGGCATTTATCATCATCATCATCATCATCATCATTATTATTATTTTTATTGAGGTTTAGTCGGATGAGGTAGAGTACTTGACTTTTTTTCAAGGTCTCCAAGACTGGCTGAACGAAGAGAAGTCATCCTCAGACTAAAGTCCTGAATTGACTACCTACATACAATATACCAATTTCCGTCAAAGACACTGTCAGGTGGTTGTGTTACACTGCACGGCAGAGTAAGTGAATCTCACAAGGACAAGCACTTAAACGTACGGTGAGCTTCCACACGATTTCTCTTTTTTTGACCCAACACCACGGAAGAAGACACTCAACTCCTAGGCCCATTACTTTTATACTAAAAACTTGCATATTTAAAACCTTCTAAGTAATTCATGCTTTTCTCAGTGCAGTAGTTATGTTCATTGAAAGAAGGATATGACGATTAAATTAAGTAGATGGAGCTTCTGCACAAAAATTTCGTTGTCAGCTCAAGGAGTCTCCGTATTGACTAAGACATTTTCTTTGTTAATTTCACAGGAAATGAAATCTTAGGATTTCGTTCTCTAAGCAGAGTTTGGGTTATGAGTAGGCATTTGAACATTATTGGTTCCATGAGACAATTGACACATGTCTCCGGTTAACTTGAAGACTTCTTTATATTTCAGCATTGAAAAGAATATAGTCATTGATTTTAGTTTACTACTCTTTATTAAAGGCACGGATTGAATTAATTCTTGTATTGCTGTGCATGTAGTGCAAACAATTCCAAGATACAATCTTCAGTGACACACCAATGTTAGTAAAAATAATTAGCACGTTTTCACTGGCTTTCTATGAATTTCTTCTTCACCATCTGGTTTGGTGGACATCTGTAAACTTGAGGTATGTGAAACGTTTACTTTGGGTAATTTGAAACCGTATTTCTATGCTACAATTTTATGCCTTTTAGTCGTTTCCGATTTCACTTGTACTTTCTGGCGTTTCATTTCTTTCCTATATTCTCGTTTATCATTGATTCTTTTATCGCTGAACCGTGTTACGCTTATCACCAATTCACTTGTGATAATAAGTGTCAGTGATCGATAGAAAATTCTACATGTAGCGGAAAAACGCACCCTGGCGACCACCACGTTACTCGTTTACTCAGAATGCACTGAGTATCCCTTGTGTTTACATAATCGTGCAGTGAGGCTGCATATTTTTTTTATATGGATTTATGCACCCGTATGTACAACATAGGATCAGTGGTTAGAAAAATACGAAGGCTCCTGATCCTAACTAACGATGCTGACGAGTGTATTCTGTACAGGAAAAGGTAATGATCTGCGAAAACATGACGGTAGAGGTTTGGCTGCTATGGCACGTGGGTTTGGTATCAAAGACTCTAGGATTCCTTCCATTTACAAGTGCATGAATATGATTCAATTATCACTGATTCTTATATCACTGTTTCTATTTGGAAACAAACACCGCGATAAACAAGGATAGATGAATATGAAATGTGAGTCGTGATATTTTGTGTGATTGTCGTCTTATTATATTTATTGATGTGTATTACGTGCTTAGTGTCGGGTATTGATTGGGTAGAGAATGTGCTGTGTGATTTCTGTTGGCTGTTTTATATTAATGGGTGGTAATCGTGTAAAATTTGGCTTGTATAACATACTACATATCGATTTTGTAAAAGGAAGTATTGTATTCTTGTTTTGGCTGGTGATTATGTAAACCATGGGAATTTTATAGGGTATGTACTGTGTGAATCGAGCTACTGGATTGAAAGTTTATTGTGTAGGACGTAAGTATGACTAAACCGGGTATTTTTGACTCTATTTTTAATGTGTTTTTTTATATATTTGTTTATGGGCTTTTTCGTACATAATGTTTCGATTATTGCTTTCAGTGTCACACCCATCATACTTCCCATCACAAGTATGTGATTATTATACATATTGATAGACTCATCGTCGAAGACGACGTATGAGCGTTCACCTTTTGCCGAACGACAAGCACAAATGATTTGTTTATGGTGATAAGACGTATGTTTTGTACATTAGCTCCCTCTCACTATCAAATCGACATTCTGTACCACGCATCATTTGTTAAAGTGATCGTAGAACAACGTGGGGTGAAGTGTTTTGCTCAAGAACACAACGCATCACCCGGTCTAGGAATTGAAACCGTGATCTCGAGATCTTGAGTGAAAAACACTAACCACTTAGCTATGCGTGAGTGTGATTGGATTAGTGGCTTTTATTGCTTTACTCAAATCTCACCGAGGTCGAATAACTTTTCATCCTTTCAAAATCGATAAAATAAGTGCCAGTTGAGTTTAGGGCTTCGATATGATCGGTAAGACCGATCCCAATGCTTGGCATTATACCTAACTTATAAACTATCATTACCACCACCACAACCATCATCATCATCACCATTATTATTGTTATTATTATTATTACATGTTTGATTTTTGCTTTGTATTTGTACGAGTTGACTCCAAGTGTCACCCAGAGACCTCAAGAGACAAATTAGAAGCTCATATATTTGGTTTTGCACATAGAATTGTTCTAAAGAATGTTTATGAAAATATAAGAAAATCATAAGTTTGTTTTAAAATTTGAGAATACATAGACAGTATTTTACGTAGGATACGGGCAGTTCTCATGAGCAGTATCTTTTGAATTTCTGCCATTTTGGGGTTTTTCTGGTAATTGAGCTAGGTAGGATTATTATTATTATTATTATTATTATTATTATTATTATTATTATTATTGGGTGAGAGAGCAGTGCATGCCATCAAAGTGACACTGGGGCAAAATATACGAAGCCCAGTATACCCATCATGACTACCCGTCTGATAAGGGTACACTAGGCACATGCATCACAACCATATGTGCGCGACATGGTGATCTCATATCAAGATAAACAGCACATGACCTTGCAGGTGGGGCCCAGTTAGAATTTTCTTCAGGTCCAGTAACCCATCCCACTCGAAAGGTCCCTGAATAAGGGTTGTTTAAGGAGGTTGAACGAAACACCCATGTTTCCAGAGGTGAATTATTCAAACCCCAAACAATCCCTCTCAACACACGGCTATGATGCTCCCTCACTACTTCTACTCGTGATCAGAGATGCACATATCGTCAACCACTAAGGGACATGCTCAACTGGTTAAGGTCAAACAACTGACAAACAAATCTGTGGTATTGAGCAGAATATTTGATGTAGCCCATCTTTTATACCAAGACAAAACAATGTACATGATAACACTTCCAATCAGTTAAGATCAGAAGCCATGAGAGCCACTGCCTGGTACTGCATCATCATCATCATTATTATTATTATTATTATTATTATTATTATTATTATTATTATTATTATTATCATCATCATCATCATCATCATCATCATCATTATTATTATATTATTATTATTATTATTATTATTATTATTATTATTATTATTATTATTATTAAGGTGGTGAGCTGACAGATTTGTTAGCACGCCGGGCAAGATGCTTAGCGGCTTTTCGTCTTCTTTACGTTCTGAGTTCAAATTCCCCCGAGATCGACTTTACCTATTATCCTTTCGGGGCCGATGAATCACTGGGGTCGATATTAGTGACTAGTCCCCTGCCGCCAAAAATAAAAAATCAGTCCTTGTGCCTTTAGTACAATGGATTATTATTATTATTATTATTATTATTATTATTATTATTATTATTATTATTATCATTATTATCATTATTATTATTATTATTATTATTATTATTATTATTATTATTATTATTATTATTATTCAGTAGTTTTATTTTTATATCGTGCTTTCACTTCACTACCGAGCACAGCTCTGTGTGCCTTGGGTATGTGCTGTGGTTTCTTGTGATGCTCTGTATTGAAAGTGTTTGGTGTTGGATGTGTGCAGTGCCCAGTAGTGCAATTTTCTGTATGCTATATATATTTGTAAGTCCTGGTGGTTTTGTTATGTATTTGCCTGACTATTTTTTTTATCATACCTAATGCGCAAATTATGATAGGAATTGTTTCAGTTTTTAGATTCCACATTCGAGTTACCTCTATTTCTAGATCTTTGTATTTTGAAAGTTTCTCCATTTCTTTTAGAGAAACGTTGTCATCTGCTGGTATTGATACATCAATTAGTAAGCATTTTTTTCTTCATGATCTCTGACAACTATATCTGGCCTTAATTTCTCTATCTCTGTGTATTGGCATATCCCAGAGTATGATTGATTTTTCGTTTTCTGTGACGTTTTCTTTTTCTTTATTATTATTATTATTATTATTATTATTATTGTTGTTGTTGTTGTTGTTGTTGTTGTTGTTAATTGTTGTTATTATTATTATTATTGTTCCTCTTCTTTTATTATTATTATTATATTATTATTATTATTATTATTATTATTATTATTACTATAAATATTATTATTATCATTTATGGTTTCCTTTCATTATAACTTTGTTGTAGCTGCCTTAGTCCCGAGCATCCTCCGGAGGCCAAGAGTAGCAAGGGCAATCTTTTGTGGCATATTTCAGCTGTTTTTTATCACTATTTACCAAATACTCGGCAAGCTCTCTCCTTTCACTTCTTATACAACGGTCAATACTAATTAGTCCTCTGCCGCCATTCTTTCTTTTCATATACAGTCTGTTTACGTTTGCTTTAGGGCGTAGCACCCTATGCAGCGTCATCAACTTTTTTTTCCTTCTGGCCAGTGTTGATATTTCCTCCTTAGTCCATTTGAGGACGGACGCACTATATCTGACCAGCGCAACTGCCCATATATTCATTGCGGTAATCAAAGTTTTGGTATTGAGATTGGATTTCAGCACCATCTTCACTCATGTTTGATACGCCTCGCTGACCTTGACTTTCATTTCTCTGTGTAGAATGTCATCCAGCTCCAAAATCCCCTAAATACCTATACCCATCACCGTCGGGTTCACCCATGGTCTCCCCTGATGGTAACCGCACTCCTCTGCAGGCTGCTTTCTTCCCTCTTTTTATATTAAGTACTGAGTATTTGGCAATCCCAAATTCCATACTGATATCCCTGCCACACTTCTGGACTGTTTTGGTTAAGGAATCTATCTGTTTTTCAGATTTCCAAAACAATTTTAGGTCATTCATAAACAGAAGATGATTCAGTGATGTACCTTTCTCCCCACGTCGGTAACCCATCTTAACTATCCTAAGTGTCATTGTTATAGGTATTAGTGCAATTACAAATCATAACGGAGAAAATGAGTCACCTTGGAAGATGCCCCTTTTAATATTAACTTCTCCAAGGAATACATTACTTGAGTACAATTCGGTTTTCTACTGTTTCATGCTATGCATCTGAAAATTTGTGATGTTGTCAGCAACAGCAAACATTTGCAGGCATTCAATGATCCAAGAATGAGGCATCATATTATATACCTTCTTTAAATCAATCCAAGCCAAAGACATGTTTGTATGATGCTTTTTACAAGGCCTCAAAACTGTTTTATCGATTTCCAGGTGATCCTTAGTGCCCTGAGAACTCTTCCTTCATCCTTTTTGTTCCCTTGGTAGTATTTCTTCCTGTACCAGGAAAATGTATGTCCTTTCCGCGCATATTCCAGTGAGTATCATCCAGATTATGTTTAAGCATGCTATGGGACGGTAGTTTTCCACAATATTCCCATTTCTTCTATCTTTCATTACAAGTATTGTCCTCCCTGTCACCACCCACGTGAGGTCTGTACCTTTCTGGACACACTCATTCAATTGGTCTGATAGTCTTTCATGCACCGTGTGGCATTTCTTCAGCCAAAAGCCACGAATCTCATTTGGTCCGGGGGCTTTCCAGTTACGCACTTTACCCACTTGTTCTTTCACGTCAATTGGTGCTTATGACAATATTCCTTCGTTTCTTTCCTCCTTGTAATTCTGTCTTGATAGTTCCTATCCACATTGGATCCCTTTTATGCACCACATTGTTCCCCCATAATCCGCTCCAGAACTCCTAGGCTTGATTTGCACCAGGAGCAACATTTTCCCCCATTGTCTCCTTCTAACGTTCGGAAGAATTGCTTCGGGTTATTTTTGAACAATCTGTTCTCCTCAACTGCTTATTTCTGTTCACAAATCTTCTGATCCTCTGGCTTTTTGCCATGATCCTGTTTTAACTGCTCAGCCGCTGTCGCCATCGTCATCATTAATATTTTAATCATTATTATTTTATAAATTAAGCTTAATAAAATAATTAATTTTCTATGTAGCGAGGTAAGATCTCTAATTTGTACAGAAAAACCTTATAGAAATCTATGATAACATCTGATGCCATCTGAAGAGTATTAACAATGTAGACGAAGTGATCAAGTTACAATCAAGAATACACACACACACACTTATATATATATATATATATATATATATATATATATATATATATATATATATATATATATATATATATATATATACATACACACACACGCACACACATATATATATATACAACTATACAACTCACGGCATAAAACTCTACACGACAATACTTACCATATACTAACATTAAGATTGTCCAGTTCGATAGATTTGATAGGATACGACACTCAGAACTGTGTTCAATAAAGCTTTCACAAATATCTAAATTGATTAATATATTGTGTTTATCTAGTTATGAGATTTACTATGGACAAGACTAATCTTTGTAAACAGGTGTGGTTTTATATCTTATTTACCTACCTGCATAGTCTCATGTACTGAACCTAGTGAAACGTAAGCTTGATCTCAATAAATAATGTTTTATTTACAATACATTTCAATATAAAGATAGTTTTAATGATGAAAATTGTGTTGTTACTCTTTATGGTAATAATAACAGTAAGAACATTTTTCTCATCACAAAAACAGCAGCGTGATGGCAGATCGTTAGAGTAAAGGTGAAAAAGAATTATTTGCGGTATTTGCTCTGACTTCAAATCCTGTCGTGAGTCACTTATAAGGTCGGTAAAATGAAGTGCCAGTCAAATACCGGGGTAAATGGTATCAACTGACCCACTCTTTACACTTAATTTTACGACTAAATTACGAAACACTAAAAACACTAAAAAAAAAACGTGGCTTGCCAGAATCATCAGAGCCTTCAGAAAAATTACTTCACGGCATTCGTTCTGTCAGTTTACGTTGAGTTCAAATCCAGTCGAGGTCAACTTCACTTTTCATCCTTTCAAGATTAATAGAATAAAGTCTGAGTCAAATACTGAGTTCAATGTAATCAACAAACCCCATCCCTCTAAAATTACTAGTCTTGTGCCAATATTTGAATCCATTAAGGGGCTGAGCTGGCAAAGTCATTACTATACCGGACAAAATGCGTGGCGTCATTCCTCCTGGATATTTAAGTTCTGAGTTCAATTTCTGCCGAGGTCGATCTTGTCTTTCATCTATTTGGCAAACATAATCGGCTATCCCACTCCACTAAAATGATTGTACCCTAGTTGTCTCTAAGAAGACTGTTTTCTGGAGCTGCATATTATTATTATTAGAACTGTTTTTGCTATTAATCTCTCTAGTTTAATCATGTCTATGATATCTGGAGTACGGAAGGCATGAGCGTGTTTATCTCAGCCACAACAAAGTAGAGTTTCTCCTTTAAAAAACAAAACAAAACAACATTATATATGCAGAAGTGGCTGTGTGGTAACTAGCTTGCTAACCAACCACATGGGTCCGGGTTCAGTCCCACTGCGTGGCATCTTGGGCAAGCGTCTTCTGCTATAGCCCCGGGCCGACAAATGCCTTGTGAGTGGATTTGGTAGACGGAAGCCAAAAGAAGCCTGTCGTATATATGCACATATATATATATATATGTATGTGTGTGTGCGTTTGTGTGTCTGTGTCTGTCTCCCTAGCATTGCTTGACAACCGATGCTGGTGTGTTTACGTCCTCGTCACTTAGCGGTTCGGCAAAAGAGACTGATAGAATAAGTACAAAGAATAAGTCGCGAGGTCGATTTGCTCGACTAAAGGCGGTGCTCCTGCATGGCCGCAGTCAAATGACTGAAACAAGTAAAAAAGTAAAAGAGAGAGTAAAGAGTATATGTAATTTATCATTAACAGAAGGTGGTAAAGTGAGAGGAACTGTAGAGTACCGTACAAATTACCTTATATTATTTCATTTAATCTCTCTACATTCTGAGTTCAAACTTCACTGGTTATAAACATTATCTGTTATTCTTTAGTCAAGAATATACACTTCTTTTACTCCTGCTCTTGTGCCGATTTCAGAAATTCAAATTAAGATGAATAATAATGGTATACTGAGGATTAAGACTAAGCATTCAATAAGTTCATTGTTATTTATTCAATTATCTCACCCTATTAATTTTGATTGTACATTGTTCATAGAGCTGCTGGCTTGCTTTTCTTTAGCTCTCAGTATACGAATATTAAGAAAGAGTGAAACCTGTTATGTTACTCAAACAAATGTATTAATGTGTTTTGCTGAAGGGCTGCATAAATCTTTTTTGTTATAAGAAGAGATAAAAAAACAGAAACCCAAGTAGATACTGAGTATTAACCTGAAAACATGATGATCTCCTTTATAGAAAACTGGAACTATCAGTAAGCTTGTTTTCTTACAAACACACTTATACACAAAACGCCTTTCAGTTTTTCCTTATATGCAAACGCATAATGGAAGAGAAAGAGAGAGAGAGTGTTCGGTACAAATATTTGTTAGAATCTTGACATGTGCATATCTATCCATCTATCCATCCATCCATCCATACGTATATATATATATATATATATATATATAAATTAATTAATCAATTAATAATTTTACCAAGTAGTTCGGTATGTTAAAATAACCATTATCGGTAACCTTATGGAAAAATCCTATAATTACAAGCATAATTATAATTAAGGTTCAGCAAAAATTGCTTCACCAAATACCGAAATTTAGGAATAGCAGTTAAATACTATTCCACTACCATAAAATATCTCCCCGACAGTAATGCTCTCAACTCACGCAAATAAAGAGACAAAAATAACAAATCCACCTGGGTAGCCTAATTATAATTATGCTTATAATTATAGAATTTTTGTAAACATATACATATACATATATATATAATATATATATATATATATATATATATATCGCTTTCTCATCATCATCCTAATTGTAGACATTCAGTTATAGTTCCGTTGCTAATGAAGAACATTTTATACAATTCTTTTATTTTTTTAATTTTATATATATATATATATATATATAATATATATATATATATATATATATATATATATATATTTCTTTAATACTCACAAGTGGCTAAACACAGAGGGGACAAGCAAGGACAGACAAAGGGATTAAGTCGATTACATCGACCCCAGTACGTAACTGGTACTTAATTTATCGACCCCGAAAGCGAAAGCGACTGATAGAATAAGTACCAGCCTTTAAAAAATAAGACCTGGGGTTGATTTGTTCGATTAAATCCTTCAAGGCAGCGCCCAACATGGCTGCAGTCAAATGACTGAAACAAATAAAAGATGTGTAAGGAGGTGTTATGCATGATGGATGGTATCTAAGAAATGGTACCTCGTTAGGAAGGCAGTTATCTTTTTATTTCAATATCACTCAAATACTTTAACATAAGAGGTTAGTGAGATTGGTTGGTAATTCATTGTGAGTCGCTAAATAAAAGATGAATTGACATGACGAGGATAGAAATGTTTATGCATAATATTTGAGTTCAGCAATTTCCTATAGAGATTAGTAAGCGGAGATTCAAGATGATGTCTGCACTCTTGCACACACAGACACACACAGACACACACATACACACACACACACACCACACACCACACACACACACACACATACATAATACATACATACGCATATGCACTGTATACGTTTGAAGACAACAGGAGTTATACAGTATCAGTGATATCTAACACCACCATTTCCTACAGCTGTTTCAATAATTCTTAAATAGTCACCATAATAGCAACAACCATGGAGAAATAACATTGGTGATGCTTTTCCTCAAGTAGAAACTGCAGGAGTTGCTCAGACGTATTACGACTCTTCTAAATCTATCGCAGTGTCGGAAACTCTTCCATATCATCAGCAGATCACAAGCGTTTCGTACGCTTTGCCTAAGTGGGGCAGTGAGGACTTACGACTATATACTTATATAGTCATTTCTACTATAGGCACAATACCTTAGATTTTAGGGAAGTGACTAATCGATTGCATCAACCTCAGTACTTGACTGGTACTTTACTTTATCGATCCCGATTGGATAAAAGGCAAAATCGATCTGGGAGGAATTTGAACTCAGAATACAGAGACGAAATGCCTCCATGCATTTTGTCCAGTATGCTAACAATTATGTACTAATGTAATAATATAATTATACAGGACGTACAAATCACATTTTCCAGACCTTTGGAAATATGATTGCTAAATCACAACAACCGTTAGAGGAGAATAGGAGAAAAAGATACAAGAAATATGATGTAGAGGAAACAAAGGATTTATAGACATAGGCTGGGTAGAAAGATGTAAAGATAACGAAAAAGAAGTATGTATGAGGTAGCAAAAGAACTGAATATAATAACAAAAAAAAAAAAGAAATGAGATTAAAGATAAAAAATAAAAAAATAAAATAAGAACAATAGTAAATAAATAACGGAAGTAGAGAGTAATATTTGTGAGTATAGTACAGATAAGTGTTCTACTGGTCAATTCCTGATGGTTATAAATTAATTGTTGTAGACATCAAGATAAGTAAAGGTTTAGTCATTCATGAAGGAGTGTCTCCAGCAGAGTCATGAAGGACAACTCTGGAAAATTGGTCATAAAAGGTCCGGGATGAATGATAAAGAACAATGATAAAGATTCAAGATGATATCCGCACTCTTGCACACACACACACACACACACACACACACACACACACACATACATACCTGCATACATACGCACATACATTGTATACGTTTGAAGACAAAAGAAGATATACAGTATCAGTGATATTTAACACCATCATTTCCTACAACTGTTTCAATAATTCTTAAATAGTCACCATAACAGCAACAACCATGGAGAAATAACATTGGTGATGCTTTGCCTCAAGCAGAAACTACAGGCGTTGCTCAGACGTATCGGCATCATCATACGTATAAACACACACATATATTGTTGTACTGAAGTCCCTCAAAATAATGATATTTTGAAATCACTTAGTACGTACGTTTCGGATCTGCATAATATATATGATAGGAAATAATCCCATTACGCAAGACCTTCCTCAGGTGATACATTTCAAAATATTTATGCATATATATATATATATATAAAACTTAGATAAAACTTAGATATGTTTCGACCAGAGATTGGTCCAGGCCATGTCTAACTTAATAGCACCACCTGATAGGATTATTCGAATCCTGTTTAAGTCAAGTTTTGTTCAAGTAGTGAGTTCTTGTTGGGTGAGTTGTATCCAGTTTTGTTCAAGTAGTGAGTTCTTGTTGGGTGAGTTGTATCCAATTATGGGTGGCTTATCTGGTATTCTTTGAAGGAATCTATCCAGACTCTGTTTGAAGTTGATGGGATCCTTTTCCTCTTTGATCTCCCTCGGGACAATGTTAAATAGGGCAGGGCCTGTTGAGGAAAAGAAATTATGTTGCAGTGTACATGTATGTTGTGATCTTGAATTTGGCAGGGGACGTATAGCCCGTGGTACACAGTCTCGGATGAACCTTGAAGCTAATGTTTAGGTCGTTTGGGCAAAGTTGGCGGTATATTTTCCACATCGTACAAATGATGTACCGCTCACGGCGACGCTGGAGGGAGTAAAGTTTCAAGGCTTTAAGGCGATCCCAATAATCGAGAGCAGCCATGCCTTCAATTGTTTAGTGAGAGCCCTCTGGGGTGACTCAATTCTGGAGATGTTTTGTCTTGTGTGAGGAGACCACAGTGGGCAGCAGTATTCAAGGTGTGGCCGTACAAAGGATGAAAAAAGTGGTATGATGACACCTTGTTCTCTGGACCGGAAAGTTCTAAGATCCAGGAACTCATCCTACGAGCTGTATCGACCTTCTTGTTGATGTGTGCACTCCAACTGAGATCGTCATCAACAATTACACCCAGGTCTCTGATATTGTTAGAGGCTGTGAGCGGTTCCCCTGAAGGAAGAGAGTATGGTTGTTTTAGTGAGGAATTTCTTCCAAAATGCATCAGCTCAAATTTTCCCTCATTCAGTTGCATTTTGTTTCTGTCTGCCCATTGACTCACAGCATATAGGTCAGACTGGAGTTGAGTTCGGTCTGCTTCTTCATTGACGATTTGCTGGAGCTTAGTGTCATCAGCGAATATTTTCACTTTGCAGTGATGTACGACACTGGAAAGGTCGTTTACATAAATTATATATATATTATATTGAGGGTACTACTATTCGTAGATACCACACGCTAGAGAGGGACCAATGCGGTCAAAACTACTAAAATAAACAAAAATTTACCGAATGCAAAACTTCAAAGCAAATAATTTAAAAAAAGAATAAATAAATATTTTCAAAGTGGAAAAAATTTACGAATTTTTTCTCTTACGAGGTTTTTCACGCTAACTACTGATAATTTCTTTTAAAGATTTTATCCTCAATTGTTAATTTATATTTTTCACCGGAATAGTTCAATACTGAATTTTTATTCCGAGTAAGAAATTTGTTACCGAAATGCATTGCGAATAAGCCCGCCATTTTCATAGATATGTAAAGATAAACATTCGTACATGCTACGACGAATTCTGCGGTTGGCTATCGAGCTTGTAACGTTATGTTTTTTCTTATATATCTTGAGTTTGTTGCACTGATGAACATAGAATGCATATTCTGCATTAATTGCGAAATCACAGGTGATATGATTGATTGATTGATTCTAGTTTCAGCTCATGAGCTGTGGCCATGCTGGGGCACCGGTAACTAAATTTTTTTTAAATGATTTGCTTTGAAGTTTTGCATTCGGTAAAATTTTGTTTATTTTAGTAGTTTTGACCGCATTGGTCCCTCTTTAGCGTGTGGTATCTACGAATAGTAGTACCCTCAGTATAATATAAATAAATATTTTCAAAGTGGAAAAATTTACGAATTTTTCCCCTTACGAGGTTTTTCACGCTAACTACTGATAATTTCTTTCAAAGATTTTATCCTCAATTGTTAATATATATATATATA
>NC_042998.1:58204554-58242054 GCF_006345805.1 Octopus sinensis | reverse complement strand
GAAATACCGCTAAGCATTTCGTCCAGCGCGCTAACAATTCTGCCAGCACACCGCCTTATTAATAATAATAGTAAGTGCACTCAGAGAGCACAAACCTCCGCCAACGCAACGCCAACGTCGTCTCAACGATTGGCCTGAGATGATTTTTAAAATGGGAATACCTGAAATAAAATCCTTCAATGAATATCCTGACACGGTTTCTCTTGAATTCCCGTCTTCCTTTAGTAATCCTGTTGCTTTAGATCGATGTATAGAATTATGTATTAATCTCTTATAATATATTAATGAGCATTGTCTTTTTATATATTTCTGTAATAGTCAGCTGGAGGAGATGTCTTCCTGGGGCTACAAGGTACAGTAGCAACGACCCTTAAGGGTTAGCCACATTTAAGTGGCAAATATACTTCACGATGTCATGCAGCTACTGTTTATACCTTGCTCAGCGATTTATTATTGCTTGTGTCCACTTTTTCGAGATCAGTGACTTTTCGTCACTGGAAAAAGGATATATAGTTGCCTTGAGAACCACTTCCCGTCGTATATATGTATGTATATGTATATATATATATATATATATATATATATATTATATATATATATATATATATATATATATCTGCCTTCCACCCTCTTTAATTCCCTCTCTCTCTGTCTCTCTTTCTCTCTCTCTTATCGTCTTGCAACCTGCTGCTTCACAAGCCATTCCGTTGGTGATCGCGGCTCGTTAACATCGTGTCCCCTCTGCCGAAAAGGTAATTGTTTCCACGCCTGCTGATAAGTTGTTTTTGTCTCATTTTGTCTAAAGTCGTAAGACACCCGCTGTTATCCTGTTTTTAACCATTATTGTTTTCAATTTTGTTCTGTTTCTTGTATTTATATTCGTCTCTGTTGAGTTTACATTCTTTCCTTCTACCAAGAAATCTAATGCTCACAGCTTAGTTTTTTCCTTGGGGATGGCCGAGTTGGAGCAAATATCTGAATTAATCAGCCGAAATTTGCCATGATGATTCGGTTTCTGACTGAAGATTGAAGGCTTCAAATGACTTGTCTGTTTTCCGTGTTCGTCCCTTTGTGTATTTCACGTTCTTTATATATAAATTTTTATTCATATATATATATATATATATATATATACAGAGAGAGAGAGAGAGAGCTGGCGTGAGATATGAATGTAGAGGAAATAAATGGTAAAGAGAGTGTCGTATGAATGAGAAAGGAAGGGGAGATAGATGCATAACAAAGGAAAGAGTGAAAAAGCCGATAACCGGCGTTTGAAGTGTGAGTATAATATGTGTGTGTAAAATAGAGGTATGTTTGCGTGTGTGTGTGTGCGCGTATGTGCGTGTGTACAATGGAAATGGGATGGTAGTGTTCAACGCTTAAAATGCTTGAGCATATGTGTGTATGTGTGTGCGTGTACAAGAGAACTATGTGAAACTTTACCTATACATGTAACGTAAAAAAATATAAGAAATAATCCAGAATCCTTGTCCGGTACCGGATCGATTTCAAAATCTAATCAGTTCGTGCCAGTCATAAGGCCAAACATCCCTGAAAGTTTCATCCGAATTCAACTAGCGGTTTTTGAGATATCTTGTCTACGGACAAACAAACAAACAAACAAACACGACTGAAAACAATACCTCCGCCTTCGCTAAGGCGGAGGTAATAAGTGAAGATAAGTTTGATGATTTCTTTTGCTTGCTACAGGTTATCATCTGCTTTCACAAGATGGCTTTAAAGATCAAAACCTCTCCAATTGATATTGTTTGTATTGCTCAAAACTGTCAAATTAATGGTCCTGATCAACTTACCCATCGTATATTTTAAAAATACATCTAGAGGGAGTTTTTGTAAACTAATCGTTTAGATAATATGATCCTATTGAAATTTTAAAACTCGCTATATTACATGTGAGACCCTACCGTAATCACACGCACGCATATACCTACCTACCTACCTACCTACCTACCTACCTACCTACCTACCTACCTACCTACCAATATACATACATTCATACATACATACATACATACAACATACATACATACATACATACATACATACATACATACATACATTACAAATCTGCACATGCGCTGATTTTAAGTACTGCACACACATACATACAGAAATACCCTGTTGATGTTGGTGAAATTCTAATGAAGGGTCTTCGTATCTAGATTAGAAACTGGCTGTTTCTCTATTGGCAGAAAATCTTGAAATAAACTGAATAACATGCATGCATGCATGCATGCATACATACATACATACATACATACATACATACATACATACATACACACATACATACATACATACATACATACATACATACATACATACATACACATATACACACACTTAGCTGCACATATATACGCATATAAGATGTATAGATACACCTATATGTACATATATGCATACATCCACTTACATACGTTAATATAGTTTTTGTAACCAAGTTTTCCAGCCACGCCCATCCCGACATTCTTAAGACCTCTAGAAGCAGATTACTTTAATGCAGTTATCTTAGTAAAGACGTTAAGGTGCAATTTGTGAGAAAATTGACTGCTGTTCCCTACCGGTTAAGTGAGCAGGGGTCGGGGAATTTTTTAATCAATTACCCCAAAATATATTTATTTACGTCAACGTTATGCCATTGATTTGAAAAGAAGAAAATCATAGATTGTTTGAATTCAAGAGGTTTATTGAATCTATTTATAAGGAGAATACAATTATAAATACAAAAAGTATAAAACAGATGCGATAAAATAAATTAGTATTTCCATTATGAAACAAAAATATTTTTCTAGAAACTTTTTCACTTCAGGTTTTGGAGAAATATTGGTGTTTCATTTTTGTTAAAATTACATCAAAATTGGGGAATTTTGATACGAGAGCAATTTGGATATATCTTCGGGGTCCAATCGATTATTCTGCTTTGTTCATCAATGCTAAATCCTTCTTTGCAAAGGTAGGTTGTTGCAAAAAGTAACAGCATTTTGGCTGCTTCCTCATGCCAGAAGAAAATTTTCTGTCGTAAGAAGGAAACCATTATTTTATATAAATTTACTTATGTCTAATGGGTCCTCATTGGCCCCCCCCTCCGAATTTCATTTTTACTCCACTTGGGATAATTCACCTTGGATCCCCGACCCTTGACATGGAGCAGTATTGCTTTCTGAGATATGGAGTAATTGACCTACTTGGAAATAATAAGCAACTCTGATACTTCTATAGAAATATATAAGATATGGGATGATCACTGAATGATCGGTCTAAGTAAACAAATTGGAAATGAGAGTATTACTGTGGTGGGGCGATGTAATGGAAGCTAATACTTTGGTGCTACTTCATGTTATTAATCTCGAAAGCATGATGTGTGAAATAGACCTTGGTGGGATTTAGACTCAGAACATAGTCTGAACAAATCCCCCAAATCATTTCCTCTGGTGCTCTAAAGATTCTGTGCATTCGCCTTCCCGTAATGAAGCATGGAACAGACTGCCGGCATCAGTTGTTAGTTGTCGGAGCACTGCATCCTTCAAAACTTCCATGCTTCCTGAGATTCGCCAACACTACACCTAATTTTCTGCCCTCCATACACACGCAAGCATGTATCTGACTCGAAATATGTATTGAATAAAGAAATATATACTGTTCGCTTTCCAGACATTTGTACATTACTGCATATACTTTATACGCACTTTTTGACAAGTTGTGGTGTACCTGAGCACAGTATACAATAATTTCATTATTATTATTATTATTATTATTATATTATTATTATTATTATTATTATTATTATTATTATTATTATTATTATTATTTATGATGATGATCGTCATTATCATCATGACGACGACGATGGTGATGATATTGGTGATGATGACGAATCCCCGATTCTGCGTAACCGTCTTCTTGTAATGATGGCGATAATGGAAATGATAATGATTATACTGATGATGACGATAATGATAATGATGACGATGATGATGAAACTCAATAAATTTCCCAAGAGAAGAATATTTTAAAGAGACTATCTTTTACACTCTCTCAGTCTCTCATTTACTATTCCTATTCCGTTTGACACCGTCATTCATGATTGCTATGCTAAACCAAACTAATTGTGGATTTAAATTTTAAAAGATGACCATCAATCATCTTTCATATTTGAGTGATTTAAAGCTATGCAAGATTAGATGACTAGAATAAAACTTAGAACGGCCCATAGAATATTGTTAACTAACGTCTCATAAATAAATGGTTAGATAAGGAAACAGAAATTAATGAATTAGAATATGTACGGGTCAATGGATACGTGCAAATAAATCTATACGGATATAAATAAAATCGAAGATAAAAATCAGTTAAGTATATTGAGAGCTCATTAGATAAGTATTCAGGAGATAAAGGAATATTATGAGGAGCAAATTCATAGCATTAACACCTGGATATTACCTGTAATAAGTTACAGTTTTAATGAACTTATTTGGAAGATAAATGCATTTTATAAGACGGAAGAAGAAAACTGACATCATTTAAGATATGAGACGAAAAAAAAAACAACAGAAAATGAAACATACGGTTTATGACCAAATTTGCAATGAGCAGAAAGGCAGAAGATAATGACGGCACTGAGAAAATTCTTATCTTAAATGCGCTTATATTAAAAGTTAAATATAATGATAAATAACATTAGCAATATATAGAAAAATGTTCTATATTGATTGGGAGGTTATCAAATAAAGAACAATGCAGGTAGTGTGAGAAAAAGAACGAAAGAGAACCTTCACTGAGTAAAGAAAAAGTAACAGAAATACAGAAAATGCGGCAAATAATATTTGCTCAGTTTTGCTTCAAAATATAATCATAAATTAATAAAAATAGAACAAAAATTCAAAATTTAAGTATGAAGGTCAACAAACACATATTACATTACCAGTTTCTATTAAGCATTAATTATACTTGAAAAAATATATTTGTAATGGTATCATGTTGCATGTACTGAATACTTAGTAATTACAAAAAAGACACTAGTGACAATCATAAATTTTGGCACAAAAATATATACTGCAGCAATATAAACAATAAGTGGATATGCTAGAGACTCGATAAATAATTTTTATCCTGTTTTTTTACACGAAGTTATGTTCTTATCTTGTGAAAGTGTTCCATCCAGTGTCAGTAAATAGCATTAATTTACGACTAAAAGTTTTCGTAGCATAAAGTACTTTCTAAGTGGTAAGCTAACATTACGTATTCTACGAGTATGGAGAGTTCATAGAATAAAATTAGTATCTGCTGAAATTCGTGATGGTCTGCTTCGGAAACAAAGGCAGAAGAAAAAACATTCAATTTTAGTTCGTAAAAATATATAAATAAAGATTTGTTCATGTACCGGAAGAGGAAGCAAGTATCTAACGTTTCAGGTAAAGATAGGTTTCGATTTATATTAACTGTTTTTCTTCTAAGAAGAATGACGTTGCCATAAATGCCAACACTCATCTCTTCTTACGTATTTGAATTTATTTTATCAAGATCCTGAAGTTAATTGCTCACACAACCCATCCACAACATTGCTTAAGAAAGAAAAACAAAAAAAGAACAATTAAGGGGAATAAGTAAAAAAAAAATAACACTTATCTTTAATATTTATTCCTGAGTTTTTATGTTTGTAAAATTCAAAGAACAGTGTTGGCAGGGTGCTTTTAATTCCTCACGCAAGACGGAAGACATGCAGTCTCCTTAGCTCTAAGTTGAAATGCAAAGTTTCCGAATAGATGCAGTGAGTATGTTAAGAGCAGATCGAAATTATTTGAACTGCCGAATTCTTTCTACGTTTATGTTTAACTGGAAGTTATTGCCAAGAATAGTACATTTGGTGTTTGCATAATTTCATCTTACAAATCAACCGGTTTCTACTGGATGCCAAAGTCTTCAAACAATTCACTGTAGATCATTTATAAAACTGATGCTAAACTCCGATGTCTATAACATTTGCCATATATTGGAGAACTGACTGCTTCTGGGTAGTTTCCAATCTATTTAAAGTCACTAACGTATGTTGGGTTGAATACACACACACACAGAGTCAAACTAGGGTTATTTACAAGAGTGTTACGTATCTGGCCTCAGTACAGAAATTAATCACTAATACGTAGGAGTGTATATACAACTTTTCTGCAATGCATCAATGATAGAACTGACATGGTGCAATTTTATCCACTTGTTTCTACTAACAAGATCTACTTACCGCACTTGTAGATTCAGTGTTTCCCAGGAATGTGATTCTAAATTATTTATGTCTGTTTTGCATTTTCCTGCCATATTTTCATCTAGTATTATGAAGTCAATTAAATGCATAGCATATATTTTATAAAGCGATATTCAACTTTAGCAAATCCTCAGTACGCCGGGTTCTTTGCCTCGTGTTTATCTGCCTATTACGAACTAACGGAAGAGTGTTAACGTAATTAATCAACTTACTACACGTAGTAGTGAAAACACCATTTATCATCTTTAAAATAACGATCACGTTTCATATCTTATATCGCGGTATACTTACTCCAATATAACAGCAGCATATCCACTGCAGAAATATTAAGGAAATAATAAAGTTTGGCCTAAACTCACGATGATATATATATATATCAACATACTTTCTTTGTAGGATATGTAAGAATTATAAACATTTCATAAGTTTTCACTACACTGAAGATTAGATCAAGTACTGATGATCAAAGCTACTTAAAAAGCTTCCTTTTCTAGTTACGTTTATACGTATCTTACCTATCTACTTATCTAAGAAACTAAGCAAAGTTTTCATCCACATCTTCAAATTTCTAACAAGGAAGAAGGAAGACTTTTAAACCAATTACAATCTCATATTTTTTATCACTAAGCCCATAAAGAATGTTACTTCGTATATTGCGGTAAAAGAACATTAATCTTACTCCTGAAAGGCTGTTTTGTAGTTGATATATTTACTAGTCACTTTCAGATGTTAGCAGAGATATGGATTTAGCAGTTGAAATGTTACTTATTGAAATATAAATAATGTGGTTGGAAAGAAACATTCCATTCAATATGCCGTAAATAATGTAAAAGCTGTTAAAACATTCACTTGTATAGGTGATGTTGTCTTACTGCTAACTTCTGAAAGGACTTCATGAGGAATGAAAATCGTAGTGAGCAATGAATATTTGATATTTGAGCTAAAAGTAATTTTGAAAAAGAGTGGTTGTATAAAGTCAACATAACTGACAGCCACGTTGAGGGAAATGCACCACCGCTATATAGCCCTAGGAAGCATCGATGCTTCCTGTCAGCTTTGACATATTTTATGTGTCAAAAAAGCCGACAGGAAACGTCGATGTTTCCTAGGGCTATATAGCGGTGGTGTATTATCTTCTACGGGGCTGTCAGTTATGTTGACTTTATACAACCACTCTATCGCTCCACCACCGCTCATGTCTCGTTGAGACATTTAGAAATTCAATATTTCTAATAATTTTGAAAAGTTCTTATAAAATTAAAGAAAGTTTATAAATACCTGAATAAGTTCTCGAATTTTCCTTGATGTAGTGTACTCTGGAGGTAGATAATCTTCTAAACAGACAGCACTGATTGAGTTATATTCATAGTCACTGAAGCACATCAGATGCTTGACTAGCCGACCGCGTCTTCGATTGCTTGGCACCTTCTTGGTTTTATTCGTACGTATCAACTCTTTTTTCTTGCGCAGGTTTTCCTGATGTTCCTTGTCCACGGATGTATGAACAGTGTGGTGTCCACTATCATCGGAAATAACAGTAGCTGCTGCTGCTGCTGGTGTCGTCGCTTTTGCTGGATGTTTGCAAGGCACTTTGTATGAGACATGATTGTATAATCCACTTGGGTCCAATGCTGAACTTGTATTTTCCTCAGGCCAGGCTTCTTCAATGTGAAGTTGAATACCAGCGAATATTGCTGATTCATCTTTAGTGCATGGAAGCTCGCCGCATACAACCATCTGTTGCAGCTGAAAAATGAGAGCAAAAACATTATATTAGAAGGGAAGAAATAACTGAATCACCCGAACCCGAGAAGCGGACTAATCCTTCGCCGGACTTCTCACTATCGAGATACTGTGTGCATTCTACATATCTGTGTACTGGCTTCCCCCAGATCTATACCGGACACACACACACACACGTATGTGTGTGTGTGTGTGCGCGCGTGTAAATAGATATTTCTCAATCAGAATTTAAAGAGACAGTACTGATTGAACTATATTCATAGTCACTGAAGCACATATTTAGAGGGAGAATGTTGAGTGAAAGAGGAAGAAGTCTAATGGGTTGCCACCAATCATTGTGTCAATCCCTAGTCAGAAGTCAGTAGCCTTAGATGGACCTTGAAAAAATTCCTGTTTTTAAATAGGGGCTCAGATCACAAAAAAAGTGTGAACAAGGCATACGCTTGTGCGCCTGGTTAATAGACCACCTCTTGAGGTGTTAAGAAGTGGAATTCCCCCCGTTCTTACTCTTTTACTCAAATTCAGTAGAGTAGACATGATTACAGACTCTCTAGCCATGAAATCCCGTTCTAGCTTTTGAACAACACTATCAGATGTGTCTATTTCTAAGGTGAGAAGGCATTATTTGAAGGAAAATTGCTTTCTATTTGTAGCAAGTGGAGGAAATAGGTTCGGCATTTCAGACCTATTTCGTGTTGGATCACTTTTGGGAAACATTAAACAGTTAATTGTACAGCTTTTGAGATGAAATAGATGAGAAACATTGCATCAGAATTTGTATCCAAACCGGATATCTCGCTTAAAAAATTACACAGAGGCAAGAGGTGGTCATGTTAAACCCGTGGCGCGTTAATCCTGTTTTAATACGTTGATGGTTGTAAAAAGTAAACAGTAATGGAATGAGAGTAATGGAACGGATTAATCAATCTTCTAGATGTGCTTCATTCGTTACGGCTTTCGAAGCTGCATTTTATCTGTACGTGGATTTCAGTGTAAAAGGTGCTAATGTTACGCCATCAGGAGAATTATAATATAATACACAAATGAAATATGAAAAAAAAAAAAATTAAGAGAAAATTATAGAAGAGAAATGTAGAAAGATCAAGACAGTATTTCATCAAAGAGAAAATAATACTGGACAAAGAAAGAATTAGGAAATGGGTTGGAAGAGAGTCTAAGGTGAAATCGAGGTAATATTTCAGTAAAGATAAAATGAATATAAATTGCGCAATACATCAGAGAAATGAAGGATTTCTATATTCAGATATTAAGCATTTCTCAATAATAATAATAATAATAATAATAATAATAATACTAATTAATAATAAAATATAATATAACAACATAACAACAACAACAACAACAACAACAAACAACAGACAACAATAATAATAATAATAATAATAATAATAATAATAATAATGATAATAATAATAATAATAATAATAATAATAATAGAATGCAGGTCTCGGAGGAGAGTAAAATAAAGGACATCACGACATTTCCGAAGTTGCTGCGACCTTTCTTTCAGCGTAAAAGTAAATGAACGAAAACTGAATAAAACGCAATAATTTTCAATTAAGACAGACGTGGCTGTTAAATTTGAAATCACTTCTTTATAAAAGCTGTACGAGATGGAGAAACGAGTATGTCAATGTTGGTTCATCTAAGTGAGAAAGAAAGAGAATACACACACAAACAAACATGAGTATATATATAATATATATATATATATATAATATATATTATAGATATATGTGTGTATGTATGTATGTATGTGTATGTCAACAGAGAGTGGGGTACAGAGTGATAAATAAATTAGATAATGTTGGAGCCTGAGGAACTAGGAGAATTACAGTAACGAAAGTGGGGAGAAATATCGGGAAGGATTAGGAAGGAAATAAAATCAAATTAAACATGTTAAAGAAAGACCCTCTTGCTTTGGAATTTCTGAAGGGAAAATACATTTAGTTTAGAATGACATTTAAAAGGTTTTAGCGATATTTCTTTGCTTAAAGGATTACAAACAGAAGAATTCAAGACAATATTCATTAAGTTCAGCATGGCTAGTAAATGTCCAGGATTACTTGTTGAAACACACACACACCTATAAACCACACATATACCTACATATATATACGTACGTATATTTACAAGTATATATGTATACATATATACATACATACATATATATATATATATATTATATAAATTAGAGACAAACCACTATTATGTAAATCAAACAAAGAAAGACTTAATCCAATACATAAATTAATTTATATTATTTAGTAATTTAACAATAATTAATATCCACTACGATCGTTTCATGTCTTCTTTACATATTCCTAATATTTATATATATATATATATATATATATAATATATATATAATATATATCTATATATATATATATATATATATATATAATATATATATATATATATATATATATATATATAGAGAGAGAGATGAGAGAGAGAGAGAGAGAGAGAGAGTTTACGAAAAAAACAAAAGACGAAGACAGGGGGTGTACAAAACAAACAGATATATTAGCATAACGCTCAGGAATAGAAAAAAGTCTTTTACGTTTCGAGCCTACACTCTTCTACAGAAAGGGACACAGAAAAAACAAGGAGAGAAAAAAGATGTGTGTAGTGGCTAACGATCTTTCATGGCGACTAGTGCCAGACAGAAGGGTAAAACACGAGGAGGAAAGATGGGGAGATAACAAGGTAAAGATGACCCCCAACACAAAGGTGCGTGTGTGTATAAGAGAGTATGTGTGTGCGTGTGAAAGAGGGCTGGTGGTCTGGACGTGTGCGTGTGTGTATGTGTAGGTGTGAATATGTGGGGATGGGTGTGTGGGTGGTGTGTTGTGATGTTATGTGTAATGTTGTATGGTGTAGTGTGGTGCGATGTTGTGGGGAGGTGGGGGAGGCGAGAGTGGGGAAAGCATGGGAGGGGTGTGGGTTCGGCTGGGGTTTGGGGTAGAGTTGGGGTTTGTGGGTAGGCAGAGGGTGGTGGTAGAGGTGGGGTATGTGGGGGAGGGATGTGGGATAGGATGGGGGGATGGGAAGGATAATGAAGGTGGTGTATATATATATTATCGAGAGAGAGAAAGAGAGCAAATGAGAGAGAGAGAGAGAGAGAGAGAGATGTGAGAGAGATTGGATATGTTTGTTTATCTGAGGGGAAGTAGAAAGTTATCTACACTTTTGCCAAAACTTTCTTTAGGTTGGCCAAACTGCCTTCACGGTTTGCGTGCTAAAGGGTGGTACTCTTGTAGTTATCGCGTAGAAGTATGAATCGAAACCGTTAAAAATGGCCAGACAAACGTGAAGCATGACGAGGAGGTTGGGCGACCATCAACTTCCCCCACTAACGTGAAAATTCAAGAGACTCGAAAGATGGTTCTGGTAAAAGCGACGAATGATCATCGCTGAGGTGACATGTTCTCGGCAAATTAGTAATGGTTCTGCATACGAAATTATTCACAAGTTTGGCTTCCTTAAAGTCTGTGCGAGATAACTGCTAGATGAGCTTACCGAAGCGCATAAGTGCAATTGTTTGGAGATCCATCAACACTACAACAACGATGAAAGCAAAGCATTTTTAGAGAGAATAATCTCAAGAGAGGAGACCTGGGCCCTTTAAATTCAGCCAAAATCCAAAAGCCGATTACGGAGAGGGAAGCATCCAGATCCTCCAGCGAAAAAGAAATTCCTTAGAAAAAGGGATGCTGGATGGAAGTACTCCGTCGGTTACGACGATGAGGGTTCCGGTTGATCCGAATCAACGGAACAGCCTGCTCGTGAAATTAACGTGTCAGTGGCTGAGCACTCCACAGACACGTGCACACTAACGTAGTTCTCGGGGATATTCAGCGTGACACAGAGAGTGACAAGGCCGGCCCCTTGAAATACAGGTACAACAGAAACAGGAAGTAAGAGTGAGAGAAAGTTGTGGTGAAAGAGTACAGCAGGGATCACCACAATCCCCTGCCGGAGCCTCGTGGAGCTTTTTAGGTGTTTTCGCTCAATAAACACTCACAACGCCCGGTCTGGGAATCGAAACCGCGAGTCCGCTGCCCTAACCACTGGGCCATTGGGCCTCCACGAAGAAAAAGGGATGCTAACCGTTTAGCGGCGGGGTGCAAAATGGTCTATGCTGTAACCATTAATTCGAAGTGTTATCTACGGTCACCAATGTTGGTTACAGTGAAATGCTGGCTAACAAACTAGAACCAGCGATTCGCACTAAACGTCTAGGTCTATTGTCAAATAAGTGTTATTGTTACACGACTGTCCACACCGGTGAAATCATTGAAAAATTGAATTTCAAGTTGTTGGAATACCCTGCATACAGTCCAGATCATACATTTGGACTCTTTAAACATCCTTTACGAGGTCGTCGATTTGCTACGGACAAAAAAGTACTGGAAACAGTGTATAAACGAGGGTGCGACCAACCGAAAAAAAAAATGCTCTAATAGAATAAGCGCAAGGTAGTGGACCAACCGAAGAAGTGCATGGAAAAGCAAGGAGACGATATCAAACAACGATTTGATTGTTCAACTCCTGATTTTGCTTTGTAAATTACAGAAAGTAGAATGCATATAAGTTTTGATTTATCCGCATATATATATACACACGCACACACACACACGCACACACACACACACACACACACACACACACACACACACACACACACACACACACACACACACACACACACACCACACACACACACACACACACACATATATATATATATATACAATTGCAGCGTGGAAGGTGTTTATAAGCCATTTAAGAAACACACAAAAACCGTTAGATTCACTTCAACATTTTCGCTTTGGGACCGCGACCTGTTCACTGACAAAACTTCGTGCTGCATCTCAATTTAAATGTTGAAGTGAATCTAACGGCTTTTGTGTGTTTCTTAAATGGCTTATAAACACCTTCCACGCTGCATTTGTTTTCGTTCCAGCACACGATCTCAGATCAAGTCACTCGCTATGCACTACATCTCCGTAAACATACATGTACACACACACACACACACACACACACACACACACACACACACACACACACACACACACATATATATATATATATATATATATATATATATATGAACGTGTGTGTGTTTTCTTTTACTCTTTTACCTGTTTTAGTCATTTGACTGATGGTGGAGCACTGCTGTAAAGGATAATTTAGTCAATGAAATCGACTCCCGGGTTCATTTCTTGTAAGCCTTATACTTATTTTATCGATCTTTTTTGCCGAACCGCTAGACTACGGGAACGTAAACACACCAACCTCGGTTCACAAGCGATGATGGGGGACAAATATAGACACAAAGTCTCACACACATATATTTATATACATGTATATACGACAAGCTTCTTTCATTTTCCGTCTACCAAATCCACTCGCAAGGCAGTTTGGTCGGCCTGAGGTGCCACGTAGTGGGACAGAACCCTGAACCATGTCGTTGGGAAGCAAGCTTCTTACCACACAGCCACGCTTGCGCCTTTATATATATATATATATGCAAATAAGAAAATGGAGGAACAAATTCATTTCAATCATCAACTTACAGATATTACCATTTCGTATTATTTATTAACTATATAAATAGGAACATCCAAATAGAACAAAACAACATACATCAATATGCAAGATAATACCAAAAGAATAATACACATAAAATGGTCTTTACACCTGTTTCAGCCTATAGATAAAAGTATCTCATTCTGTCTATATTAGTCAGATGTATTGAGGTAATATGCAGTTATTGCAATTACAAGCATTTATATATTTGGCATTTGGGTGCTTCACCAGCATTATATTGGATAACTGATATCCATAGTGTGTTACCCCCATAACCCCTATCTTTCTTTGTACTATATATATATATATATATATATATATATATATATATATATATATATATATATATAATATAATATATATATATATATAATGGAGAAATTGTACAAAATGTGTAAATGGATAATGAGTAAAGCACCTGCACAGTTTCCATTACCTGTTGTTACCGTAGATTTACTGCAGGAACTTCATAATGGCGGTTGGGGTAATACTATTAATAAAACAGGAGATGAAACGTGTAACAGATTTTATTGGGTACAACAAATGTTTCAAACCCGTTCTGTGTCTCTTCAGGTACATCAGTAAAGTGTCTCACTAGAGATTCCTTGACTCGGGTTACCTACCGCTATATGTCCATCAAATTCGAGAATGAGTTACATCATAGAAAAATTATTGAAGCGCAAAAAATTCAAATATAAACGTGGCAAGTATATATTCTAGTTCAGAGAAAATGCCGTAATCAGCTTTCGCTGTAGTAACTGTTAAGAGAAAGAAAAGCGGGTAGAAGTTGACAGGAAGACAATATTTAGACGAAATATTTGTGGTCGTGCATAAACGCATATAAACATAGACACACATACATATATATGTTTGTATGCATATACACATATAAACATACGCCCGCATACATGCATATACATATTCACACTAATATACAAACATACACCTACAAAAACGTAAATGCTCACAGATGAATATGTAGACATATATATCTATATATATACGTGCATATACACACACGCTCACACACACATATACATATATACATATACACACATACACGTACACATATACGCATATACACACATACACACACATTTTATGTATATTCATATATATATATATATATGAATCTAGATTGCGAGATCATATATCAAATACAAGTTATTCGAATATAGCTCCTCAAGTTCAGGTGCATTTATAGTTGTGGGCGTCATGTATACATCAAGTTATATATGGTGGGGATTGTAATATATGAATGTGTGTTTAGCTGCGTGTAGGCATCTGGGTAATTGTTTAATTAATTTAGTTATAATGTGCTCCTTTGTTAACATTATCAAGAGTAACTCGGAGCATAACTGGCATTTCTGGGATATAGTGTTGTAGGAACTCGCGTAAGGTCGTATTTTATCTTCACTATCTTAAGCCTCCAGTTAAAATCGGCCGGCGATGTTACATGTCGTTTAAGGATATTTCGAAAGCTGGCGATGTGGTTGCGGTATCGTTTTTGCAAAAAATCGGCCGATGCCCCGATATATACTTAAGGTCCTCCTCTAGTGTCTATAGTGCACTTGTATACCACGTTCTTAGTCATACATTGGTTATCCAAAGGACAACTGGATCTATCTCTGCATGAGCATAACTGTTTGATTTTATTGGCGCTAGAGGGTTTGTTTCCTTTCGGTATGTTGATTATCAATATTATCATTTTATTATCACTATTTGTAGATGCTCTCAGTTTATTATTTGAATTGTTGCTGATGTTATTTGTTGGATGGTTATCATAGATATTGTAATTATTGCTCTCTTGGTTGGTAGTATAATTCAAGTTATAAAAGTTGTCTTTAGGTTGGTCATATGAGTTATGATTGATGTCAAGAAGGTTATTTTGAGTGCTGACTAACCTTCGACTTAGTTTACGGTTGATAATCCTATGAATATAGTGTTCTAAGTTTGATGAATTTGCATAGGAAAGTTTTATAGTGTGTCGGTTGAATATTTTGCAGTACACTCCGTTTTTAGGGAAGCAGCAATCAAGTGCTGTGAAAAATTGTTTCACGATGTTAGATGAGATGTTGGAGTTCCAGATTGGGTTATATCAAAGGACATCATGATTTTATATTTTCGGTTAGGTCTGTTTGTCTGGGTCCTTGGAGTGGCAACTGGATTGTGCGGCGGTAGCTGTTTAATTTGTTGTCTATTACAAGTTTTCTTTAACTCATGGTTGATTCTAATGTGTCTGTGTTTGGTTAGACTTATGGTTTGAGATTCTATTATGTAAGTTTTTGATATTGTTTATGTAGTTATTGCTGAGTTTAGTAAGGTTCATTATTTACATTATTTACATTTGACGGATATTTCGTAAGGTTCTTATAAGGAATCGTATAATTACAGTTGAGCTGTAAGAGTTGTTATTATTATAATTATTATTACTACTACTACTGCTACTGGCATATATGTATATGTATATGCATATATATTATATATATGTATATATATATATATATATATATATATATATATATATATTATATACATATATATATATATATATATATATATATATATATAATATATATATATATATATATATATATGTATATATATATGTGTATGTATATTGCTTACACGTTATGAAATCAATAACTTGGCGTAGAACTCAATATACATATGTTTCAGCATGATGTGTTAGCTTCGTTCTGAAGCACACACACATACGCACATGCACATGCACACATACGCACGCACACGCACATACACACCCATACATGCACACACACACACATACACACACACACACACACACACACACAAACATATATATATACTAATTCATAGGTATCACAACCGAGCAGTTTTTACGTATAAGCAAAGTTTAGGTTAGTTAAAATATGCTTGTGACATATTTCAGCTTCTAAAGGCAAATTCGTAGCAGCTAGCCTGGAGAAAAATTTTGACGTATGGCAAAAGGTGTAAAAGCATTTTCTCTGCTCAGTGTTGCCCTCTATCGGATTCTAGACGCAGCGTTTCTTAGGTCTACCTCAAAATGTGAAATACCGAAGAGAGGTAACACTAAGCAGATTTAAAGTTGTAAATCTCATTAAAAAAGAGTAAAATACATTAGATGAATTTGCGCTTTTGGACCCCCCGGTCAGAAGAAATTCAGCAGTATCAACGCCAGGCGATTCCGCATATGCGAACTTTAAGTCAGTTATTAAGACATGTCGCAAAGGGATAGGCTACTAGGTTCACGAATATGTAAATGCAATTATGTTTTTCGATCTCAGAAGGATGAAAGGCAAAGTCGAGCTCGGTGGAATTTGAACTCAGAACATATAGACGGACGAAATGCTGTTAAGCATTTTTTCCGGCGCGCTAACGATTCTGTCAGCTCGCCATCTCAACAGCTGTATTGGTTACCCTGCTCGATGAATTATATACGTGTTAAAATGCCCCATTCGCAGTTAGGAGGGACAAACATAAACCCAGTGGTGATTACTAACGTGTATGAGTGAAAAGGAAAGATAAGTTGAAGGAATTCAGAACTATTACAAGTTTGAACCATAGTTCATAGGTAAAAATAAAGGCCCGTCTGATTTTTGTTTTTGGAACGAGGGACAGCTATGGAAGCGTTTCGGCTGTAGTTTGGTCATATCAACCTTGAATAAGCCTCCACACCAGCAATGAAATATGAACAATTTAACACAATTTTGACCAAAGGGAATTAGCATGATAAAAACTAAATGAGCTAACATAAAATAATTGAATAGAGCCAGTGGAATGTCTTGAATGCCATACACGGTAAATTCTTATTATCCGCGAACAGAGAAGGGAAGCAAAAAAGCTAATAATAATTGTTGGTGACTCTGAATATATTGTGTTCAACCTTCAGAACAGCTCCGAGTTGGATTGTTATCCAAATGACGCCACTAATAGTTGTCAGTTATTTGCTCTTAGCAGCTTTAGTTCTGGTTATGCAAATTATTCATCGCCAAAATATCTACTAAATTCTTTTTCCTATAAATTGTATATTTTCCATCTCCGTTGCTGATGTGGCCAGTGACCGAACGCATACAATAGGACTCCCTCTTTTCCAAACAAAATCCTAATAATGTTTTCTTTTCCTCCTAAATAAGTTAATTGAACTATGAAATTATTCTTAATTTCCTGAAATTCTCACTAGATTTTCGCTTCCTTTCTCTGTCCACGAGGGTAATTTTAAGAAATTACAACTTATTGCATTCAGCATTCCGTAATCACACGTCGATAAATACACGCGCGCGCGTGTGTGTAAGGCATGGCAGTGTGGTTAAATACACCTTCTGCAACCACATAGTTTCGAGTTCCGTCCAACTATGCGGCATCTTGGGCAAATATATTCAGCTTTAATACCTAGTGACTAATGGTGTGTGAATGACTTTAGTAGACAGAAACTGTGTTGAAAGGCGGCGAGCTGGCAGAAACGTTAGCACGCCGGGAAAAAGGCTTAGCAGTATTTCGTCTGCCGCTACGTTCTGAGTTCAAATTCCGCCGAGGTCGACTTTGCCTTTCATCCTTTCAGGGTCGATTAAATAAGTACCAGTTACGCACTGGGGTCCATATAATCGGCTTAATCCCTTTGTCTGTCCTTGTTTGTCCCCTCTATGTTTAACCCCTTGTAGGTAGTAAAGAAATAGGTATTTCGTCTGCCGCTACGTTCTAAGTTCAAATTACACCGAGGTCGACTTTACCTTTCATTCTTTCGGGGTCGATTAAATAAGTACCAGTAACGCACTGGAGTCGATGTAATCGACTTCACCCTTTTGTCTGTTCTTGTTTGTCCTCTCTGTGTTTAGCCCTTTGTGGGCAGTAAAGAAATAAGAAACTGTGCTGAAGCCCATCACATCTGTGTGTATGCACATGTATATATACATAAATATGCATAAGCTCAACTTCTTCGTTCATGCATAAGAAAAAAGTTTTGTATATAAATGCACTTAAACTTGTATGTCATTGAAAGCAAATCTGATGAGCTTACTTACAAAAGAAATTTTACTAATATTTACTCTACTTCTGATTATACCTCTTCTGAAGGGAGTCATACGAAACGGACTGCAAGTTGTCAGTAACTCTTTATGCTGTTTGATATATGTTTGCATGTGCTTATTTTGGACACTGTTGACAAATTTACGGTTGTTTCGCTATATTTTAAGATAAGAGGGTAAAGGTTTGATATAATCTTTTCTACTCTAGGCACAAGGCACAAAGTTCTTGGGGAGAGGGCCAGTCGATTAGGTCGACCCCAGTACGCAACTGATAAGGGGATGTTATAATGAAGACACACACACACACACACATATATATATATATATATATATATATATATATTAGATATACAGAATATAAGCATGGGCAAACATAGCGAGAACTCGAAGGTTCTAGGTAGCATCTGATAGTATTTTATCCGATTTACAGCCACCGCTCGTCTGCTCGACGGAGGGTGAATGTAAAACGGTTGTGAGTGTAAAACTGGTTGTGAATGTTCTAAGGTTGTATTCTATATTAAATATTATATAATCCTGTTTCGGCGATAATGAGGCCTGCCTCTTTTGTTACACACGTGCTTTGTTTTTATGATACATATATATATATATATATATATATATATATATGTATGTATGTATGTATATATATATATACACATGCATACATATATATATATATATATATCGGGAGAGAGAGAAGGAAAGTGAGATAGGCCGACAGAGACAGAGAAAAAATAATTCACATAAACAGATGACGACTTTAGTTTTAAATGCATAAAATATATATAGACGTACGTACGTACATATTCGTATATAAATCTATATACATGCATATTACACATACAAAAAAACATAGATTCACATATACATGTGTATGTATGTATGTATGTATGTATGTATGTATGTATGTATGTATGTATGTATGTATGTATGTATGCATGTACGTTTGATGACTTTGCTTACGAAAGAAACGCATAAGTCGACTGGGAATTTAAAATATATAAATAGCAGAAAATAGGTTGAGGGTAGCGAAGGACAATCAGTCTCGTGTGATGATTTCTTAATCAAGTTTCATTTTAGCGGAGAAATTTTCGGGTAGCAAATGTAATTTAAAGTTGGCCATTTTATGCATCGTATATTTGTTGCAACAAATTAAAGCGAGGAGGGGGAATGAGGTATGGGATGTAAGAATAGGATTAATATACCTAGAGCTTTAATAATCTAAATGAATTTCAGAGTGTAAATCAGTTAATATTTCTAATAATTCGGTTATAAAATTGTGCGAAGACATGGAAAAAATGATTTCTTGTATATTTATTGCAGTAAATATTTTGTTACGGTTTGTATGTAGATAAATGCTCACACACATATAGAAAAATAACTACATACACATACATAAGCATGAATACAAGTGTGTAATTACACACACACGCACACATACACACACACACACACACACACACAAGTTTATATGTACGTATAGGTATGTACACAGACATGACAGAAGTAATTAGAACACCCATTAAAAATCGTTTTATGTTTAGTCTAACTTGTAAAAATTTATATTTTTCATTAATTGGCATTTTTATGTTTCCGATTCTATATGTGACTGTTTAATCATGTGATGTACAAAACAGCCTTGGAACTCTCTGAATTTGAAAGAGGCCGTATTGTGGATCATTCTGAAGTTGGGCATAGCGTAAAATCGTAGAAAACCATGGGATCCTACTTTCTACAGTTAATAGAGTTATTGTGCAATTTACCAGAGAGGGGTCGGAGTCCACATGATCTCGCCCATATCAACCAGGGCCCTCTGACAGAACTCTTCTCTTTGCTAAGAGAAGTGTGGAGGATAATCCTCGTTACAAAGCCTCTGACATAGCAGAACGAGTTGATGTCAGTCCCAGAACAGCTATCAGGTATCTCCACAAACTTGATGAATATGGCAGAGTAGCAAGAAAGAAGCCACTTCTTCGATTAACCAACATCAAGCCGAGAAAAGATTGGACCAGTGAGATGGCGGAATGGCCACTGGCATTTTGGAACACTGTCATATTCTTTGATGAAACCATATTTGCTGTATTTTCTGAATGTGGTCGACTGTGGGTCTGGAGACTATGTGATCAAGAATTTGATGTGAAAAGATTGTAGCCAACAATGAAATATGGTAGCTATTCTCTGATGGTCTGGGGAACAATTTGCAGCAATGGCTGATCAGAGCTGGTGGAGTGTGAGGGAAACATGACCTCAGATAAATATGTGTCTATATTACAGAAAGGCCACCTTCCAATCTTCTCCAGCGGGGAAGACTCGTTATTTTTGGAAGATGGAGCTCTTTGTCACACGACTAAAATGATCCAAGATTTTTGGATGAACTTCCATGGCCAAGCCAGTCACCAAATATGAACCCTATTGTACACCTCTGAATATAATAGACAGGACACATCATAAAAAGAACAATAAAGCATTTCCAAAGTTAGATCTTTTGATACTACTGCATGAAACGTGGCAAGAAATTCCGAAAGAGAATATTCGTCATTTGATCAGTAACACGACTAATAGGGTCCTTACATTGAAAAATGCAAAAGGCATGTCTACTAAATATAAAATATTCACGTTATAACAATTAAAAAATAAATTTTAATCTATAGTTTCAGATTTAAATAAGGAAGGTGTGTATGTATGTATTTATGTATGATGGACTCACCCATCGAAGATGACGTATGCGCTTTCAGCTTTTGCCGAACGATCAGCACAAATGATTTGTTTATAGTGATCAAATGTTCGTGTTGCACATTTGCCGAACAGGTGCACTGTGTACCACGCGTCAGGTGTTGAAATGATCGCAAAGCAACGCGAGATGAAGTGTTTTGCTGCAGAATACAGCGCACCACTGGTCTAGGAATTTAATTCACGATCGCCAGATCGTGATGAGGTCTATTATCGCGAACCCAGTGTGTACCCATCTATCTATCTATCTATCTATCTATCTATCTATCTATCTATCTATCTATCTATCTATCTATCTATCTATCTATCTATCTATCTATCTATCTATCTATCTATCTATCTGTCTGTGCATGCTTACGAGGGTTGAGTAATCTGAGTTCACTAGTCGCTTTAAGGACTGGATGTATAAGAATGCCATCCTACCCAAGATTTTATCGCCCTTGTATGCCAACCGTTGAAACTCCGGGGAAGAAGCTCAGCAGATTTTTAAAGGAGGTTGTTGGGTTTACCAGGCAACCTCAGCAATACCACTTGATACGGATCCACCAACACTCTACGACACTCCAAAATCAACCTCTCAGAAGAGTCGATACGAACAAGAGACGCTATGCGGTGTAGAGATTCCAGGAATACGATAGTAGAAGCTGAAACTGATAGTATTGAAGTTCACATAAATAGAAAGGAAAGGGCCGTTAGAGAGTTGCTGTTGACGTATGAACGGACGAAGCAGAAAGATCATGCTGGAACCTTGGCTATAGAGCGTTCGGGCTTTGGTACTTTCCAACCTGCCAGTTGGAAATACCAAAGTAAAGGAGCAGCAACACAACCAAAAAACGTCCATGAAAGTGTAGAGGAAGCTCGTCCAAGCAGGATGGTGGGACACTGCCAATATGAATCTTCGACTGAGTGGGTCGACATGAGCGTTCCTTCAAAATCTCTCAATAGCTTCCCCTGAGTCCTACCGAGCAACCACTACCGTTAGAGATATGGCCAGGTCAATGCAGAGGTGATAACACTTGCTATTCAGCGCAATACATACATCAGGAAAGAAGCTGTCACGTTTCTCGAACATGGATTGAAGCCCTGTTTAGGGAAAGCCCCAGACTGGTAATCGATAGTGCATTTTGTCAAACAGGTTAACTTCCTAAGGCATCTTATTTATACAAACGACATCTCACCTAGGCAGATTTATCTTCTTAGAAGCCTTCAAGTAGGGGGTCATGTCCAAACTGATTGTGCCCTCTGCGAAGAATACGTAGAGAAGGCTTATAAAAGAAAGTTTGCTAAAAACAAATACAGCATTGGAAGTTGGCTGGTAGGATTTCGTGGGTCCGGATTCGATTTATTTTGTGAAGATCTGACTGTCCTTCGAACAACTAATGCAGCAAAGAGGTGAGGAGCATACATTCCATTACCGATACTGCAGATGAAACCACAAGCGGGCAAGATGACTTTTGATAAATAAAAGGTAAGACCTGTGCTGCTGGAATACAAGTTTGTACATTTGTGTGAGAGACCTGATGTGTCGAAAGATCCAAACTTTCCAAGATTTCAAAACCTATCACTGATGATGTATCCCAGAACATCTGTGTGATGTATTTTGGAAACTGAGCTATATGCGTCTGAGATCGTATGTGTATAAAGTTATTTATGGGCGATTTTGTTCGTGCCTTTGTAAATATATAACCTATATATCATGACATCAGCGATTGATAAGATTACATAGTTTCTGAATCCAGGTTTTTTATAAATTAGAAAATAATCAGAGCAAAAAGGTCAAAAAAATATAATAATAAATAAGAGGAGAGGGGCGGTAAAATTAGTAAGGAAGAACAAAATGAAATAATGCGGATAAAGATTATGGTTGTTGCGTTAATGCTACAATATATTTTCGCTGGATTTAATTAGAATCTCTAGCTTAAGGTCAAATACTGAGCTCTCAATATACTTACTCTTTTGTATTGCAAATGGCAATTCTCTTTATCTTCGGAATCGTCTTTGGAAGTCTTTGTGATGGTTCGTTCCTAATATAAAATACAAAAAAATATAAATATATAAATAAATGAGGAAAATATATAAATACAGAAACAAATAAAACCGAGGAAAATAATTCAGAAGAAATCCATAATAGATTTACTAACAAAGGATATAGGTTAATTGTCATTTAAAGAATTTTACTGAACAGGACAGTTTTTCATACATCTTCAGATTATACTTATACGTAAAAACACAATGCACGTGCGTCCAAGCGTGTATGTATATGTGTGTGTATATGTGTGTGTATGTCTGTGTGTATGTGTGCATGTGCTTTTAATGTGTGTGTGTTCATGTGTCTGTGGTGTGTGGCGTGTGTGCATGTGCGTGTGGTGTATGTGTGAGTACACATACATGTGTTTACACAATAGATATATATACATTCTCTCTATCTTTCACACACATATATTGTAATATACACATACACACATATATATATAGAGAGAGAGAGGTACATATATATATATATATATATATATATATTATATATATATATGTTCAATGCACACACACACATACGCACACACCACACCACTCACACACACACACACACACACACACACACACATATATATATATTATATATATATATATATATATATATATATATAATGTTTATGTATGTGTATGTGAATGATGGAACAGATGGATGTGTCATTGTGTGCCTAAAATGATACGTACATGTTCCCATTCACACACACAATATATCCGCCGTAAAGGCTTTAAGAGAAATATGTCGTTTATGCACTTTTACTTTATTCCCAATATGAGCTTTGATATGTTCTTTTTTTCTCTCTCATTTCGCTTTTCTGTCTCATTTTAGAGATATAGAATGTATATAAAATCAATATATCCTAAAAAAACTATTGCACAATGGCAATATTTTCAATCTTGCCTTAGAATATTTTGTCAATATTTTCTGATACGTCTGATTGATATGGAGTGGAGGTGGGCGCATATTTATTAAATTTTTTTAACTGCTAAATCTGTCACAGCTACTAAGACCGTACTGGTGTTCAACCTTCAGAATCGAGTATCTTGTCCTTTGTATTGTCTCTTTATATATATATATATATATATATATATATATATATATATATATATATATATATATATATATATATATATATATATATAATATATATATATATATATATATAATATATATATATATATATATATATATATATAGACGAATGGCCAAGGTAAAGAGCATCTCTCACTCTCTTCATATTACTTATACGTTCAAATATATTCAGAATAATTTACTTGTATTTATTCCATTTATACGTTCCTAGTTCAAATTCTGCAAGTCTACTTTGCCTTTTCACCTTCTAAATTTGATTGAGGTATTATTACTCTAGGGTGGTACACTGGTAGAGTTACAAGATCAATTATGGGATGTCTTACTGTATGTATTCCGGTCCTTTATGCCCTGAGTTCATATCCCACTAAGCATACTTGAGTGGTAGATTTAATCCATCACCAACCAATGCATTTTGGTTACCTTCAACAGACTTCATTTTGTTACATGCACTCGGGTCAGAACTCTGTTTTGAGGATAGTTTGTTTCTTCTCACTTGTGTCTGGAGTCTTTGTAAATGGTCATGAGCACAACCCTTTCTTCCTAATTAAGCAATAAAAGAATTAACGTCAGATCTGTTTTTGTTGAGTCTTTAGGTGTAGTTGGTATCCTAATTGGGATGAACGATCTACTTTCGAGGTTACTGAGATATCACTCTCTATATAAAGCTGAAGTTGTTTGTGTATGGCAGGTTTGGTAACCTTCAACTAACACTATCTCCTCCGAGACCCTGCGGCGCAAGTTGACCAAAATTGAGAGTATGTTAGAAGGTTTGCTCTTCCTTCCGTAGAAAAAAATTCAAATCGGACCATGTTAACACCAAAAATTATTTACATCAAAAAGGTGTTTTTTTTTCTATGAAAATTCCAATTTTCTACGATTCTTTGACTGCTGTGTCACCATTTTTCGGTGTATTTCAACCAGGAAAATTTTCACTCAACGAGAAGAACAAGCTGTATAATGCAAAACTTTTACGTTTCATAAATTCCAATTCTAAAGGGTTGAAACAAACCTGAGCAACGCCGGGCGATACTGCAGGTTAAAGATAAAGGTATATGCATACCTGTTAAAATGCTCAAGAGTAACATTGGTAATGCTTTGTTAGCCTTTCAGAAGATAATTTTACAACTGAAGACCTTTAAATGCCAAACTATTGTTGTCTACTTTTCCTTGGTTAAGAATTTATGGAAAGGAGTATTGGGATCTAATGGCATTCTTTCGGAATCCGATTGAATCGCTTTTGCCCCAAGCTATTATTAGATTACAAGGAAGCGAAAGTAGTTTTTTCCTTCATCTCTATATAATTCTGCTTGTTCGTTCGCACGTTATAATTTACTTAGAGAAGTGGAGGTGGAGGGAGTGAGAGGTAGAGTAAGAGTGAAAGAGATAGAGATAGAGAGATAGAGAGTTAGAAGTCAAAGAAAGTGTAGAGAAGAAAGAAGAGCGGAAGCATTAGAGAACGGTGTATAATATTAATACACTAACGCCAAATGTGTCACGTGGTTAGCTGAAGGGAGAGGCGAAGAGCGAGAAAAAAGAGGGAGAGAGAAAGAGAGTGAGAGAAAATGAGTGAGAATGACATGTGGTAGTGTGGAGAAGGAATAGTTATTAGCTGTTTAAACAGTTAGCTGACGGGAAAGGTAAAGAGAAGGGGATATATTTAGGATACAATATTTAGCAGAGGGTAATGTTCTGGTGGCGAGGTTAAAGAAAAGCAGACAAAGAGATGGACAGAGAAGGCAGTTATATTGAGAGAGAGAGAGAGAGAGAGAGAGAGAGAAGTGGGGAGAGAGAGAGGTGGGGAGAGAGAACGTTTATATTTTCAGAATAGAGATACATCGATGAATTGTTCTATGAATTTAATATAAGTAAGAGGTATGTAGAACATTTGCAATAGGAATAGAAGGCGACAAATCATGTTTAACCGAGCTTTTGATCATGTATATACACATCATAATAACAATGAAAAAATAGTGCGTTTTAGTTAAAGAATCGATGAATACAGATTGATATCACCGATAATTTCTTCCGCATTATTCTTATAGCTTTTATGGAGATGGTAAACAAGAGTTTGGCTTGGATTAAGAGACCTCTCGTATTGTGACTGGTTAGCGTTTATTATAAACTGTTAGTGATTCACAGTTCCAAACTTACCTTGCAGCTAAATATGACAGCGGATACAAGTCCGAAGGCAAGTTAAATGTAAATAATTCACGTTTACTCGTCTTTGTCAGCCAAATTGTTTTGTCATATAAGATTACGAAGACATATATTTGCACTGTTAAATGACATTGTGTTAAAACGTTCGTATCTTTTTCAATACTTCGCATTTGTTGATGTCAGGTTGGAACTAGTTCTTTTATAGGTTGTAACATACATAATCTTAGGTTAGCGATTTTATCTTTTTACTACCCTTTTTATTGTTATTCTATGCCTTCCTTCTCTTCCTTTCTAATTCGTCCTTCATTTTGTTTCACTGATGATCTTCTGTTAAACCCAAACGTAAGATATGGTCTGATTGAGACTTACAATGAGCTTTCATTCCACCAAACTGTTTCTCTTTCCCTCATCATCCCCTTCTAACAATAATTATGGCCATAATTATTCCACAAATTCCTTCTGTAGAAAAATAATAGTTCGCGTCAACAAATTTACTACCGAATATATCAAAAATCTACATAAGAAAGTTATGCCGCGAGGAAAACAATTGTCAATGAATATTAGAACAAATAAGAGACAGGGACTGGACTTGTTTTAGTATTACGATGACTGCATTAAGTATCTACCTTCTATTTACGAAGTATGCTATTACTAACTAAGCTATTGTCTCAATTTAGTCTTTTAAATTTATTCCTTTATTCTTTTATTCTTTCATTTGTGTCAGTCATTTGACTACAGCCATGATGGAGCATCATCCCTTGGTGCTTTCCCACGCACGATGAAGTCTATGCTTAGCAGATGAAGTCATAATAAGACTAAAACAAGTCAAGAGTTGTGTCCCATCCTTGTCAAAATACTGAAAATAATATATATAATTGACTAATATTTTTTTCCTTGTTACATAATCATGAATAGTTTGTCACTATAAGGACCCCTTTGTTATAGATTTTAACATCGACTGATTGGTAGACATTTCTGTTGGCTATAAGCTTATTAATAAGTCAGAACAAAAGATGCGAAAACAAAGGTACACGGACACAAGCTTGAACATGTGACATTAGATTGCACGTATTTAGGACAAATAATAAATCGGAAAAATCGCTGGGTAAAAGAAGGTGCTCGAAGAATAATTAAGGCTAAAAGTACGTGTACGTAAGAATGTACACGTACATAAGAATGAAAAGAAGTATCTTCACGCTGTACAAATAATAAGATGAGTAAACTTGTATTTTGCCTGTTATCTCCTATGGTATAGATATTTGGAAAATGTACAGAGCAAAACAAAGAAAAAGGTAGAGAACTTTGAAATGTTGGTTTTTCACTGACTGAGAACAAGTTGGAAAAGCAGAGGTAACAACCGCTGCAATACTAGAAACGTTAAAATCCATAGTCACCTATTGTCAAGAATCAAGTTTACAAAGCTATCATACTTCAGACAAACAATGCGTCACAAGGTCCAAGTCACAGCTCAAGACAATCGCTACTGGAAATGTGTAGGGAACGAGGGCAAGAATTGGTCAAAGACGTTTGTTGACGGCTGCAGCGAATGGTCTGAAAGCAAGAGTCTACCTGATTGAATACATGCAGCAAAACACAGAGGGAAATGGAGAATCTTGGCAAGCTGCCTCCTCATGGACACAGGGAAAGCACCTGACTGCTACTAATGATGATCGTAACATAAGATAAAAGAATTTGTTTGTTTTAGAAGTTTCACATTAACTTAAATTTATTTTCTTCCCCTCCTGTTTTCTTCACCTGTGTCCAGCAGACATACAGAAATTTCTAACAACTCTCAGTGAATAATTTCGACTCTGTTCCTCCTTAGTACACACAGAATAATATATGAGTAAACAAAAGCCAGAATCGAATATGGAATTAATTTGGAAAGCAACAAAGACGAACTTCACTTCAAATTGTCTCTGCAAAATATTATCAGTAATGATGTGAGTATTGGAGAGAGAGAGGTGGTGGTGGTGGTGGTGGGGAGATTCGGGGTGAGGATATCGGAGAAATAATTGCCGGTTTCTTAGAAAATGACTGATAGGCCGACACGTACAGACAGATGTAAACATCTAAAATGGAGAATGCTAGACCACAAATCAATTTGTAAGAAAGAATTAAGACATTCTTGAAAAACAATACGTCTCACTGATGATCGAGATGTTTGCAAATATATTCTATGACCGATCTGTCTGAGCATTATTAACATATAAGTACACACACACACAAACACAATTAACATCAATATGTGTGTTTGTGTATACACCCACACCTACACCCACATAAGTATATATAAAGTAAATAAAAAGAACGAAGAACAAACATAAGACAAAAACAACAACGCGAGGACGTGGTACGTGGAAAGTATTAGCAGACACTCAGGGAAGGAAAGAAAGGGGGTATTCTATATTCTTTTATTCTTGTATATTCTTTTATTTCTGTCATTTGACTGCTGTCATGCTGGAGCACTGCCTCTAGTCAAACAAATCGACCCCAAGACTTATTCTTTGTAAGCCTTAATACTTATTCTATCGGCCTGTTTTGCCGAACCGCTAACTTACGGGAACGTAAACACACCAACATCGGTTCTCGAGTGATGGTGGGGGAGCAAAAAGACACACCAACACAAACACACACACATACACACACAAATACACACACACACACAAACACACACATATATATATTCGACGGTCTTCTTTCAGTTTCCGACTACCAAATCCAGTAACACGGCTTTGGTCGGCCCGAGGCTATAGTAGAAGACACTTGACCAAGGTGCCCTGCAGTTAGACTGAACGCGGAACCATGTGGTTTGTGAGAAAGTAACACTACACAGGTCCTCCTGCGCCTATCACAGCCACTCCTGCGCCTATATACACTCAATTAGCATCAATATGGGTATATATATATATATATATATATATATATATATATATATATATATATATATATACATATAAAGTTAATCCAAACAAGAAAGCACAAAAAAACACAACAACGCGAGGACGCGGAACAAATATAGTATTATTGGACGCTCAGGAAAGAAGGAGGGTTTAACGTTTCGAGCGGAGCTCTTCGTCGGAAACATAGGAGAAGGAAAATATATATATATATATATATATATATATATATATAATAATATATATATATATATATATATAAATTTATATATATATATATATACATACATACATACATATATGTACATGTGGAGGCGCAATGGCCCAGTGGTTAGAGCAGCGAACTCGCGGTCGTAGGATCGCGGTTTCGATTCCCAGTCTGGCCGTTGTGAGTGTTTATTGAGCGAAAACACCTAAAAGCTCCACAACGCTCCGGCAGGGGGTGGTGATCCCTGCTGTACTCTTTCACCACTCTTTCTTCTGTTGGCCTGCTCGCTTAGCCAGCGGGGTGGCGTCATTCGAAGGCTAAAACAATGCGAAGGCATTTGACCAGCGATGTGTAACAACATCTGATGGTCTGGTCGGTCACGTGATATCACGTGATCACGTGAAATATGTTACATGTATGTATGTATGTAGTACCAACTATGTACACACAGAACCTCACACATTAATATATATACACGCACTATAGAACTATATACACAAACACGCAGTTAACATCTGTCTATCTGTCTCTCTCTATGTGTATATATATATATATATGTATATAATATAGGTGTAAAAAGGCTGTATGTAGATTCGTCCTTTAATTTTGGAGGTTTCCAAAAGGGATTTTTAATATTGATTCTTCATTCTTCGCTGGTAGTTTACAGGCGTAAATTTGCAAAGATATGAAAGTAATACTTGTATATAATGCGTGGTGAACTTATGGGAAGAAGCCCCATAATATTCGTCAATTTATTTTAAAATGGAGGAGACAAGTTGTTAAAATATATAAGAAGTTTAATTCTTGCAGACGATCGTTTCGTACAGAGACATAAAAATAAGAATGCAAATTCATGATTGAATTAAATTGAATTAAATTAAATATATCAATGTACTCTTCAGTGCGGGAAGTATAAGCAAAAATACAATGAACTTGAGAAGGAAAATAGCAAAAAATTTGAATGTAGGAGATTCATATTTTTATCCTTGTGAGAAAGAGATGTGAGTCATGTTTGGATATTTAATCATAACTAAGGGTTATAACGGTTATATGAAGATATAAGTAAAGCGGTATCAGAAACGTTTCCTCTATAGATGAGTATTGAAATTAGAAATGTTAAGTCCAAATAGGGCAAAATATGTATTAGAAATGTTAAGTCCAAATAGGGCAAAATATGTATTAGAAATGTTCAATGGAAAGACACTCCTTGGTTTGAATTGAAATATGGTCTGGCCATTGAAATCTTTACGTCGTGTGGTGAATATTTAAAAAAAAAATTCCATACATAAGAATGAAGTATATCGTGAGGAGATGGTATATAAAGAGCTAATACTAAATAGTTAACGTAGATAAATTGTAGGGGAAATAGAGATGTCAAAAAATATTAAAGATAGAATATGATGTATAAAAGGGAGTTATGCTTGCATAAAAACTAATATTCGTTATTATGTATAAAATATAATGCAGAAAAATTGGTGTTAATATTACAAATAAAAATATTATATCCTTGTTGTGACTATAAGAATGACAAAGTGAAAATAAACTGGGAGTAAAAATAGAAATACGAAAAAGAAAATAAATGTAGGGGAGAGAAATGAGCTGGGAAGGAGAAGAGTAAATAAATAAAAAAAATATATTTTATAAAAGTATTGATGTGTTATGTTATACAGTAGATGTATTTTGGTATAAAAAAATTATTTTAGAGGTGATAATCTAGCTCAGTATTAAGAAAGAAGGATATATAATGGCAACAGGGTGGTAGTGGTATTCAGGTTATAAGGGTGCAATGCCAGTCATGAATATAAGAAAGGATACGAGTAGGAGGGTGCACGCAAGTGAACAAAAATTTATACATAATATAGGAGAAAAATAATCTAACAGGGAGAAGAGTGTGTGTGTGTGTATATACTCATACATGTGCAGAGGCATATTTGCACATTAGTATATATAGGTACTGGAATTCTAGTTGTTGTACGATTAGGGTATAGATATAAAAAAAGACACCGTGCAAATATACACGCAGCGGTGCAAAGAGAGAAGAGGCACCTACATATAAATATAAATACATCTATCTATCTATCTATATATATATATATATCTATATATATATATATATTATATATATTATATATATATATATATATATATATATATATATATATATATATATATACTGCTGTGATTTTTGCTACTAAGGTATCGTTTAAACTTTTGATTAATCTACTACAAGATATTCATCTTTATATTTCACATAATATATATATATATACATATATATATATGTATATATATATATATATATATATATATACAAAATGGAACAAGAACGCAAAACATCCGGACAGCATAGGTGATGCAAAAAGGTACAACAAAACATCCAGATAGACGATACAAAGAAAACAAGGACGGGTCATTTGAGGTTTTCTTTCTTCAGTCAAGCACCAGATTAGCCTCGCAATTTCGGATATATATATATATATATATATATATATATATATTATATATATATATATATATATATATATATATGGGTATGTGTGAATATATACAATATATACATAAGTAAATGCGCAATTAAAATCAATATAGGCACACACACATACACACACACACAGACGCACATGCACACATCCTATGCATATATATATATATATATATATATATATATATATATATAATATATATATATATATATATAATATATATATATATACATATATATATATGTAAATATATTTGCATCATAATATAAGATTTTAAAAGTGTTTCCGAGTACATTTTACGCTGTGAAGACATTTTCTTTTAGAGAAGTGAATACGTTGTGTAGAGTGGATAAGTATTTTTACTTTGGGTTGGTCAAAACGTCTGTTTGAGTTTTCAAAATAAGACGCAAACGTTAAACACCAGGCAATGTATTCGGTCAATAATATAGTTATAGTTTCATTCCAGCAGATTTACCACTTTGCAGAACCATTAGTTCCTGCTCAAAGAATTCCCTGTCTTTACTAGTGAAAATCTCTTCGAGGTGAATTTATATATCTTCTTCAGCGTGGACGTTCTGTATATTCGATGAGATTTGAAGAGACTTAAACCAGTGTAAATCCGAAGGCACAATGTCGGTCGAATATTGAGGGTGCGGCAAAACTTCCCTCAACCGTAGCCCAGCCCAGCCCATCTCCAGTAACGTCTGTGTTTGCAAAGAAGGATGCGATCTGACATCCAGGTGGATAGCTGCATCTAATTTGTCCAGCTGGTTGCAGTACTCATCCAGATAGGTAGTCCTGACAGACAATACCATTCCAATCCCACCAAATTTAAAGCATAACTTTCTTCGGGTGAAATGCTGCTTTGGAGATTGTTTGTGATAGTTCACCTCGCTTCCCCAATGATCGTTTGTGATACATATTATTATAGACAATCCATTTATCGCCTGCTGCTACGGTTCTCTTCGAAAAGAGATCGTTTGCTTCACGTTTCTGCAGCACATCGTAGATGAAAATCCATAGTGTCTGATTAGCTTCATTCAATTGATCTGGGATCGAAACATCGAACCTACTTACGTAACCAAGTTTATGAAGATGGTTCTCAACTGGCCGTTAGTACAAGCATAATAGTATAAGTATAAGGGTGCCGAAGAGCTACCGCCATGCTAGAAATAGCAGTCAAAACTGACTCTAGAATCACAGCAGGCATTCATATAGCACTGGTGCAGTATGAATACCTGTGCTATATGAATATATGATGTGGTTCTAGAGTCAGTCTAGACAGCTATTTCTGGCATAATGGTGCCTCTTCGGTACCCTTAATTATAATTGTGCACACACACACAGACACAGATAAACACACACACACACACACACACACACACACACACACATATATATATATATATATAGGTTTCATCTTTATAACTTTATTATATCTTTATAACTGATATTGAAAATGTATACTGTAGAATATAATAAATAACTTCTTTTCAGCTTATCGTTCTTCGATACGAAAAAAATCGACAGCCTTCAGTTTCAATAAACTATTATGTTTCCTGAATGTTGTTTTTTTATATATTTACTACGGATTGCTTGAAGCTAACTTTCTTCCTACACTTCGATCCCTGGATCTTACATTTATCATTTATACATACACACGTACACACATATACATACATATATATATACATACATATAGCAATAATAAATCTCTAAGCGAGGTATATATATATTATATATATATACATACATACAAATATACTGTTGTCCAGCTATGACAACGGCTTTCTGCACAGATTTGAATTATCCATCCATATCCCTGTCAGGTGCACGCAAGATGCTTTTGATGTCACTTAGATAATTGCAAGTGTTATAGCAGACATGACAGGAATAAGTACATGTAAATGACAGCTAGTTGATAGGAAGTTCTTCGGGGAATTTTTTGGGTTATGTTTTCTCCGAAGATTCACTAATCCAACTCTTTCTGAACTAGTATTATTCTCTCTCAGATTGATCAATCAAAACAAGTTTTTCATAAAATATTGACATGTTACATTTTGCGTATTTATTTAGGCACAAACTGCTCGGTTCTTTTCTAATTCCTTGCTTTATACATAGATTTCTTTCCTTCTTTTATACTTTCTTCTAACTATCCCTCAGTTCTTGAAATCGGCGCTCATGCTCTTTAAACATTCCATGTAAATGCTGCATCTATATCTATTGTTATGAGGCCACGTAAACTATCATTCATACTTGAAGAAAACAACAACAAAAACGTGCGGTTTCGAATTCTAAAGACTTCCATATCTACGTGATAACCTATTCTGTACATTTGATTCCTAATACTATAAAATTCGATTCTCTCATAGTCAGCTTTCTCTCAACCAACAGCGACAAGATTAAGCGGGGCGAGCTGGTAGAAACGTTAGCACGCCGGGCGAAATGTTTAGCGGTATTTCGTCTGCTTTTACGTTCCGAGGTCAAATTCCGCCGAGGTCGACTTTGCCTTTCATCCTTTCGAGGTCGATAAATTAAGTACCAGTTACGCACTGGGGTCGATGTGATCGACTTAATCTCTTTGTCTGTTCTTGTTTATCCTGTCTATGCTTAGCCCCTTTGTGGGCAGTAAAGAAATAAGAAACGTTAGTATGCCGGGCGAAATGCTTAGCGGTATTTCGTCTGCCGCTATGATCTGAGTTCAAATTCCGCCGAGGTCGACTTTGCCTTTCATCCTTTCGGGGTTGATTAAATAAGTACCAGTTACGCACTGGGGTCGATGTAATCGACTTAATCCGTTTGTCTGTCATTGTTTGTCCTCTCTGTGTTTAGCCCCTTGTGGTCAGTAAAGAAATAGGTATTTCGTCTGTAGTCATGTTCTGAGTTCAAATTCTGCCGAGGTGGACTTTGCCTTCCATCCTTTCGGGGTCGATAAATTAAGTACCAGTTACGCACTAGGGTCGATGCAATCGACTTAATCCCTTTTCTGTCCTTGTTTGTCCCCTCTATGTTTAGCCCCTTGTGGGCAATAAAGAAATAGGTCTTTCTTCTGTCCACATGCTCTGAGTTCAAATCCCGCCGAGGTCGACTTTCATCTTTCCAGGGTCGATTAATTAAGTACCAGTTGCGTACAGGGGTCGATCTAATTGACCGAATACCTCCCCCAAAATTTCGAGCTTTGTGCCTAGAGTAGAAAAGATTCGATGTTAACAAGTTTTGAGAAACTGTTCAAGAAGTAGCATTTGCCTATACATGTATGTTGTTTAGCCCCCTGATCATCACTTATCTGGCAAACCCGCTTTCACATGTGTTCCAACCGCGAGCATGCTGTCATATTTTCAGACATGGTTGCGTGTAGGACTGAATTGTCCAATGTATTGTTCAGTTCGCAAAAGCAATGCTGACTGATTTACAGAAACGTTATCTACACTTTATAGTAAGTTAAACAGTCTCGTAGGAGTTCCCTGGTTGCATGTGTTCGTGTGTGTGTGTATGTGCATGCATGTGTGCTAGTGCGTGTCTCTCTGTTATTGTGTGTGTGTGTGTGTAGATAAAGAATATTCGGTTTCTGATTTAGCCTAGGTAAAACAAAATGTATATTACTATTTGTCTGGTTTGTATTTCGATATAATAATTAGTACTCAATAAAATATTACTTAAAAGTACAAGAAACCATTTCGAAGACAAGCACTTAAGTTAATAATAGCGTTGCACACTATTTTATAAATAGTGTGCAATATCAATATCGTATAATAAATAAGAACTACACGGCATCTTGCATAGGTAACAATTAGCGTGTTTTGAAAACAAATATATACGTTGTGCATGCAGTTTAATGTCAAATATTACTCTCTTTTACTCTCTTCTACTTGTTTCAAGCATTTGATTGTGGCCATGCGGGAGCACCGCCTTTAGTCGTGAACATCAACCTCAGGATTTATTCTTTGTAAGCCTAGTACTGACTCTATCGTTCTCTTTTGCCGAACCGCTTGGTTGCGGGGATGTAAACACACCGGCATCGGTTGTCAAGCGATGTTGGGGGAACAAACACAGACACACAAACATATACACTCACACACACACACACACACACACACACACACACACAACACACACACACACACACACACACACACACACACACACACATATATATATATAATATATATATACATATACATATATGCGACGGGCTTTTTTCAGTTTCCCTCTACCAAATTCACTCACAAGGCTTTGGTCGGTCCGAGGCTATAGTAGAAGACACTTGCACAAGGTGTCACGCAGTGGGACTGAACCTGGAACCATGTAGTTCGTAAGCAAGCTACTTACCACACAGCCACTCCTACGCTTTTGACTATATTTTCTCGATTTGTTCCATCGTGAGCATCTACATACAAAGTACCAAATATAGACGTATTCGCAGCTATTTTTTTAGTCTTTCGCTCTTGTGCCAGTTTCAATCATTGAACTGTCGTTGATTAAATCAACTCGCTACTAATTTAAGATGTAGTACTAAAGAGGTGTAAACCAGCCAACAAGCGTTGTTAGGCGGCAATAAATAAACATAAAGCCACCCCTCCACAAATATATATATATATTGTTGGTTTCCTTGTCCTGTTTTTTACTGGTTTTATCTTTATTTGTACTGTTCTTTTCTTCATCTGTATTGCTTTTACGTCCTGTTCTTGTCACTTTTTTACTCCTCCGCAAAAAAAATTTTAATTAATTCATTTTGCGGGAAGGACCGCTTCGGCGTGGCCGTGTTCTGCCCTTACCTTCGAAACACGCATTGAGTCGAAACAGGGGCAGCTGAAGAATAGGAATGTTCCTTGTATTGTTTGTCTTGTACTCTGTTTTTTCGGTGTTAAAAAAAAGTCCGTTTCCTTGTTTTCGTTTCTCGTTGTGTCCTACGTTTATTTGTGGTGTCCTGTACTCATATATGTATGTATATATACATATAGATGTAGGTATGTACATATATTTATGTACGCATATGTTTTATTCATTAAATTCTTATATATATATATATATATATATATATATATATATATATACATATGATAAATGTGACCTCGTGTGTACCGTTGGCGATTTTTTTCCTCTGTCTTCCCCTCTCTGGATCTTTCCTTCTCCTATGTTTCCGACGAAGAGCTCCGCTCAAAACGTTAAACCCTGCTTCTTTCCTTCTTTCCTGAGCGTCCAATAATACTATATTTGTTCCACGTCCTCGCG
>NC_042998.1:58189554-58199554 GCF_006345805.1 Octopus sinensis | reverse complement strand
CTACATGGATCAGCGGGAAAACATTAAAAAATGGCACTCCGTCGGTTACGGCGACTAGAGTTCAAGTTGATCCGATCAACGGAACAGCTTGCTCGTGAAATTAACGTGCAAGTGGCTGAGCACTCCAAGTGTATCCTTAAAGTTATTCTCAGAATGTGAAAAGGCTGGCCCTTTGAATTCCAAGTACTACTCATTCTTGCCAGCTGAGTGGACTGGGGCAGCGTGAAATATCTTGGTCAAGGTTACAAAGCACTGGCAAGCATCGTACTCCTGACCTTACGTTCGTGAGCCGAATATCCCTAACCACTAAGTCACGCTCATTCACTGTAAAGCATAGCGCACAGTTAGTCCAGTAAAACGGTGCAGCTTTAGTGCAGACAAACATAGTGCACAATTAGTCAGTTAGTCTTCTAGGTATAAACATGTTTGCACTTCTTCAGTTCGGCGATAATATATTGATACACAGTGCTGCTTGAGCATGCGCCTTCACAGTGGTTAGAGTATCAGTATCACAATCATGAAGTAGTGTGTTCGAATCCCAGACCAGGCTATGTGTTGTATTCTTGAGCAAGACACTTTATTTCACGTTGTTCCAGTTCACTCAGCTGTAGAAATGAGTTGCAGCATCACTGTACTGGCCTTTGCCTTTCTCTTGGATCACATCGGTGGCGTGGAGAAGGGAGACTGGTATACATGGGCAACTGCTGGTCTTCCATAAACAATCTTGCTCGGTCTTGCGCCTCGGAGGGGAACTTCCCAGGTGCAATCCCATGGTCATTTATGACTGAAGGGGTCCTTCATGCTATCAGATAAATCCCTTACTTTATGTATGACCCTTTATATTTTCACATGAGTATTTTATATATACTGTCAGAAAAAGCGTTCAAAATTGGCCAGTAATTATAACAATTCTTAGTTTTATATAAGTAGTTCAGTTTAGTTTAGTTTCTAACACGAAATGGAACGTGTCTTTTTCTAAAAACTGTGCACCTTCACTTAGTCGTTCAAGAAATGTGCATTAATATTTTCTTTTAAGTCTCCATTTCTTTTAAAGTTTACGAACGGCCACACTTATCTCCAATTTTTCGTATTATAACGAAGTTCAGGGTTGTAGAAGGAACTTTCTTCTTTTCTAATTAATAGATTGATTGCATTTTTCCAGTTATTAAATCCAGCTCCTTTAAAATTTGACGAACATCCGAAAATCATAATCGTACATGGAAAACAGAATAGGAATTCTATGTTCACTGAGAAATTTAAAATCTCTCTACGTATTGTACCGTTTCGGAGATAGTTTTTAAAATGTCATGGCACTTTGACTTTATTTGAACAGAAACCTAGTTATTTTATCGAATTATTGTTACTTTTATGAATCACTTTCCATATTTGAAGGAACAGATCAGCTAGAAAGAAAGGAAGTGGGGAATCAAAAGAATATAAGGATTCTAGCATCATTTCTCTTTTACTTAAGTTTGATATTTACTTGCTAGATAACAAACCAACTGACAGGAATTTTTACCATAGGTCGAGAGTCACGCAGTTTTCTGGCGAGAAGAGCAGTCGATAATGCCAACTCGAAAATTCGATTTGGGCTTATTTCCTCGACTTTACATGAAAGAATGGTAATGCCGACTGTCGTGGTGAGTGTAAACTCAAAATGTAAAGAATAGTAACTAAGTACTGCAACGATGTGTTTATTTGCAAAGGAGAATAACTAAAGACAGCAATGAGTTTTTTCTTGTACTTGACTGATTCTAACAATCACTGGCGTTCAGCTCTTTCATAATAAAACTGATTCATGTTTAGGAATAGTAATATTTTACAAAACAATGGTCTATTGAGATTGTTTCTCATAGATGGGGACTATAAGAATTAAGGAGGAAGCACACAAAATGTCCAATTTAATACAATCAAAATGCTTTTATACTTAAATTTTTCCTACATATGGCGAAACACTATAGCCTTTATTTTGTCTTCTTATTAATAAAAACTAGAATGTAGGCAAAAACTTCCCAGATGTGACTTTTTTGAGGGTGGAGGAAAGTTATTATGAAATAGTCTGAGAACCGATGCATTAATAGAAGGGAATGTATTACATCTTCACAAGGACGTGATAAACACAAAATACATGGGGTGCAAAAGGAGGTATACAGTTTTGAAAACAGAAAACACGTACAATAATCATTTATTTTTATCAAAAAATTAAAAGTTAGCCTCATTTGTGATATTTTCAGTGTCATTAATTATAATAAAACATTTATCATAACTATAATAATACTTTTATCGTAATTTAATTCTTTTGATGAAAATAAATGAGTATTGTACGTGTTCTCTTTTTTCATAACCGTTTACCTACTTTTGCATAACACTATATATAAAGGGATTAATAATTCTAATTTTTGGTAGAAAACCAGAAAGTTAGCCCCTAGTTCTTGACAGGTACTTATTTTATCGAACCCGAAAGTGGAAAGGCAAAACCGACCTCGACGGAATTTGAACTTAAAACATAAAGAGCCAGAAGAGATGGCGTTAAGCATTTTGTCCGACTCGTTAACAATTCTACTAGCTCGCTGCCAAAATTTGGGACGTAGGTTAGTCTATTACATCGACCACCAGTACTTGAGTGGTATTTATTTTACCATTCCTGAAAGGATGAAAAGCAAAAGCGACCTCAGCGGAATTTGAACTCAGAACGTAAAGACGTAAGAAATATCGCTAAGCATTTTGTCCGGCGTGCTAACAATTCTGCCAGCTCGCCGCCTATGCTGGGGCTGGGTGGATGTAATAATCCTTTCTACTAGAGGCAAAAGTCCTGAAATTGTTGGGGAAGGGAGCTAGTCGATTACATCGACCCCGGTGTTACATTGGTACTTAATTTATCGACCCCAAAGAATGGAAGGCAAAGCCGACCTCGGCGGAATTTGAACATAACGACGCTAAGTGTTTCGTCCTGCGTGCTACTGATTCTGCCAGTTCGCCATCTTTGCGGTGGATGCGATAATAAAAACTGTTTGATATACACTTGCGGTCATGAAGGTATCTACTACTACTACTACTACTACTACTACTACTACTACACGCGCGCACACACACACGCACACGCGCACATACACACGCACACGCGCGCGCACACACACACACAGAAATATACACACGCATGCACGCTGATAATTTGTGTGCATTTATATTTATTACACTTTAAATATGGTAAATGCCTGTTTCTTTACTACCCACAAGGGGCTACACACAGAGGGTACAAACAAGGACAGACAAACGGATTAAGTCGATTATATGGACCCCAGTGCGTAACTGGCACTTATTCAATCGACCCCGAAAGGATGAAAGGCAAAGTCGACCTCGGCAGAATTTGAACTCAGAACGTAACGTCAGACGAAATATCTATTTCTTTACTACCCACAAGGGGCTACACACAGAGGGTACAAACAAGGACAGACAAACGGATTAAGTCGATTATATCGAGCCCAGTGCATAACTGGTACTTAATTTATCGACCCCGAAAGGATGAAAGGCAAAGTCGACCTCGGCGGAATTTGAACTCAGAACGTAACGACAGACGAAATACCGCTAAGCATTTCACCCGGTGTGGTAACGTTTCTGCCAGCTCGCTTCCTTAAATATTGTAAATGCCGTTATTTGATTGGACTTACTAAAATTTGATTGGACTTACGAAGATACTTACATGTATGAATGGTCAGCCCTATAGAATTCGTGAGACACACTAATTAATAAGAGGAATTCTTAAATAAACACGCTGTGTTAATATAAATATATATTATACTGTTGCAAAATTAACATCGATGGGTTACCAATTTGAGAGTTAATGAAAATTTTTTCATTTATTCATGCAGTTATTTTCTCATCGAAACGATAAGGTAAAGCGGAAAAATAAGGAGCCTGAAATAGGTCTCTTCATGACTGTAACTTGTGTTACATTTCAAAGATAAATTCTACGGCGGGAAACATTATGCACTTCGGAATACTTAGATACATATACTCTTCATTCTTTTACTCTTTTACTTGTTTCAGTCATTTGACTGCGGCCATGCTGGAGCACCGCCTTTAGTCGAGCAAATCGACCCCAGGACTTATTCTTTGTAAGCCTAGTAGCTTATTCTATCGGTCTTTGTTGCCGAACCGCTAAGTTACAGGGACGTAAACACACCAGCATAGGTTGTCAAGCGATGTTGGGGGGACAAACACAGACACACAAACATACATAAACACACACACATACATACATATATATATATATAAATATATATAAATATATATATATATATATATATATATATGTATGTATACATATATACGACAGGCTTTTTTCAGTCTCCGTCTACCAAATCCACTCATAAAGCTTTGGTCGGCCCGAGGCTATAGCAGAAGACACCTGCCCAAGGTGCCACGCAGTGGGATTGAAACCGGAACCATGTGGTTGGTAAGCAAGCTAGTTACCACACAGCCACTTCTACGCCTACATATATGTATGTCTGTGCAATATATTTTACAAATAGGAAAATAATACTAAATGTAGAGTTTGTTCATTAAATTTATTTCAACCGCAACTCGAGTTTCACAATTTACAATCTTTTACACCCACACACTGATTGATCAATAAATATAGTCATATTACAATAGTTAACATTAACAATAGTTAAGATTTATTACATTTCCATTACATTAACTTCCTTACCGATTTGTTAATGCTCAACTGCTATACCAACAAGATATATATATATATATAATATATATATATATATATATATAAAACATTATTGGTGAATTGAAGAAATGGAGCTGAACGCAGATTGAACAGAAATCGTTTTATTTCATTCTACACGTGTTTCGAAAGGCACAAATTACCAAAATCCGATTGAATAATGGGACCATATTGTGTCTTTCTCTTCAGGAAGAAAAAAGGAAATCCGTTGGAAAAACAAAAACAGAACAGAGGCGGAGCAAAAACAAATCGAACTATGCTCCTAAGAGCCCATGGCGAAACTGTTTATCAGTGTATGTTGAGAACCGGTGGCTGAAGAATTCAACGGGTCAGGCATCGGTCAATCATGTGGGTGATTCAATCGGATTTTGGTCATTTGTGCCTTTCGATACACGTGTAGAATGAAATAAAACGATTTCTGTTCAATCTGCGTTCAGCTCCAATTCTTCAATTCACCAATAATGTTTTAATTTCAATTATCCGCACCAACGCACGGTTGCAACGCCAGATGGTTGTACCTCCAACCGTGCTGTTTACTGCTGTGATTTTTGCTACTAAGGTATCGGTTAAACTTTAGATTAATCTACTACAAGATTATTCATCTTTCTATTTCACATAATATATATATATATATATATATATATATATATATGTGTGTGTGTGTGTGTGTGTGTGTGTGGTGTGTGTGTGTGTGTGTGTATAAGCTTTTGATTTAAAAAGAGATGATCATTTGGGTGTGTAGAGTGACGCTTGGACATAATTCCGCGCTCCGTCAGCCTAAGTCGGGTCGCCTAGATGAGGGCATAGATTGTAGGATCCGAAACACCTAGTAATACTGGCGATGAGTTCAGTTACAGGGCAATAGCCATCGAACCATACGTTAGCGAAAAAAATGAGCGTTCTGAAATTATACATGGGGAATCAAATAAATGCAGCTTGTAAACATCATGCATGATACACACATTCGGTCTGATGTTAGATTTTACAATCAGGAAGTCAATCTGGTGCAATTACTCTGTTAACATTGGTTAAATCTACATAACAAAAATATTAGTGCAGACACTTGCAGAATATTTCAGACAATTTGTTTAAACAGTTGAATTTATTCCATAATTCATGATATTTTTCAGTAACCATTCGTGTAAGGCCTGCTGTAATCTACAGTTGTCATTTTAATGTGAAAATTATTGATATGACTGTATTTCACCTGCTATATATAACTAGATAATACTTAGAATTTCTTTTATCGCCATTCGAGAATGACTGTCATTCAACTAACGATTGTTGAAGAAACCTTCTGCTATTTCGAGAAAATAGCGTTTTGTTATTTTGATGTAGAGCTTGTTGTATAAACAATTGTAAGGAAAGACTAGCTTAGTAGAATTTAGTATTAAGTTGGCACCAATACAGAATAGCTTTATGTCTACAGTTATACAGAGCGCTTCTGTCCTTCTTTTATGAAATTTACTACTTACAATATTAGGAATTTTAGTTTTTACATCAATAATTTACCTTAATAGTTTTCTACTGAATAACTTATGATAACTAAACATAAGTATTAAGTATAGTTTTAGCTATACTAGTGTTTACATTTAACGGGAAAGAATAGTTAAACGAAATCATATTCATATTCGGTTCCTTCTTTTATTATTATACTTTTTCCAGATATAAAGCTAATTATATCTGTGAATCCAATTTTTCCAACGCAAAGGTATAAAAAGAAATTTCATTAGAGGTTGCATAAACCGTAACTTCTTTTGCGTATATTATTACAAGCTTTTCTTAAATATACGATATGAGGCAGGTTATATATTTCTTATTAATATACACCTAAGAATTTAATCGTGCAAATATCAATGGGTATTCCAAGTCTTAAATCTTTGAAATATCGCCTCGATGAGGGTCGTTACAATAGTGTTAGTCCAACATCTCTTCTATTGATTTGTATTTAGTGTTTCCAACTCGTAATTAAATGTATTTGTTATGTAAAGACGAGCAGGCATTCAGCACAGTATTTCTCTTCAGCACCATAGTAACGCACATTCTGATGTCAATATCCTTCCGCAAGACGAAGCTTTATCGAAAAAGTAACGATTATCTTGAATACATAACGATCACAAATATTGCTATTTACAGTGCGATGACTATTTTTTTACTGAATTCCAATGCACTTGTTAGCAGTGATTTAAAAATAGACGAATACAGCAAACTAATGTTAATTATGTAAATCTATATCTACTTTTGTTCCTAATACTATTTAAATAATTAACAAAACCATTACTATAATTCCAATGACAAATAATGGTGGGATTCACATTATAATTGATATAATTTTAGAATCTACTTGCTGACCACTCCAAGTTCATTAACCTAAGTGTAGGGTCCTTTTTTTTCCTCATAAATTCCATATACACACATATATATTTATATATATGTATGTGTGTATGTATATAGATGTGTGTGTGTGTGCGAGCGTATGTATGTATGTATGTATGTAGGTAGGTAGGTACGTATTGGGTCATCCCCTAAATATTGCGGTCTTTTCAATTACATGAACTAAAAGACGGAGGGGGATGGAATAAACTACCCGCAGCACACACACACACACACACACATGATATGGGTGGCTAATTCAGAATATTACAACCTGAAGGCAGAAATATATACGGCACTAAAATGAACAAAGGCACTAATCAGCACCAGTATTGCTAGAAACAAGAGTCAAAACAACTCAATAAACACAAAAGCACTATCTTAATGGCTAAATACATTCATACATACATACATATATATATATATATATATATATATATATATATATATATATATATCATCATCATCGTTTAACGTCTGCTTTCTATGCTAGCATGGGTTGAACGATTTAAGTGAGGTCTGGCGAACCAGCCTCCAATCTGATCTGGCAGAGTTTCTACAGCTGAATGCTTTTCCTAACGCCAACCACTCCGAGAGTGTATTGGGTGCTTTTACGTGCCACCGACACGAGGGCCAATCAGGTGGTACTGGCAACGGTCACACTCAAATAGTGCTTTTTATGAGCCATCTACACTAGCAACAACCTTGCTCGAAGTACTAGTAAGGCGACGCATGCAACGATCACGTTCGAATGGTACTTTTTACATGCCACCAGCATGGAAGCCAGTTTGTTGCTCTGGCAACGATCACGCTCGAATGGTACTCTTAGCTTCCACTAGCACGGATGCCAGTCATCGAATTTGATTTCGATTTCGATTTCACTTGCCTCAACAGAACCTCGCAAGCAGAGTTTAGTGTCCAATGAAGGAAAGGTACGCATAAGTGGGCTTGGTTACACCCCTGGCATAGGCCACGAGGTTATAGTCTCACTTGGCTTGCCGAGTCTTCTCAAGCACAGCATATTTCCAAAGGCCCCGGTCACTAGCCATTGCCTCGGTGAGGCTCAATGTTCGAAGGTCATGCATCACCACCTCATCTCAGGTCTTCTTGAGTCTACCTCTTCCACAGGTTCTCTCAACCGCTAGGGTGTGGCACTTTTCCACACAGCTATCCACATCCATTCTCGCCACATGGCCATACCAGCGCAGTCGTCTCTCTTGCACACCACATGTGATGCTTCTTAGGTCCAATATATTTGTGTTGTATGTGTGTGTGTGTATACATATATACACTTACATCCAAATATTTTATCAAAGTTAGCGCATATTATATGTATATATACTACATATGGTAAAGTTCTGCTTGCTAATGGTGAACAAGTAACCTTTAATACAGTATCAACTTTCATATGTGCGTCGGTGACTAAGCTGAACATCCGTCCTTGTTCAATGGGTGTAAATTTGGGTCGGAAAAGTACTCAGAATAAAGCTTCTCAAAGAACGGACGCATATACATATCGCAGAGAAGACAGTATGCTTGTATTGTTGTTGCTGTTTGCTGGTTCCTTCTCGAGCCATGGCTGGCACATAAGGGCCGGTTTCCCGGTTTCTTGGCGTATAGGTTCCCCACCTGGACGGGAAGCCGGTCCATCGCAGGTGAGCTGCAAGATGCAGGAGGAAAGAGTGAGAGAAAGTTGTGGCGAAAGAGTCAATAGGAAGTTCGCCATTACCTTCTGCCGGAGCCGCGTGGAGCTTAGGTGTTTCGCTCATAAACACACACATCGTCCGGTCTGAGATTCGAACCCGTGATCCCTCGACTGCGAGTCCGCTGCTCTAACCACTAGGCCACGTGCCTCCACAGTATGGTTGTATGGTATAAAGGCGACACCAAGTTATTACTGATTGAAACAGCATAATGATATTATGAGACATTGAAACGTCACTGTTTCTTACAGTGCAGCGAAAGTCTTCCTTGGCTAGGGATAAGTGTGTGTAATTTACGTTTTGGCTTATGTATACAGACATACAAATAATTTATATTGTGGTGTGTGTGTGTACGTGCGTGAATAATTCATGCAATAATGTGTATGCAGACATATATTTCGTATGAATAAATCTATTTCTGAATAAATGTGTGTATGATTTTCTACGTGTTATGTAATGTGTGTAGTGAGTCTATGGCTCACGTTCCACGCTTTTTATTGGTAAGCACCTGTTATCGCGAATGTAAATTGAACCCATTAATAGGATCGTGATTATAGATTTCCTACATGTCTGACTGTGTATTACCCATCTCTCTCTCTCTTTCTCCGTCTATCAGTCTGTCTGCCTCTCTCATATGATTCCATCTATTTGTCTGTCCCATCAAATGTGTACAATTACATGCACACACACACACACACACACACATATATATATATATATATATATTCATGCGTATAGATGCATACATGTATATTTATGCCTATAAATACATATGCATATGTGTTTATGTGTGTATGTATGTATAATTACATTGTCTACAAGTAATTTTAGCTATTTATGAAGACTCAAAAACTGAAGCGTTCTCTTTTCTTATTTCTTGATTATATTGATTGCTAGAAAGTGTCACTGACACCATTTCACTGGATCTGTTAAATGCTAGTTTCTAACCAGATTTTATGTGCCTCGGGACTTTTCTTCCGTTCTTTTTTATATTTCATCTGTCTTATTTACAATCTGCTTCATAGTCAGCTATCATTTCGTTCTGCGATCTGACTCTATATTAGATTTGTTGGTCTATCGATGGTTTTAGTTTCAATTCGTTCGTATTTTCTCTTTCTGCTTTCCCTCCTTCTCACTTTCTAATTTTTAAACCTATATTATGATTTATTATTATCATTAATTATTA
>NC_042998.1:58167054-58182054 GCF_006345805.1 Octopus sinensis | reverse complement strand
AAAAGTGTGCTTTCAAGATCCTACAAAGCGAGAGTGGGTCTTGGTCTTCCGTCGTGTTTTACAAGACTCGGGATGTGTAGTTTTACTGTAAATCTCCATCCGCCTTTGAAAGCACTACAGGAAAATCTCATTATCGCAAGATGCCAGACAATCGCATGGATATCACTGATCGGGCAACCTAGCCAATACAAGTGAAAAGAAGGAAATACCATATGAGGAAATCTGTAGTACTGAGGATAGCAGAGATGAAGCTGGTAATGAAATAAATGTTAGATGCAGTACAAAGCAGGTGAGTTGGACTAGCAGGAATACGAATTTTCCTTTAGAAGTGAGATATTGTGATCCAAAAAATTCGTTATCTTGAAGTAGAAGAAAAGCGACTAAAGCAGGAGGGTTGAATCACCGATGTGTATGGGCAACATAAGAGACAATTGAACAACGAAGCCATCAGGGAACATATTGTGGAAACTAAAGCCAGAGATAAGTGATTCTTCCTGGAAGTAATAAAACTGAATCGTTCTTTTATGGTTGGAGTGGTTAAAACTTCACTGTTTGTTGTAGCTGTTGCAGAAATTGTATGAAAAGATGCAGTTTACTTATATCTTTATGTCCAGAGACGTTTCCTGTGTAATAAAGGAACCTTGTGACGTCTCAACCAGTCATGTACAAACTGACAACGCACTTGGTGGGCCAAGGTTATGTATGGGTTGTTTTCCGTATATCAGTCCGTAAATTTTAAGCAAGATATCAGATACTAGTGAAATAAGTTGAAGAAAAAACAGAAGAAAGTCTAAGAAACAGGAAGGTTACTCATGGCATGAGTTAGGTGCTCTCGTCTGAATACATACCCGGAATAAAAGAAATAGAATTAGTATTGTTTGGTATAGGGAAAGTGTCTGAAATTTAAATACGGTGATGTGTTTTCAGAGAATAATCATAAGGTGTGTTTTCAGACAATAATCATATCAGGTTAACAAATGAAGAGAGTAGATCTGATTGTTTAACGTCTATCTCTTTATTCAGATAATAGTGGCGTGATTTTCCACAATATAATGTGGCATTTCTCACGTGATGACATTTAGTGTAAAACTGACCATTTCATTGGGTAACTCAAGAACTTTCATGTTGCCCAATATGGGTATCTTTTCAGCTGAGCATAAATTGCAGCTCTTTGTACCTGTGTTCTGCAACTAAACTGGTTAGTAACTAATGATAAATTGAGCTAGTGACCAGGTCACAGATGTGTGAGTAAATTTTAAGACTAACAAATAAAGGAAACGGGATCATATCATATTTTCTTTTCTGAAATAACAATGATGGCTCTTCTAAAATACTATTGCTTCAATGTCAACACTGTCTAAAAACAATGTCCACTGAAGTAGAATTCCGAAATACAAGCACTCTTATGCGTCTGTGAGTGTGTGTGTGAGTGTATGTGTGTGTGTGTGTGTGCGTGTGTGTGTGTGTGAGTGTGGCGTGTGTGTGTGTACATACACAGGTACACATTTGATTGTATGTGTGCACTTTATATATGTATACATATATATATATATATTTATGTATATATGTATGTATATATGTATGCATGTATATATATATATATATAATTTATATATATGTGTGTGTGTGTGCATGCGTGTGTGTATATGGAGGGAGAAAGTGAGAGGGCTTTATATATACATTATGTACACGTGGAATTGGATATTCGCCGGTTTCGGCGATTGGTAATCAACTGTTCAATCAATTGAACTACCTTCCTGCGAAATTAGCGCCTAACAGACTGAACATTACATAAACAGTTTTACCTTAGCGTAATTCTCGAGTGGAATCGCTGTGACACAAGGTGACAAATCTAGAATGCTAAATTGCAGCTCAACTATATACGACGGGCTTCTGTACAGTTCCCAAATACCCAGCTTTACTGACTTGAGATAAATGGGTTTCCTGAGTAAAAATCGAACTTCTTTGCAGTTTGACCTTGCTCTGTGTGCATGTATGTATGTAAGTACGTGTGTGTGTGTTCGTGCGTGTTTATGTATGTTTATGTGTGTATGTGTGTTTGTTCACGTTTGAGGATATAATCGAGAGGAAAGCCTCGAGCGAACACACTTTATATATATTTCATTACATACCCGTCTTCGCTCTTAATCATGATGAATCGCTTCTTTATGACCAGCAAACGTACAATTAAAAGGATCTGGGCGATAATGATTCTGAGAATGTGTTTGAATTCCGCTTGAAATATATTAAACTTTCTTTAATGACCCTTCAGAATGGCACCGGAATTACCTATTTTCATTAGCCTTATAATTTGGATATTTTGTGACTAAGTTAGGAATTATATTGCTAAAAAGTGGATGACTTTTCGCCTATCTAACAGAGAAAGACGAATACCTAATAATAGTATTTGCCTTCAAATGACTAACCAAATACAATAACGGGCAACCAGATATTAAATTCTGGACTATAATGTGACTGCAATCATGAAAAACTACGCTTTCGCTGATAATATTCAAGATGGGTTGAAAAGTAAGCGGGAATTAAGTGTCCTAATGACACCGTAATTAATTTGCCTTAAGGTGGACTCGAAATAAGAGTATTGGTCGTTTGAGCAGCTCTTACCCGAACATGAAGATTCACTGTATTATAGCTAGAACAACGAATGAATCTCTATGTGGTCAACGAAGCTTCTAGAAATAGTACCGGATTTTTTTTCCAAACGATACCCTTATCTTTTAAATAAGGAAAGAAAAATTTAAGTTTTGTAGTCCCTGATATTACTAGAATAACAAAATTGATGTGGCTCTTGTCCTAAGTTTGATCGATCATAACTAAACAAATTCTATGAAAAATTATAGAACCCTAGAGCTAGTGTAAATTCATGGCAAATATGATCCCCTAGCTACTTTCTATTCCACGTCAATTATATAAAATTATATAAAATTTACAATTTCACATTTTTGTTTCACGAAAAATGTAGTGACTGAGAAAATAAAATAAATTAACTTTAGAAGACACTACATCAATGCCGGCCTTAAAATTACAACTTTAGGAGACACTACTTGTGATTTTAAGGCCGGTATTGGCGAAAAAGCAGTAAATAAAGCAATACATGTTGTTTACTCCCAGATTATCCCTGATCAACCATGCATATGATCAAAGGTATTCCAGCCGTTACTTTTCAGTATTTGTTTTTCCTGAAGGAGTAACTAGCATACAAAACTCATTAGATCGTTCCATCTTATAAGGAGGTATGATTGTCAGTTGGCTGCTATTTCTGAGAGATCAAAAGACCACTTTGAGATACTGGCCGTGTATAAATAACTTTGACTAGCGTGATGAACAAGTAAGTTCTAACGGTGAATAAAGCCTTGTTTAGGGACATTTCGTCCGTCTTCGCATTCTCAGTTCAAATTCCGCTGTGGTTGACTTCACCTTTCATCCTTTCGAGGTCGATCAAATTAGTATTAGTTGACCACTGAAGTCAATTTAATCGGCTTATCCCTTCCCAGAAATTGCTGGCCCTGACGCAAGATTTGAAACTATTATTATTGATATCAATAGTATTTGTTTTATTTCATTTCACTCATGGTGAAGGCAAAAACGTTATGTTCGCAATCCCAGCTCTTTCTTTTTAACAAAGGCAATAATTTGAAATGGAATTAGTAAGGTGTCACTCAAAATGATATGAAAGAGGTGGCGGACGTAAATTGAAACCAACCCCCAGTTCCGTTCACTGGGAAATTTTTCTTTTCTCTACAAAATCCCGTACATTCACACAATCAAAATGACGTATATAAAAAGGTTTATTTGATGTTATATGAAAACTGACTCAAATAATATAATAAAATGCCTCTGATCACTAACCTCAATGAGTTCTGCAACAAGTCCTTCAAGAGACGCTGCTTCGAGGCGATTGCTTTTATTGATGACAACAATTCGTCCCATTGCCATTAATCCGATGAAACTATCTTCGGGAGAGTGAACCTGTAGTACAGCGTTACTCACTGTCTCTTGAAATGCTGAAACAGAAATATAACATAATTATTAATTGTAACAATAAACGATTTTTTTCTTGCTGTCTATTAGGAATTTGGATTTATTAAGAAGGGAGTGTCCCCAGTGCCCTTGCTCCAGTCCCTTTCAGTCGCCTCTTACGTCACGCAGGGAATACGGCGACTACATTCCTCTGATGCCTCCGCCCCCAATCGGAGGGGGGGCGGGGTAACCCATAGCTGGAACCCTTACAGGTGCTACCACACCGGGCCAAGAGTAGATCTGGGAACAATAGTGGCTAGAAGTTGGTTCCATACTCCTCAAACCCTGAAACCAGGGCCCCGTGGTGCCACTATCGGATGTAGTTTATAGTCATAACCAGGACAACAATATGATAGCAACAATAAGAATAATCCTTTCTGATTTTGGCACAATGCCAGCAATTTTACTGTGGTGGTGGTGGTGGTGGGATATAAGTTGATTATATCACCACCAGTATTTGACTCGTACTTATTTTATCGACACCGTAGACGTGAAAGGCAAAGACAACCTCGGCAGAATTTGAAATCAGAACGTAATGAACGGAAACAATATCGCAAAAATATTTTTCTGACATGCTAACGAGTTGACCTGCTCATCACCTCAATAATAACGATCTTTTCTACTATAGGCACAATGACTGAAATTTTGAGGTTAGGACTAGTCAATTACATCGACCCCAATGCGTACGGGCTGCTTATCAGCCTCAAAGGATAAAGGGCAAAATCGATATCCGTGGAATTTAAACTCAGAACGTAATGCTAGAGCAAATGCCGCTGAAAACTTTGTCCGGGGTATTAACGAATCCGTCACCTGGCTGCCTTCAAGATGATGACGATTATAATAATAATAATAATAATAATAATAATAGTAATAATGAAGATGGATTCTTCCGTCGACGACGATCTGGGCAAATGATTTACTCGTTTACTCTTTTACTAGTTTCAGTCATGTGACTGTGGCTATACTGGAGCACCGCTTTTAGTCGAGCAAATCGACCACAGGTCTTATTCTATCGGTGTCTTTTGCGGAGCCGCTAAATTACGGAGACGTAAAAACACTAGCATCGGTTGTCAAGCGATGTTGGGGGAACAAACACACACACACAGACACAGACACAGACACCCACACACACACACACACACACACACACACACATACACACACACACACACACATATATATATATATATATATATATATATATACATATATACGATGGACTTCTTTCAGTTTCTGTCTACCAAATCCACTCACAAGGCCTTAGTCGGCCTGAAGCTATAGTAGAAGACGCTTGCCCAAGGTACCACGCAGTGGGACTGAACCCGGAACCATGTGGTTCGCAAACAAATTACTTATCACACAGCTACTCCTACGCCTAAAATATTTCTTTTCACATCTTGGTAGAAGGTGCCGGAACAATGTGGAGGGAGGGAAGCAAGCTACTTACCACACAGCCCTGTTTATAGGGATTAAATCTTCGTGCCACATTAGCTCACTCTCTTCATTAAATCGACGTTGCCTGAACAGGTGCGCGGTGTACCACACGTCAGGTGTCGAAGTGATTTCAGTGCAACGTGAGATGAAGTGTTTTGCTCAAGAATACAACGCGCCACCTAGTCTAGGAATTGACATCACGATCTAGGGATCGGAAATGCAACACCCAAACCACTAAGCCACAATAATAATAATAATAATATTAATAATTTCTACTCTAGGCACAAGGCCTGAAATTTTGGGGAGGGTGTAATAGTAGTTAACTTATCGATCCCGAAAGGATAAAAGGCAAAGTCGACCACAGCGGATGTTCAACTCAAGACGGAGCGACGAGCGAAATACCGCGAAGCATTTCGTCCAGCGTGCTAACGATTCTGCCAGCTCACCGCCTTAATAATGATAATAATAATAATAATAATAATAATAATAATAATAATAATAATAATAATAATGATGATGATGATGGTAATAATAATAATATGTTATTGGGACACAAGGCAAACAATTTTCAAGTGAGGTGTTTGTTGACACCATTGATCCAATCACTGGAATGGCTCCTTAAATATTGGGATCGATGTAATTGATTGACTCCCTAAAAACTACTGAGTTGAAATGTCATTATTGTTACAATTACAAATACAATATCACAGATAAAAATACCTGCAGAATTACAATAGAACTTATATCAGGAAATACTATGAGCCAATGACTGAATGGGAAAATAAAACCGTTGAATGATTTGTACCCATTGACATTGACCGACAAAGAAATGGAATATTGGTGACTAGATTACCTTTGAATATGGAAACGGAAATTTCGTTAACTATGGCACGAAATCAGTGTTTACGCAAACATCGCTGCTTGCGAAGGCAGTGGAGAGAGAATATATGGATTCCCTAATGAAACACTAACTTGTACAGGTAGCGACAAGTTCCTCGAAGATCTTGCCATACATCTTGTTTCGATTCTGCTTTAGATAAAACACTACCATTTCCAAATTCAAGCAATTCAAAAACGAAGACCATAAACGTCAGAAAATTAAGTAAAAATAATTTATGACCATACTGTGGTTCTTGTCTTTTGTGCACGGTCATATAAACATAGTCAAATCATTTGAAATAGTAATATCAAATTTAATGCAGACTACACGTTCTGGTAATGCTTTCACTGCACCGGAGAAGACAGGCAATCATAAGGACTTCTTAAGTGAAAGACGAAACAAAATGAAGTCACAAAGGAAAAAAAAGTAATATGTTACTATGACAAAAATATATTTTAAAAAAACACAAAATTTTATTTGGTTTAAATAGGGTTTCCTTTGAGAGGTAGAAATATGAAGGACATTGATTCTGTCGTAGTAACTATTGGAGTAAAGGCATTCGAATTATTCACAATGGCAGCAAAAACATTTCGAAAACTTTCTCTATTACAGGTAAAGAGTAAAACTAGAAGCATAATAAAGAGAGAAAGCCAATATCATCAACAGACTCATGCAATACACACATGTATGCAGCCATTATGCACGTTATGTGCTCATAGGCAAATTCAAAAACTGTTGATAGCAACCCGGTGTGGCATGGTAAAGTGAACAAACAAATCATGATGCTAAAATAAAACTGATCTGTTTGAATTCAAAGATCGGAGAAAGAAAACAATGTCCTTTTAAAATCATCCCACTGAACAATAAAAAAAAAATGAATGGCAAAACTGTTTCTATAAGACAAACAATTCTACATTAAATCTATTTATAAAAGTTGATATTTACAACTACAATAAAATGTTTATAAGGACGAAACTATTTCAGTTAGAAAAAAATCGAAAACAGAAATTAGAGAAGAAATAGAGCTTTATAGAAATCTAAAAGGCAGTTTGGAATACAGAGAAAAAAGAAACAAAACAAAGAGAGAGAGGGGGGGGGGAGATTTCAGACGATAAGGAAGTAAAATTAGAAGTAAATGGAATATTCAGTTCAGATGTATTGTTTTTGTTTAAAGTAAAATAATCTGTTGAAACCTATATATACATGAGGTCAATTCAGAATTGACTGAGAAATAGTAGTAAAAACTAATTCAGTACACTTTCAAGTGCTTTTAGTGGATTAACACTCACTCTACGCGTACAACCAGTCACACATACACGTGTATGCGAGGGCGTATGTGTGTTATATGTTATACGATAAGGAATTTAATTAGATTATTGACTAGAGTAATTATATAGAGGTTATCATGTTTATTTAAGCTACCACCCACTCAAATACATAATCATACATAGATATATTATGTTTGTGTGTGTGTGTATGTGTGTGGTGTGAGTGTATATATATATATATATATATATATATATATATATATATAATACAAAAGTGGGACAAGAACGCAAAACATCCAGACATGATACATATATATATATATATATATATATATATATATATATATATATATATAAAATATGAGCGTGTCTATATCTACTTAGCAATAAGACTTATATATATATATATCGAGTATAACCAGCCGAAATTGCAAAGATAATCTGGAACTCGACCGAGGAAAGAAGAACTCCAAATGACCCGTCTTTATTTTCTTTGTATCGTCTATCTGGATGTTTTGTTGTCCCTTTATTGTATCACCTGTCTGGATGTTTTGCATACTTGTCCTATTTTGTATATTTTATATATAAAACATATAGCGGCGTACGTATACTTTGGTCTCTTATATGTAAGCATGTATTTATCTAAATTTTGTACGACTCTATTCTTTCTATTATTTTTTCCTTCTTTCAATCAGCTCTTCCACGCTTAATTCGTTCATTCCACTCTTCGTTCTTTCGTTCCCCCTCTCTCACATTTCCTTGCCTTCTCTTCATGCTGAATTTCTCTCCTCGTTTCACTTCACTGTGTCCCTGTCATTTTCTCGCCCCTCCTTAATTCTGTCCCTCTGCCTCTACCTCTCTCTCTTCTCTCCTAATGTGACCGGTATTCTACCAAGGCTGACCTTTCTTTCTTGGTTCGGCTGCCGTCCGTGTAACATCTATATTCCTCCCTGTTCCTGTGAAATCTTGTATCCCTGCAGTAAGGCTTTACTTCCGCACACGCCAGCTTAATTTAATTCGTCCTTAGTCGAAAGACACCTGTTGTTATGTCCTGTTATTTGTATTTGTGTAACATTCCCCGTTTCTTTCCGTCCTTGTTTTCGTATACATTTGCTGCTTTTTTCCAAGGAATCTAATGCTCTTAGCTTAGTTTTTCCTTCGGGCCGGCCAGATTGGAGCATTCTCGAGTATAACCAGCCGAAATTGCAAAGATAATCTGGAAGACGTCAGGGGAAAGAAAACTTCGAATGACCAGCCCTTGTTTTCTTTTTATCGTCTATATGGATGTTTTGTTGTCCCTTTTTTGTATCACCTAACTGTCTGGATGCTTTGCGTTCTTGTCCCATTTTGTATTTTTTCTATATATAAAATATATAGCGGCGTACGTACACTTTGGTCTCTCATATATATACGTCAAGCTAGAGATAGAAGTGATGAGCTCCATTACAAATGCTATATACAGACAAACTGTGTCGATAGCCAGCTAGACAAGATGTTTTCTTGGGGCTAAAATAACAGTAACATCGTCCTTTATAGGACTGTCACGTTATGTTAGCATATAACATTACTATATCTATATCTATCTATCTACCTAAGTATGTATGTATGTATGTATGTATGTATGTATGTATGTATGTATGTATCTATCTATCTATCTATCTAGCTAGCTATCTATCTATCTATCTATCTATCTATCTATCTATCTATCTATCTATCTATCTATCTATATATATATATATATATATATATATATATAGACTCGCTAGAGAGGCCTTTAGCCAACAGATTTTGGGATCTGAAGATAACGTCATAAAGCTATGCCCTTTACGGACGTGAAACCTAGTCCCATAAGTCGGTTTTACCTCAGTCTAATATATATATATATATATATATATATATATATATAAATAGATGGATAGCTAGCTAGCTAGCTAGATAGATAGATAGATACATACATACATACATCATACATACATACATACATACATACATACATAGGTATTTTGGGATCTGAAGATAACGTCATAAATCTTCAGATCCCAAAATACCTATGTATGTATGTATGTATGTATGTATGTATGTAATGTATGTATGTATCTATCTATCTATCTAGCTAGCTAGCTAGCTAGCTATCCATCTATTTATATATATATATATATATATAATATATATATATATATTAGACTGAGGTAAAACCGACTTATGGGACTAGGTTTCACGTCCGTAAAGGGCATAGCTTTATGACGTTATCTTCAGATCCCAAAATCTGTTGGCTAAAGGCCTCTCTAGCGAGTCTATATATATAATATATATATATATATATATATGTACAGAGCGAGTGAGTGAGAGAGAGAGAGTGATCCATGTAGAAATAAATAGCAGTTATATAACTGTCTTTATATTCATATACCTACGCGAACATGAATATGCACGCTCGTGTGTGTGGTTTTCCATGTGATTACACGCATATATAAGCATGCATGCATAAAAAGAAAGCATATACTCGTATGTCAAAGCGATAAGCGCACATATTACACGAGCGGAAACGCATTCATACACCTACACACATCCAAATATACTTCCACATAACGCGTATTCACGTATTCAGAAATCCCTGAAATTGTTATGAATGAAAAAGGGGATTTTTTCTTACTAACCAGCTTCAATAATGCGCCACTGAATATATTGAGAGAGCGCACGAACACACACATACATAATTTGAATCTGAGATCTTAGCTGTTCGGTGATTTTTAATCGAATAAACAGAGACGCGTTTCCGCATTCTCGTGTGGATGATTTTGAAAGACTTAGGAATATTTGAAGAATCTTCAATCAAATACAATACTCAAAATATGAAGTTTCGGGTTATGGAATAGTAATTGATTTTAGGTAATTGAAGAGCATTATAAAACGGCATCTATCTATCTATCTATCTATCTATCTATCTATCTATCTATCTATCTATCTTATCTATCTATCTTATCTATCTATCTATCTATCTATCTCTCTTTCTCTCTCTCTCTCTCTCTCTCTCTATATATATATATATTATATATATATATATATATATATATTGTATAATGGATTGTGGGTAAGTCCAGAACAATGCGAAGTAAATGCAAGACAAATCACAAGAAAACAAAATATATAAATTAATGTAGACATCTTGCGTTTTGAAGAAATTAACGAATGTTGCCGATGTGCGTGTGTGAGTTTACACATTGGCAACATTCCTTAATTTCTTGAAAATGGGGTCATAACCCCGAAATATTGAATGTAAGGTAAGTCTACATTAATTCATATATTTGTCTTCTGATTTGGTTTGCAATTCATTTGCATTATTCTTGCCGTATCCACGAATCTTATATGCTAAAGAAATTTGAAACCATGGTATAACCGCAAAAAAAAAATAATAATAATAACAAGGTAAGCGTTTTTATTTTTCATCTCCTTCGAAAATTGCTATTAAATCGTGGTTTTGGCCGTTTTGGCTGCTTCTTCTAGCATGTAAAAATTACCTGTTAAAGGGTAGTTTTCTCTTGTGTTTAAATGTACGCTATTTCAAAATAAGAATATGTTGTCTATTGACTATCTATACATGCTAGGCCACTGGTGGTGATATTTATAACGAATATTCGCTACCCTATATATGTATCTTATGAATATGTTCTTAACATTCTTGAAGAATCAACTCGGCATTATGTATTTACTGCCGACTGAAACTGCTGTTTGTCTCTGAATTATAAGTTAGTTATTAAGGCCGGTTACTGATGAGAATTCGCCTGGCAGATAATCTTATTTGCTAAAGAAATTTGAAACCATTTTAAAATAAGAATATGTTGTCTATTGACTATTTATACATGCTAGGCCACTGGTGGTGATATTTCTAACGAATATTCGCTACCCTATATATGTATCTATACACACACACAAACACAAACACATATACATACATACATACATACATGCATACATACACACATATATATATATTGTTCAATTTAAAAGTTGACTCGATTGATTAACTGTCAAAATATTGGCTCGCTATGCTAAAATGATTTCAGCCTTTCTACAAGTGTAACGCATTCATTCGAGATTTCTTCTGGAGTCGTGATGATGTTATCAGTGTAGCAACGTTCATTTATTGTGGAATGTTATTTTAGATCAGGACTTTTTATTAATGGACTATGGATTTACTCCTTTGACAATTATGTTACCGATTTTTAGAGCGAATACGCAATTGTGCCGCCGCCAACAAAGCAGGCGATTAATGTTCTGATTAAAAAGTTTAAGACGGACTCAGTTGAAAACAAGAAACATGTTCACCGATGTACCCGTATATAATGTATATACGTATACATTATATATATATTCACACGTATACACACACACACGCACACACACACACACACATACACACACACTCAAGAGGGATACATAATCCAGTGGATTCTGCGGTGGGTCTCAGTTATGTTCCAGGTTACGGCTAACCGCACTGGTTAGTATTTAACGTCTATGACAACTATAGCTTAGGGTCTATCACCCATGGTAAGTTAAATGTGGACATGGACACCAAACCAATAATATCTCAATCCTCGTGCATACATGATTGGTTATCCATTATCTCTCCAAATTTTATATGCCCTATAACGGGCTTTGGTGAACATGTTGCACAGTGTGCAAAATCCATTCTACTCACCTAGCAACCTGAGGGTGTTGCTTGTTTAATCGTTGACTGCTCGACTTTGCAACAAGTAATATTCAAGAACGACCTGACATATACTTATGCATGTATACACATGCATATATACGTGTATATATATATATACTTACACTCACACACGTATAAACATTTACAGATATACATATGCATATACACGTATGTATACACACACACATACACACACACACACACAGACATATATATACATATACACGCACTTACACGTGTGTATGTGTGTATTAGATTGTCATAGAGAATTTCAGATGCGTATATGTTGCTATTACTAAAATGAATGGAAAACATTGCAAAAAATGGTGGGCGTCGTGAAATATAGATACGTGTATATTTAGAAGAAGAAGAAGAAGAAGAAGAAGTAGGAGGAGGAGGAGGAGGAGGAGGAGAAGAAGAAGAAGGAGAAGGAGAAGAAGGAGGAGAAAGAGAAGGAGGAGAAGGGGAAGGAGGAGTAGAAGGAGAAGGAGAAGGATGAAGAGTGGGAGGTAGAGAAGGAGAAGGAGAATAAGGAGGAGTAGAAAAAGGAGAAGAAGGAGGAGTAGAAGAAGGAGGAGAAAATACAAAGAGAAGAAGAAGAAGAAGAAGAAGAAGGTGGAGGAGAAGAAGAAGAAGGAGAAAGAGAAGAAGAAGAAGAAGAAGAAGAAAAGGAGAAGAAGGAGGAGGAGAAGGAGAAGAAAAGGAGAAAAAGGATAGGAAAAAATGTAGAAGAAGAAGAAGAAGAAGAAGAAGAAGAAGAAGAAGAAGAAGAAGAAGAAGAAGAAGGAGAAGATGAAGGAGAGAGCGAAGAAGAAGGAGAAGAAGTAGAGAGAGAATAAGAGAGAAATTGTGAAGTGAGAAAAAGAGTGATAACAACAATGAATGGAGAAGGCTGAAGAAAGAATGCGTTCAGAATTTTGAAGATATTCATGCATGATTATTATAATTAATGATTCTTTGAAGATTACTGTAAAACAAGTGATTATGTAATTATTTGGACATCTTGAATGCCTGATTCATTGCACACAAATAAATTAGATTTAAGACGAGAAAAAAAAATTCAATAAAATAAAAATTTATGTTCGATATGTCAACATCGCTGTGAATGAAGTAAGTGTGTGATTGCAAATTATTAGAGAATCAAACTTATTAAAATAGGAAATTCGTGTCTTGAAATAAAAGTGAGAAAATGTAACTTTTATTTGATAGAGATAAATATGCAGATGAAGAATATGAATCCATTCTTTACTACTGTATAAACATAATTCATATTCGCTAAAATTATCCACAGACATCGATATCAGATATGTCAAAAGGTTACTGTGAATTTGTACGTAACAGAAGTTGTGAATGGGAAACGAACAAGCGGATTTTTACCTTTTGACCGACAAACTTGAAAAATAATTTTTTGTAACTAAACACTTTCAAACTTCGAACACTAGTAGAATGTGTCATATAAAACATGTTTTACTCTTAGCGTTTTTGAGAAAAACTTATATTTACGAAGTTATTTCACGTTGAAGTTCTCGTATTTCGGTAATTTCAACCAATCAATGTATTCAGCGGAATAAAAAGGTGTATTCAACTGAATAAAATTACTGTCGTTGTTTGTCAACAACTATCGGCGGTGTATTTTTTGTTTGTCACTGTTATTTATGACATTGTTCGTGCGTTTGTACTGGTTTTAAGGTTTTAAGGTTAGGGTTTTAGGGTTAGAGTTAGGGTTTTAGGGTTAGGGTTTTAATGTTAGGGTGTTAGGGTTAGGGTTTTAGGGTTAGGGCTTTAGGGTTAGGTTTTAGGGTTAGAGTTATGGTTTTAGGGTTAGGGTTAGGGTTAAGGTCTTAGGGTTAGGGTTAGGGTTTTAGGGTTAGGGTTGTCATAAATAACAGTGACGAACGAAATATTACAAAAGATTATTTTTTAAATCTGTAGGTCAAAAGCGATAGATCCGAACAAGCCATGGATGTTTCTTACACCTGCCAGAAATAGCAGCCAAGCCTTTTTGAAATTGCACTATGTTGTTTATAAAGAGGAAGACGCCTTTAAATAAGGTATTGAATACACCTACACCAGAGAAGAAAAAGAAAAAAAAAAGACATTATGTTCAGTTCTGGGATGTGTTTTGATCTCATGTCGTTTCGATCATCGCTGACATGGAGTGAAGCAGTAGTGAAAGGCAACATATAAACATGTCTGTTTGATTAAGTGTCATCTTCGCAACAACGTGCTTTCGGATCCAGTCTCATTGCGTGACATCGTAGGATGGCATCTTATACAATAGCCCTTAGCCAACCAATGCCTTGTGACTGAAATTGTTTGAGTGAAAATGTGTGAAAGCCCGTTGTGTGTGTGTGTGTGTGTGTATGTTTGAAGATAAGCGGTTTATAGAAAAGTGAAAGTAATCTGAATTTTTAACATAAGCATAAATTGGTGTGGGGTTGGGAGTTAATCGATTATATTCAGTGCACTACTTGACTGGTACTTATTTTATGGATTCTAAGTAGCTGATTGGTAGATTAGTGAGATTCAAACACGCAACATAAAGATTTGCAGCTAATTCCTACAAGATATTTCGTCTGCCAATCTACACATTCTGACAACCCATGGCGTTTATCGAACTTACAATGAATTATAAAAATAATGGCGAGGACGTTGATGACGACCTTAAA
>NC_042998.1:58137054-58159554 GCF_006345805.1 Octopus sinensis | reverse complement strand
GCGCCCCACACATAATAACCAAAGGGGTTGCAGTCTAGGAAGTTAGGTGGCCAGATGTTAGGGATGATGTGGTTGCAGAAATTGTCTGACAGCTATGACTGGGTTCTCTTCTTGTGTGGCATGGTGCAGAGTCCTGTTACCAGATATAGGATCTTCCAGCATCCACACCCGTGACTCAAGGCCGCACTACCTTCTTCTAGGCATTTGATGTAGGCCTCTTTGTTGAGTCTGAGGCCGTGTGGGAAGATGAATAGACGCATAACGTCCCATCACTATTGATCACTCCAAACATCATGACATTGACCGGATTTTTGATATTCGCAGTACATGGTTTGGAAACATAGCAAAACAACGGCTGCTCTGTGGGTCACCATCTGTTCGTATTGGAGCTCCCGGCGCGAATGCCAAACAGTACAGTATTTACCAATCGCAGCCTCTCTCTCACTCTCTCTCTCTCTCACTCAATATATATATATATATATATACACACACATACATACATATATATATATATATATATATATATATATATATATATATATATATATATGCAATAAGGTATTCTAGCGATAAATAGATATTATGATATATTAAATACGTTATGATATAGATGGTTAAAGAAATTAAAAACCAAAATGGTAGAATACATAAACAAGGGTGCAAAATAGCACCTACACTTGCTAGGAATGAGCATTAAAATATATAACTCAAATAGCCACACAACATCTCATAAGGTTAACGACTTTGTGTGGCTATTCCAGTTATAACTTTTAGCTCTTATTCTAGCTATTGTTGGTGCTATTTTGCACACACAACACACACACACACACACACACAACACACACACACACATATATATATATATATATATATATATTATATATATATATATTATATATATATATATATATATCATGTGACCGATCGGTCACAATGCGCTTCGCATTGTTTTAGCCTTCAAATGATGCCACCACGCTGCCTAAGCGAGCAGACCAACAGAAGAAAGAGTGAGAGAAAGTTGTGGCGAAGGAGTACAGCAGGGATCTCCACTGCCCCCTGCCGGAGCCTCGTGGAGCTTTAGGTGTTTCTCTCAATAAACATTCAAAACGTCTGGTCTGGGAATCGAAACCGCGATCCTACGACCGCGAGTCCGCTGTCCTAACAACTGGGCCATTGCGCTTACACACACACACACACACAAACGCGCGCGCGCACACACACACACACACACACACACACATATATACATATTTATACACACCATAAGCTTCCACACAGTCTGTCAAATTCACTTACAAAGCATTAATCGACCCGAAGCTATAGATGACACCAGCCTTTCACGATGTCAAGCAGTGCGACTGAACCCGAAATCACAGAGTTTCAAAGCAAGCTTTTTAACCACACAACCACTCCTTCATCACCTTCAGCAAATTCTTCCCCATTTTATCAAAAAAAAAGAAAAAATGGGGAAAAAATCAAAAGAAAATCAGAGGACTGTATACCATACTTGTATCCAGAAACGGGAGAGCATGCAACATATCCGGAAATAAAGACGCCGCTAGGGAAAACAGTTAACAATACCAACCGAATGATGCATTCCTTTGGCTACATCGGGGATGGAGAACTTTAATCGAAAAGTCTGTGTTATGTTGGTCATTGAGCTTGTAGCAAACATTTGCACTAAGTTTTTGCTATCAACATTATGCTTTCAGAATTTCCAGAGTGTGAAAACGAATCATCTGCGTAGGTAGGCTTAACATCCGGGTGTTAGACCGTCTTGTGTGTGTGTGTGGTGTGTGTGTGTGTGTAAGTGTGTGTATGTGTATGTGAGTGTGTGTGGGCATATATGCATGCCTGTTCGCTTGTGCTAGAGATAGAGAGAGAGAGAGAGAGAGAGAGAGAGAGAGAGGGAGAGAGGAATCGGACGAATCGTCAGAAAGGCGTGGTATTTACACATGACCCTTGAATCAAACATCCACTACAGTCCCACTTATTTTTAACACCGGCAAAAAGACAAGAAATCATATGAGTTTCTTGGCAATACTGCAAATTATTTACACTGATATGGTTTTAGTTCGTATTTCATTTCTGTAAGCTCTGGGTCAGCTCTGATCCAGCTAAAGCAACAAAGATACCCCAGCGATGACTATCATGCTTTCTCTTTCTGTAAATATTGTACTACTTTTCTTCAATGTGTCTTTCTTTTTATAAAACAGTAGTATCTATTTGCGATAGATTTGACCGCTATTTTTAGGAGATGAAGTAACCCCGTCAATGTTACCTTATTGATTCGGAAAATTCAAGGTATGTACTAAGGTTTTAACAGTTGACTATTAAACCCTGTATTTTAGAAAGATATCGAAATGTTTCCCAGTGAATATTTTAAGGCTTGAAGTTCAGGATGTTATGAGGTTCAACAATATGGACCTGAACGGCTGGAGTTTGATGTAAAATTAACGGGTGAATAAAATATCGAAATTATAGTGTCTGGACGGAAATCATGAAAATGCATTAATACAGTGATTGGTGTTACATAGTAGGTGCCAAGGTTTCTCAAAAAAATACTTTATGCTTAAATATCTGTCAACTCTTGCCTTTGGGTCCAAGATTTAACACATTACCTAACTTAATGCCACCAACCGATACTTGGATTCATTTATATGAGTTGACTGCTGCAGGCATTTTGGACCAGTACCACGTTTAATGCCCTATCCATCCATTATATTTTATCCCACTCTAACCTTCGCAATATTTATTCTAAGTATCTGTCGCATCAATGTCGCTAGATAGCAAGATCTTGAAAGCTGATAACCACTCCTCTCTTTCTCTATCTCTATCTGTTACATATTTATGTGAAAATGTGATCTGCAATATTCGTCGAGGAATTTGTGGTATACAGATGAGTTCACTTTGGCTACAAAGGAGAGAAACTATAACGTGACCTTTTTGCAAAGAGACATTCCACTCCTCATAGCAATTCGACATTCGGCGAACTCACTCCTTTTGATAGCTTTCGATCGTCACCAGTTTCTCGGATTCCGGACATTACGCCATCAAATATTTATTTTTACAACATCTAGCAATACAGACACCCATTCTCAATGTACATTGCACACGCTTCGTATTTTGTTTCTGCACAGAAACAAGGTTACATTTTTCGCAAATATACGCTGAAAATATAATATTCCTTTGTTACTAAAGCGTATCTCTCACAGACATTTCGACTGTTATTCCAACACATATTAATTATTTATCTTCAATGCACCTAATATCCATTAATCTTTTACAATAATATATCAATTATCATTCAGTTTACACGTTTTAGAATCCCCATATCGCAAATTTATAGTTTGGTACAGGAATTGTTGGTAAATACCTCATTTTATCGTTGGTTAATACCTCACTATAAAGTTCCACCAGAAAAGAGAAACGTTTTATAGTTGATTCAATCAATCCTACTAGTTAACAGATAATAGCTTCAAACAGACTAGTCTAAATTGTGGATATTTATTCGTCGGGAAAGACATTAATAGGGAAAGACACAATTGTATACATTCGCTACAACTATCAAAGAACGGTCGAGAGTTCGTTTCTTATCACTAGTGTTATTTGTTTTAAGTGGTGCAGCTTCCGTTGGCTCTCTTCGTTGCATGCAGCTGTGCGAAACGTATATTTAGATTTTTGGTTTATTATGTATATTTGATCTGTTAGTAATATGCATAAGACTATTTTCATATACACGGTGTTCTGAATCAAGATGAGAATTTCCCATTGGCTTTAGTAAAGAGATGATAATTGAGTGATGAGCGTTTCTTTAACTTCAATTTTTGAGTATGTATTCTAAAACTCTAATGGGAACCCGAGAAAATGATATGCATAATGACACTGAATCACGTTTGAATCGAAATATGGAAGTTGTGTTCGATTACAATTATGACATTATTACCACATTATTATGAAACATTGCTCATGGACCTCTTATGTGCTTGAAGATTGGGTAGGCAGGAGGGATCAGAATAGCATCATGTAGTGAGTTGAACTGTTCAGTTCAGACTACAAATAATTGAAGATCAAATAAGATAAAATTTAGATGTGGGAAGATGGGATTAAATTATTGAACGAGTTTCAGGCGAAAGGCTGGTTGCCTTGCCTAATGCTTTTAGTGGAGATAGAATTTACAATCTCAGAGATTGATTTATTAGTGCTATTAAGTTCGACATGGCCTGGGTCAATAATAGCCAAAACCTATTAGAGTTATATATTGCATTTGTTTAATAACGGTAGATAAAAGTTTTCATAGGAGAACTCATTTAAGAAATATCTTTCTACGAATTTCTATAATGAAAAATTTAAATTCCATATGAACAAGGGTCTTACAGAGATCAGTGCTTAGCTCGAAGTTTATTAAATTTGCATGACGGTCCGAGCATTTACCATTGCTTGAAGATCTGTTTATTATCAACAGTTAAGTAGAAGTGTCCAGAATTAAAATTTCTGTCCGTTCACAGCTGAGCACTTGCATTGGGTTTGCAGAGAGAATCTATGAACTGACAGTCCAATATAATATATATTAAGCAATTTTCCTTATTATACGAGGCACTAAAAGGATGTAATTCGAAGAACGATTTGTTTATGCTGATAGCAAGAAATGTAGATCGTAAAGTTCCGACAACACTTTTATATGTTTTTCATTTTTACACGGCTTTCAGATTTTCGTGCAGTACAACATAGCCAAGTGTGTTCTCCTATGAGTTGAAGTCAATCTATCAGCAATAACGTCTCGAAGTTTCTTAGAAATACTATCTTCAATAATGTATTTATCCGCGTGATACACCCATTATGTTCTTTAGTGAGTGTTAAATAGTGTATTAATGGCTTAGATTTCAATTTAAAGGGGTTATATTGCAATTTATGCTTGGTCTGTCTGCGAAATCCACACCAAACGAGAACTTAGTAACAAAAGAAAAATAGATATCGGACCGAAAGATTGTGTGTGCTGTGTATGTGTGTGTGTGTGTGTGCTGTGTGTCTGTGTTGTGTGTGGTTGTGTGTGTTTGTGTGTGTGTGTGCAGGCGAGCGAGGAGTGTCTCATGAAAGGAGAGAGGAGGGAATAAAACAGAAAGGGAGACCAAACAAAACAAATAAACGATGGAAAAACATACACTCGAACATCTCAGTTTATTAGTAAATAATGAAACAACTATATCACACATAACAAAAATGATTGCAGAAATAGAAAAACAAATATTCAGATTTAACAATCAAAAGAATTATATTTATCTAACCTTATATATATTATTAAAGACGCCAGATTGGAGGATGAGAGATGTATATATTTAACACGGTTAAAGTGTCGATTAGAAGTTTCGAAATTAAGATATTAAGGCAAGTATATATATGAAAATTTAGTAGAGTGATTCAGCTAGGGTGAGAAAAGTCTTGGAAAAATCTCCCCTTCGGTATATCCATTGAAGGTGATAGAAAGATAAGAAAGACAATTTCAAAATTGTCACATTATATGTATGTATGTATGTATGTATGTATGTATGTATGTATGTCTCTGTGCGTATATGTATGTATGCATGTATGTATGTGTGTGTGAGTATATGAATGTGTGTCTGTGCATCCCAAGTCCTTTATTTGCTACAGCCGTGCACTGCGGCCATACTGGGGCATCGCCTGCAAGTGTTTAGTCGAACGAATTGACACAGTACTCGTGCTTGTTTCAAGTTTGATACTTATTCTATCGGTATCTCTTGCCGAATAGCTGGATAATGAGAACTCAACAAAACAACAGTGCGGTCAAATGGTGATGGTGGTGCTGGTGGTGATGGTGATAGGACAAGCACACACACGTATAAATATTCATATGTTTAGACGCGACCGGCTTCCGGCTGCCAAATTCATTCATAACAAGAATTTTGGTTGGCTCCAGTATATAATAGAAGACACTTGCTCGAGGTGCTACGGTGTATGTGTGTGCATATATATATGTATGTATATATATATGCATACATACATGCATACATACATACATACATACATATATATATAATATATATATATATTATATATATATATATATATATATATATATTATATATATATATATATATAGATAGATAGATAGATAGATAGATAGATAGATAGATAGATAGATAGATAGATAGATAGAGAGAGATACATAGATAGATATGGCGTATCATTGGGTAGGTAGTGATATCACCTGCATGGAATGCATGTCTTGGAAATAAACAACACTGATTTTAATACACATATTTCAGTTTTACATAAGACACAGTTGCAAAGAGGATAAATTAACGCCTACTTGAAGGAAACATTGCACTTGTCGCAATCCTTCAGCTTGCAGTAAACGGAGTGTAAATCATATAACTCTTCAGATTTAATCAGTCTTTTCTCATTCACTGTTGCCGCTAGTTGTATCAACACTTCTATAATACACCATGACATACGTGCATACATATACTTATATATATATATATATATATATATATATATATATATATATATATATATATATATATATATATATATATTATATATATATATATATAGGCGTAGGAATGGCTGTGTGGAAAGTAACTTGCTTAGAAACCACATGGTTCCAGGTTCAGTCCCACATACATACATACATACATATATATATTTCCGTCTACCAAATCCACTCACAAGGCTTTGATCGACCCAGACCTATAGTAGAAGACAATTGCCCAAGGTTCCACATATATAGGCGTAGGAATGACTGTGTGGTACGTAACTTGCTTAGAAACCACATGGTTCCAGGTTCAGTCCTATATATATATATATATATATATATATATATAGGCGTAGGAATGGCTGTGTGGTAATTACGTTGCTTAGAAACCACATGGTTCCAGGTTCAGTCCCACTGTGTGGCACCTTGGGCAAGTGTCTTCTACTATAGGTCTGAGTCGATCAAAGCCTTGTGAGTGGATTTGGTAGACGGAAATATATGTATGTATATATGTATGTATGTATGTAGTATGTATGTATGTATGTATGTATGTATGTATGTCTCTGTGCGTATATGTATGTATGCATGTATGTATGTGTGTGTGAGTATATGAATGTGTGTCTGTGCATCCCAAGTCCTTTATTTGCTACAGCCGTGCACTGCGGCCATACTGGGGCATCGCCTGCAAGTGTTTAGTCGAACGAATTGACACAGTACTCGTGCTTGTTTCAAGTTTGATACTTATTCTATCGGTATCTCTTGCCGAATAGCTGGATAATGAGAACTCAACAAAACAACAGTGCGGTCAAATGGTGATGGTGGTGCTGGTGGTGATGGTGATAGGACAAGCACACACACGTATAAATATTCATATGTTTAGACGCGACCGGCTTCCGGCTGCCAAATTCATTCATAACAAGAATTTTGGTTGGCTCCAGTATATAATAGAAGACACTTGCTCGAGGTGCTACGGTGTATGTGTGTGCATATATATATGTATGTATATATATATGCATACATACATGCATACATACATACATATATATATATATATAATATATATATATATATATATATATATATAGATAGATAGATAGATAGATAGATAGATAGATAGATAGATAGATAGATAGATATAGATAGATAGATAGATAGATAGAGAGAGATACATAGATAGATATGGCGTATCATTGGGTAGGTAGTGATATCACCTGCATGGAATGCATGTCTTGGAAATAAACAACACTGATTTTAATACACATATTTCAGTTTTACATAAGACACAGTTGCAAAGAGGATAAATTAACGCCTACTTGAAGGAAACATTGCACTTGTCGCAATCCTTCAGCTTGCAGTAAACGGAGTGTAAATCATATAAACTCTTCAGATTTAATCAGTCTTTTCTCATTCACTGTTGCCGCTAGTTGTATCAACACTTCTATAATACACCATGACATACGTGCATACATATACTTATATATATATATATATATATATATATATATATATATATATATATATATATATATATATATATATATATATATATATATATATATAGGCGTAGGAATGGCTGTGTGGAAAGTAACTTGCTTAGAAACCACATGGTTCCAGGTTCAGTCCCACATACATACATACATACATATATATTTCCGTCTACCAAATCCACTCACAGGGCTTTGATCGACCCAGACCTATAGTAGAAGACAATTGCCCAAGGTTCCACACATATAGGCGTAGGAATGAATGTGTGGTACGTAACTTGCTTAGAAACCACATGGTTCCAGGTTCAGTCCCATATATATATATATATATATATATAGGCGTAGGAATGGCTGTGTGGTAATTAACTTGCTTAGAAACCACATGGTTCCAGGTTCAGTCCCACTGTGTGGCACCTTGGGCAAGTGTCTTCTACTATAGGTCTGAGTCGATCAAAGCCTTGTGAGTGGATTTGGTAGACGGAAATATATGTATATGTATGTATGTATGTTGTATGTATGTATGTACGTACGTATGTATGTATGTATGTATGTATGTATGTATGTATGTATGTATGTATGTATGTATGTATGTATGTATGTATGTATGTATGTATATGTTTGTGTGTCTGTGTTTGTTCCCCCAACATGACTTGACAACCGATGCTGGTGTGTTTACGTCCCTGTAACTTAGCGGTTCGGCAAAAGAGACCGATAGAATAAGTACTAAGCTTACAAAGAATAAGTCCTAGGGTCGATTTACTCGAGTAAAGGCGGTGCTCCAGCATGGCCACAGTCACATGACTGAAACAAGTAAAAGAAAGTATATAATATATATATATATATATATATATATATATATATATATAATATATATATATATATATACTTATTCCAGATAATTACAAAGAAATAGTAGTTACGAGTATGTTGATGTACAGTTGAATATAAATACCAAACGCACAAATGAATATTACAGAAACACATTACACACATACACATACACACTCATACACACACATACACACACACATATAATTTCATGTATTTACGCATAGTCATGTACATAAGGTAGAATTAAACGCTAACCACATTACATACTACCATAGCCAATGACGTGGTCTCTACTCGGTTATTCGATCTGCTAGATATAGGAGACTCATTTTCTAGAGTTTCTCTCTATTATCATGAAACAGGAGGTCACACTGGATAATGAGGTTACAGAAGTTACCCTATATCGGAATAACATTAAGATTATCTCCGGCGGGGGAAAAGGTGCTCAATCAGACATGACCTGGTTCTAAATAATAACATCAAGCCCTTTGATGTAACCAGTAAGAATAATTATGTCGATGATAATTCGCATCAGTTACTAAAGCCTTAGTCCTGTGCTGTCGTATCGTCGTGCTTATCTAAATTTCACAGTAGCAACATTAAGGGTCGTTTGTTTTAACTGAAAACTGCATGATCTCCGGAGTTAAGTTTACAGGGAATTACAAATTTCCGTAGGCAGCTCGATTTTCAGCCGCACGGTTTCGGATTCAGTCTCACTGCGTCTTCTATAGCTCCAGGCCGATTAGTGCTTTGTGAGTGATTTTAGTAGACGTTAACGTAAAAAGCCCATCGTGCGCACACGCGCGTGTACGTGTGTGTATTTATGTGTATGGCCTTTGTGTTTGTTTGCGCCCCCACAATTTGATAGCTGGTGTTTGTTTGCGTCATCGAAATCTAACAGCTGGACAAAAATGGCCGACAAAATACGTGCCAAACTAAAAGAAATGTGTACTAAGATTGAACTGATGGACATAATTCTTCAAACTTCCAGTCCAAAGGCTGAAACGAATAAAAATAAGTTAATTACTTCTTCCTGACCAGCAATAGATTTTAGCCCTGGCTATTTTATTGATTCCCTTACAGCATTTACCATTTGGTATTGTTGAACCTAATTTTTTTTCGAACGGTCACATATGTGTCAGTTAAAGTGTTGCAAGTTTAGAAGCACATTTGATATTAATTAGTTTACTACCTTAGCCACTGTACCTATGGGAGCTTTTTCCTTGGCCCTATTACTATAGGAAGGAGACATTCACTCAGCAATATCTAATAAATTTTTTAGTAAATGATAAGTTCCAAAAATGAATAAGTCCCTTTCCCTGAAGAATTTAGGTTTAATCCAACTATTGTCGATGCATTATAGATTTCCTATATGCATCCTATTTCTATGTCAGGATATATATGTTGAACGTGATGCTGGAAACATTGGGTAAGGACTTCACAATGTTTATGCCAACGCTGAAGCGGACTGGATGCTTCCCAGCATATGGTCCCTTGGGATCCAAAAGTTTCTGACAAGAGTACATCCCAATGAGCATTGTTCGTCAGTAACCCAACACTGAAACATGTCCCTCTCTGTAGGTAGCACAAAGTTGAGGATTGTCCTCTCGGTTTTAAATGCACAGAAACCCCAACGAAATATCATAGAAGTAAACCGTCTTCTCTAACCCATACAAAAAAAAATTACTTGATTCGCTACTCACCCCTCTCCTTGACTTATATTCTTCACCTAACCCTCACATATATTGTAAACACCGTATTCCAATATTAACCATTCAAAATGGCAATTGCTTCATGTCTTTTACACTACCAACTCTTCGAAGTTCTCTTCGAACGCTAATTTCATTGACCAAACCTGCTTGGAAACCACTGCAAAATTAACAGCTGTCCGTTTTCACCCAGGCTAACTAAAACGTAATAATATAACAATAATATATATGTGCATACATACAAGAAATTTATGTTATTATTTAATCAAATTGATTGTAATAATTTTTTCTTAATCCGATCATTTTATAATTATATTGGATAGTTTGTATAGAGTAGAAAGAGCTTTAAACATTTCTTGTTCCTTTCAGACTGCTTAGCCAACTTTCCATTATAGCTGTATTGTTCCTGAGATTCTATTTTGTAAATTGATTTTTCTTAATATTTTTTATACTGCTTGTGTAATAAATGGACAAAAAGCCAAACAAAAAAAACTACAACAACGATAATGATAATAACAATAATAAAATACTTTTCTCCAGAGAGAAAAAAAATGGAGAAAATGTGTATGTTAAAAACTCAAGTACAAAAATGCTTTCGCTGAAAAGAATATTAAAAAAGAAAATTAATGAAGCAAAATGATATTGCATGATTACAATAACTGGAAGGCACTAATGGACAAAATTATTCAAATACTGCTAATATAGTAAAACAAAATGATATAACATTCAAAAATTCTGTTAGTAAAACTTTTTTTTGCAATTTAAAACCATTGGTTGATTTATGTAAGGAAAGAAGCAATTAACAATGTTGACTTATTTCAAATTATAGGAGAAATAAAAGAATGGAATTTACCGAGGCTTATCCTTCAAAAGTTAAAAACAATTGCATTTAAAAAATAATGGATTTTCTGGAGGCTAAATTTTATTTTTACAGCTTAGACATTCTATAACCATGTTAAGATTCGGATTGTTTTGGTTCACAAAAAAATTATTACGGTATCGAAAACATCATTACAATATATGCAGATGTTTATTGATATTTGATCCATTGAATAAATTAAACATAGATAGGAAGATGAACTAATTACATTTATCATTAATTTTAATCATTATTTATATTTTGAACATCATTTACATATTAAGATGATGAAATGGAAGGGTTGTTAGTTCTGACTAATGTGTAATGGTATGAATTCTGGCTATTTGCTGAGTTTAAATCCCACTGAGGGATATGTAATGGTTATATGTTAGATCGATAATTTGAACCAAATTTCCGATTTAACGCGGAAGATTGGCGGAATTATTAGAGGGTCGGGCAAGATATGTTTCAGTATCTGTTCCAGATCTTTACATTCTGAGAGCAATGCCTGTAACAACACTGCTGTCAAGTTGTATTGGTCCAAATCATTGGGCTTTCTCTTGAATACGCATCGGCGGTGTGGAGAGGGAAAACAACATCCATACATGAGCAACTGTCACTCTTTATCAAAAATCTTACACAGACGGGCACATGCATGTGCAGATGAATGGTTACCCTTTTCCCAGCCAATGCATTCTGTTAATACATACATACACATACAGAAAACTGAGGTGTGCCCTTGACTTTCGAGACTAGAAAAGAAGGAGTTAGATTTAAATTGAAGACTTGATTTAAATGCTTGTCATAGAATAGATTGCACTAATGGTCTCATTGGCTAGGCAGCAAAGTTAAACCGGGTGGCACATAGAGAGTACCACTCAAATTATCTACCACTAAATTATATCAGCCACCCAAAGTCTAACATGCAATTAGAAGTCATTGACGCGAATTTAGGGTATCATAAAAGATTCAGAGTATTCATTTATGGCTAATAAGAAATACACGAGAAAAATAGAATAGAGATGACGACGTGGTTTCTGGTTCTAGAAGAAAGTCCTATGTGTCAAACATAGGAAGAAAGTTTTAAAACATACCTCATGCTTTGCGGCATACAAACTTATAGTTTCATTCCATTTGCAAAATAGAAGTATATATTCGCTTTATATGCGCGTCATCGACTTTGATACTTAACCGAATGCACACACATCTAATCAAAGGCTTTTCAGCCTTGTATAACTACAACGTTTAATATCTTCTTTCCTTCTTTGCAAATTGTTGATTATTTGTAGATTTCTAGTCTAACAAGTGCTCAAGCAGAAGCTTTCTCAATTATTCAATTGCAGTAACATTTCTATCCTGGAGTGTAAACGATAAATTAACCCAGCCTTTATTTAATAGACTCTGTGCAATGGTAAGAACTTTTTTTTAACACATCTAAACATAAATCTTGTGAATAATTTCTAACTTCGAATTGCTACCATTATTGTCATTTTTCACAGCGGCTATTTGCTGAGAAAAAACATTTCCATATTTGTTAAATTTAAAAAGTCACAAAACGTTTAAATTGTCAAATTTGAAGATTTAGATTATTTAAATGCAGGAACTCCAATATGATGCTCGCTTCAATATTATTTAGTTGCTTCAGTAAATTTTGTGTAAATATAAGAATATGATGTATTTTTATATTGAATTTGGAAATGTATTATATTACAACTGATATTTAAAACGTTTCTTCTGTATTTGATATATATACATCTCCATTACATCATCTTAACGTAGTATCTCAGTTATTTAAGTCCATGCCTTTTATTTATTCTTTCATATCTTTCTAATATCTCTCATTTCTTATACATTGAGTCAATCGAACAAACATTTATACTACAATGTTTTGTGTGGCCGACATTTTTTCTCATAATCAAATATTGACTTATTTATCTCTAATGTAACACAGCCTCATCAAATCTTTCCAGTAGCTGTTTTAGTGGCATTACTTAGTTGTTTGGCATAATATTATACATGATAAGATATGGCTACGATTAATAATTTCCATTCTTTCTTTTTGTTTATATCGATTTCTCTTCTTATTGAATTTTAGAAATGTCGTAAATAGTGAATCTAATATCAGAAATTTCCATATGTATGATAGAAGTGAAAATAGAACATATTCCATATTTAAGGGCTTATTAGATTTGAACACTCGGAGCTAGTGTCTGAAATACTCGTTTTCATCGATTTCTGTTTCTATCAATATGTATTTCATATATAAGAACAGGACAAAGATTCAAAAACTGGCATTTAGGATTGTTAAAATATACAGAAAAGTTTTACTTCAGGTAAAAATATAGTTGTTCCGTTGATATTGTTCATAATAAAGCATCGATAATATAAATCAACCCTTTATTTTGTTCATTAAAAGAACAAGCTGTTAAGTCTTCGCATTGCTTATGAATATACCCAAACCCTTCCATGATTGATTACCTCATATATCTGTGTGTCAGTTTTGATATCCAGGAATTACTTCCCTTAATAACTTTGCTACAGATTATGGTTTTCTTATTTATTGTCTTTTGTTTTCAAATAAACTTTATCTCTGCATGTAAAAGCTATTTACTATAACGAATTATTTTGCTCACATGAATTTCCTATAATGGGAAATATTTCGAATGATAGTCTAAAGCTTTCAAAAGGCATATTTTTAAAAACCTAACTATATTTCGTTACATGCACGAATATACATCACATTAACTGTTAGGACATCGAAATAATTATAAATTCTATTCATCATTATACTCATATTTTATGTATTCTTATATTTGAATATGTTAGGCGCCTGCAGATTATAGATGTCGAGTAATATATGGTTGAACTTTGTAGTTTTTAAAAATTGCATTTTCGCATAATTTATATTCTGAGCTGTAAGTGTTTTGAGAATAAGACATATGCACAGATTTTATTAAAGAAAAACATATAATCATTATATACACATACAAATATATACAAGAGTATACATACAAATTTATAGACATATATAAGCATATATACGTGTATGTATGTATATATAAATATATATATATACATCCTGTGCCTATATTATATATATTTTATCTTTTATCTTTTACTTGTTTCAGTCATTTGACAGCGGCCATGCTGGAGCACCACTATTAGTCAAACAAATCAACCCCAGGGCTTATTCTGTGTAAGCTTGGCACTTATTCTATCGCTAGGTTAAAGGGATGTAAACACACCAGCATCGGTTGCTAACGGACACACAAACACATACATACACACACACACACACAACACACACACACACACACACACACACACACACACACACACACACACATATATATATATATATATATATATATATACAATAAGAGGCTTCCAAATAGGAAAGCGTTGAGTTGGTTAATGTTTTTAATTTTCATTCCTTTCATGAATTTATCCTTTTTTGTGTTCTAGCACAACGCTTTCCTATCTGGAAGCCTCTTATTGTATTTCTATACGAAAAATATATAGTCTAATGACTAATTCGTTTTTGTGCTAGGCCACTGGTAATAATAATTTATTATTACCCTATTTTATTATGTTTAGATATATATATATATATATACATATACGACGGGTTTCTTCCAGTTTCGGCTGGGGGTTTGGGTAGATTGGGGTTTGTGTGTAGGCAGAGGGTGGGGGTAGAGGTGGGGTATGTGGGGGAGGGTGGGGGATAGGATGGGGAGATGGGAAGGATAGGAAGGTGGAGTAGGGATGTGTAGGGGAGGGTGGGTTTATGAGGGGAAGGGAAGGTGAGTATGTGAGGAGAGAGAGGAGTAGAGAAGTGAGAAAGAGAATAAGAGAGGAGAGAGAAAGACAGTAAGAGAGAAGAGAGAAGAGAGAAGAGAGAAAGAGAGAAGAGAGTAAGAGAGTAAGAGGGAAGAGGGAAGGAGGGGAGAGAGAGAGAAAGCGAGTAAGAGAGAAGAAGGAAAGAGAGTAGGCGTGAAGGGAAGTCGCAGTGAAGATAAGTAGGAGTGAAGAGAAGTAGGAGTCGGGGCAAGACTACCACTACGTTCTCAAAATTTCATTCACATCACAAGACCCTTTTGAATGAACAGCACATGGAATCTACGTCTCCACACTGATGACAAAATATGATCTCATATTGGAATTTACATACTACGAACAGGAAACATTTGTACCACTTCTACACACCTCTTTCCTTGGATAATGAAACTGCATCTATAACATCTTTATACATTTTTATTTTTATTCTACATTCATCCTCCTATTTCCCTATATACTCCTTATTTGCTTCCTTTTCCAAATTAACTCCTTATATTGAATTCTAATATTTCCTTCTATTTAACCATTTCACATCGTCTCTGACGAAAGGACATCCCTAATATCCCAGAAACAGCTGTAAAACTAACTTTCTCTTTATAAATGACCTGAAAATTCCACACCATTTTGGGTTTGTTGTCTCATTTCATTTACCTGCTCATACACGACCCACATTAGACTCCTCACTCGTATCATTATCGTACCGAGAGTTTAACTGCGGTCCTTCCATAGCACTTACATAGCGTTACCTGCCACCTTGGGTTTTCTGGATACATAAGCCTCTCATATATATATATATATATATATATATATATATATATATATATATAAATAAATGAAAGAATGGAGTCGAACGACGATTTAACAAAATTTTAGATGACTGCCCGTGTGGGCAGTCATCTAAAAATTTTTGTTCGTCATGATGCTGACATAAGTTCCTTGTCTTTCCTGATGAGAAGGCGGCATAATGCACCCCTTATTCCTTCGGAATTAGGAATATGCAGTCTTCGAAACATATGTCGAGAATAAAGGAATTTTGTTAAATCGTCGTTCGACTCCATTCTTTCATTTATTTATAGTAAAAAAAACACACAAATTTCCACACGAAAGCACGTGATCTCTGCCCTTGGCATGTAGCTTCAACCGTGTTTTCCGACGTGAATTTGCTACCCAGGTATCGGTTAACCGAATTATCCATACTAGGAATTATCCAACTACTTAAATATATATATATATATATATATATTAGCACAGGAATGACTGTGTGGTAAGAAGATTGCATCCCAACCGCATGGTTCGAGGTTCAGTCTCACTGCCTAGCACCTTGGGCAAGTGTCTTCTACTATAGCTTCAGACTGACTAAAGCTTTATGAGTGGATTTGGTAGACGGACGGAAACTGAAGGAATAATCCCGTCGTGCGTATATATATATATACGTATACACACACACATACATATATATATATATACATACACACACGCACACACACATATATATATAAATCTATTTTATTATTACATTTACAATGCTTACCTTCCAGTTTTAAAGTTACTACTCCAAAATTGTTTTAATCGTTGATAAGAGAATAATTACGCATGAATATTCTAACAGTACTCAATTTTATGTATGCTGGGAAAATCATATTATAGAAAACTATATATTTAAAAATACTTTGAAATTAAACAGATAACGAGTCTTAGGATATTTTGATGATAAGTAACACAGTATGTTTTTGTTAATTCATAGATTTTTCTCAGATGTTTTAGTGATCGATACAAGTGTCACAAATACTCTGGAAAATAGGTAATGTAAATATTTTCTCAGCAGAGAAGCTTATATTCCTGGAATCATTAAATCAATAATGTGTTAAATCAAGAAATAAATGGATATTGCAAAAGTTTTTCACGATATTCGCTGTCGACCACGTAATAGAAATGGAATAGTTTAAGGAACTCGATTTCATTATAGCTAACTGTATATTGCTGCTAGTAGTGAATAGCTTATATAAATAATTCCTACACAAATAAACAGCTAACATTGCGAAATCATTGTTCGTTATTAGAATAATATTTCCATCATAATATCAGCTTTCAGGACGAATAAAGAGTCGTCAATATTTGGCACACAGTACACTTATGACGAATACACAAATCAGATATTAATCAATCAGTATTTGTATGTTTCATACAAGTTAATGTTAATTGCTTCAGTTTTTTTTAATCAGACATACCCATCAATCAATAATAATTAATATTGTAAATCTATAAAATATTGGTCTTTTATGAAGTTACTCTGCGTTACATGCAGCGTTGTAGCTTCGGCATGACCCTGTGTCTACTAGTAAACCCTTTAACTGAATACGAGCGCCACGATGCAAACTTCCAAAAATGTCATCTTAAACCAGTATTTTACCCACTGTTAGGAGACTAAAAACAAGTAACTCTAAAACTGTTGAACATGAACAAAAATAATAGTATTTGTCTGTTATCATTCTGTGGTTTACTGCACTTTCTGTTGATAAATAAATACTGAATATTTTTGGAATAAATAATTCAGTTATTTACACCTTATCTTAGAAGCATAATAATAATTATTGATATTAAGATACTGTTTGTGACTATTAAAGAATAGTGTAAGAGATAAAAACCAATCCTATTTTATCTTTTACTTGTTTCAGTCATTAGACTACAACCAGGCTGGGACATCGCTTTAATTGCTTTAGTCGAATAAATCGACCTCAGTATTTATTCTACAACATCCTGGTACTTATTCTATCAGTGCCTTCTGTCGAACTGCAAAATTATGGGGATGTAAACGAACCAGCACCCGTTGTCAGGCCATGGTGGAGGGAGACACACACAGACCCAAATACTCACACAACGAGTCACCGGGAGTTGAAGCTGCGGCCCTACGACTGTGAGCCGAAACCCTAAACGCTATTCTACGCACCTTAATACACATACATACATACATACATAATACATACATACATACATACATACATACATACATAATACATACATACATACATACATACATACATACATACATACATACATACATAATACATACATATACGCTTGTTTACATAAGATACCGGGCTGTGGCCATATATCCAAATTTATATCAGATTAAATTTACCTTTAAAAGATCTCTATAGACACAATATTAATGAAGTGTTTTCACTAAGGAATGGAAGTTTTTACAGCGATATTTATTTTCTCTTAGATCACCGAGGTTATGCACAATCATATCAAGATAATATGTAGCTGATATTTTCATATGTAAATGGCGTCAGATAATTTTCCTCATGGATATATTATAAACACAGGTATACTAATGTTAACCTCTTAGCCTCATTCGTCTCTTAGCTGGTGAGATTGAAGCGAGAATAAACTATTTCACTAAAGAAAAAAATAATGGAAAGTGCAATATGAACTCGTGACCCATGTGTCAGTCTTTTGATGTTGATGTTAACTCATCGACACAGTTATGACGTCTCTGAGTGCAAAAAATACACCCCTCTTTGTTCAGTGGAAATAAATATTCCCACTATTCTGGCAGGAAGAAGCAGCATGCAAAGTTATTTTGAAGACATCCAATGACATGATGCAAACAGCTATAGTCAGATCGATAAATGTCATATATCGATCGCTTTCTGGCGTTTTCCAAAACTTATAGCCGACTATGAACTACATCCATTATACCATACCCTGATCTAGAACGGGCCTAAGAGGATTCTATTGATCATGTTGTAAACGCCGCAGGTTATCTTTTTGCTACCGATAAAAGGGTTATTTTCCTGTAGTTGCCATAGCTTGCTTTTTATATTTATTTTTCCAAATACATTAAGTTCACAATCTGTTGAACTGAATGATGACAACATCGAACAGCTATGCAATTACATGATCATTAACATATCTCTTGTTTCAATATGGCAACTTGCCATGTAAGATAGGGCTTACAGTATATTTGCACTAATAAACTAATGAATTGTTATACAAGGCGGAACAGGTAGCTTTTATTTAAGAAGTTGTTTGTTTATAAGATAAAGCAGTAAATTGGCAGTGTCTTTTGTTGGTCGGATAGAAAGAATGCCTTGCGGTATTTGTGCCGGTTGTCTGCACACTGAGTTCAAATTCCACAGAAGACAACTTTGCTTTTCATTCCTTCAGATTTGATAACTATACTCTCTCTCTCTGTCACCTCTCTCCCCCTCCCCCTCTCTCCTCATCGACTCAGCAATGTTTTGTGGTGAGAAACGACGTGAATGATCGTTCTCTGAAAATAGAGACGGGTAATGGGGGTGGGTTAGCAACCTCGTCTCATAGAAGAGAAAAAATCATTTCTACTTGAACTGTCGATAAGATTCCATGAATAAATATTTCCATTTATAAAGTATGTCCGGATAATATCTTGGACAATGCCATCTATGTATTTGGACATATAAACACTTCACCAACAACCCAGTGAATACTAGCGCCTGGATGCGAACTTTCTAGATTTTAATCATAGAGCTACATTTTATGTACTTGAAATGTTCAGAGACTATTAATGTATATAAAAACAAATAATTATAAATTAGGATCTAACAAATAATTAGAAATTAGGAACATTCCCCGTCTTTATTACCTCACCAAGCAGTACAGCTCAGAAAGAAAATAATGATCAAGAAGCTTATAAGATACATAAAATTTGACCACTTTCATGTGAAGCGTCATGATTTGAAAGCTATAAGTTACTACTCACTACACAAAAAGCATTAAAAAAACTGGAATTTTCAATTCACGATTCTTTATGTATTTTTAATTATTTATAAAGTAATAAATATTACACTAAAAACTCGTGGCTCGTGGTGTAGCCAACCAATGTTTTTACGTTTTTGCAACAAGGTGAAAATACATACACATAAAAAATATATTACTTTACGTTTCTAATTATATAGTGCAATGTATTATTAGTTGATTAATTAATTAATTGAACATGTTTGCATACACCGTTAGGCAAATTAAGAGGAGGAGTTCGAGCTTGTACTCATGCTTCCTCTGATAAACGACTAAGAAGATAAAAACAAAAAAGTTCAGACGCATTCCACTCTTTCTTCCCACGCAGACCAAAAGCAAAATATAAATAAAAACTGATATAACAATTTAGTTTACTTTTCATAGAGAGGCTGTAATTGTCTTTATCAAAATCATGTACATTTCCAAGGCACTCTGACATAGGTGCGTGTGTAGAGAATATCGTTGATGTCGGTGCATGGTGGAGAGAGATTTATAGGAACATTCGTTTGAGTGTGCGTACACATATTTCAGCACTTTCGTTATCAACAAAATTAAAGAATCATAGTAAATTAAATGGTAGATAAACTAACAACTGCTCAGGGTGAAGTTGAGGCACCTCGAAAATAAGATAAATTGGATTTTGTCTCAGAATGTAACAGTTTAGTACATGTTTTCGTGTTCATATATCTATATATATATATATAATATATATATATATATATATATATATATATATATATATATATATATACATATGTGTGTGTGTGTTTGTGTGTGTGTGTGTGTGTGTGTTGTGTGTGTGTGTAGGTGAGTGTGTGTGTGTATACTTGAAATTTTCAGAAAAACAAAGACAGATGTACGAATAGCAAGCAGGTGTATTAGTTTGTTGTTCAGGAAGGTGAGAAAGTCTTTTCTGTTTCGAGTCTACGCTCTTCAACAGAAAGGGACCTGAGGAAATAAACAGAGGGAGAATAAAGAGAAAGGTTTTAGAGTTAACGGTCAATGATGGCAACTGGATAGACAGAGGTATTTAAACAGGAGAGCTAGGAGGAAGGGAAGATAATAAAGTTTTGGTGATCCCAAAATGAAGGTGCGTATGCATGTATGTGAGAGTGTGTAAGTCTGTGCGTATGGATAGAGGCTGGTGATTTGAAGTGTGGATGTGTGGATGTGTAAGTGTGTGAGTCTGTAATGTGATGGTGTAGATGCTGGAAAGTGGTCAGTGCTAGTGTGTTTGGGTGGTGTGATGTGGTGTGATGTGGTGTGGTGTGATGGTGTTGGGGTGTGGGGATGTGAGGATAGGGTGTGGGTTAGGGGTGAGGATCTGGGGGTAGTGGTAGGGTATATGAGAGTAGGGGATGGGTATGTGGGAGTGGGATATGTGGGGGAGGGGTGGATGGAAGGAGTATCACTGAAGGGAGTAGCTGGGCAGGCGTGAAGAGAGGAAGTAGGAGTCAGCTGAAGAGAGGAGAGGAGGGGAGTCAGATGAAGAGGGGAGGGGAGTTGGCCCAAACGGCGCAAAGGACCGAAGAGAGAAGATTAATTCTTGTTCACGGCGAAGGCGGGAATCCAGATGGCCCCTGTGCAACAACAATCCGAACATAGAGGTGTTGTAATGAATGACTGGTAGAGCGGAGATGGCGCGATACAGCAGCGTGAGCGGGAGCAGGGGAACGAAGCATTTTGGGAAATGGGGTTAAGGAAGAAACTGTAGACTAGAAGTTCACGTAGGTTGTGGGCTCGTTTGAAAGAGGGGAGAATTTGAAGGCAGTATTGAAGGATTGGACAAAAGAGAGGAAGGAGTCTAGTTGTTCGTGAGAGAGCGAAGTCGCACCGATAGTATCATCAGTATAACGACCGTATATTTCGGGAGTCGATTCAGTGAATCTTGCAAATATTTTTGCCTCAACGTAGCCAACGAACAGGTACGCATAATTAGGGCCCATTCTCGTTCCTATGGCCAACCTGAGAGCTGTTGGTAAAGCTCCCCCGCGAAAAGGAAGCAGTTGGGGGAGAGAACAAATTCGGCCAGAAGTGTGGACGTATCAGCCTGAGGGTTGGGTCGAAGGTCAAGGAAGTGTTTGAGACTTATTTTATATATATATATATACACATATATATATATAAAAGTCAAGACAACTCTTAGCTACGATACTTTCTCAGCCTCTCTCTCTTTATATAGTGACCTGATCTGAGATCGTGTGCTGGAACGAAAACAATTGCAGCGTGGAAGCTGTTTATACGCCATTTAAGAAACACACAAAAACAGTTAGATTCACTTCAACATTTAAATTTAATTTGTCAAAAATATTTTCGTCGCTTTGAGACCGCGACCTGTTCACTGACAAAATTCCGTGTGCTTTTGTGCGTTTCTTAAATAGCGTATAAACACCTTCTACTCTGCAATTGTTTTATATATATATATATATATATATATATATATATATATATATATATATATATGTATATGTATGTGTATATATATATATATAATGTGTGTGT